>NW_026294573.1:27196826-27601826 GCF_007827085.1 Peromyscus californicus insignis | reverse complement strand
TCGAAAGCAGCAAGATAGAAGGCTGCTTTCATTTGATGTGCTAATAAAGAACCTTCTGACCTACACACGCACCTTGGCACATGGCATCCCCATACACACAAATGAATAAATCTAATTCATTTAGAGACAGGGTCTATGTAGTCCTGGCTATCTGGGAACTATGTAGATCATGGTGGCCTCAAACTCACAGAGATCCTCCTGCCTCTGCCTCCCAAGTGCTGAGAGTATGAGCCACTATGCCATGCTTGGACTATCTGTTTTATGTCCTCCTTTGATCTTTTTAAGGAGCAAATCTTTTTAGTGATTTATTTTTGTCTTATGTGCATTGGTGTTTTGCTGCATGTACATCTGTGTAAGGGTGTTGGATGCCCTGGAGCTGGAGTTAGAGAATTGTGAGCTGCCATGTGGGTCCTCTGGAAGAACAGCCAGTACTCTTAACTGCTGAGCCATCTCTTCAGCTCTCAATAACCTGTTTCTCAGGCAGTTGAGAGCATTGAATGTAAAGCAAATTGAGAAGAACTAAGTTACAAAATAGACACTTAACAAAGACGCTCGCCTCACTTTTGAGGTGTGAGGGGTATCCACCAAATATCTGGGAAAACAAAAACAAAATGCCTGCCTGCCCATTCCTCTTGCTGGTCTGTCTGAGATACTCACCTTTACTGCACAGCTAAGGATCTCTAGGATTTTCACCTTCCCTAAATCCATGAAGGTGAGTGAACCCAGGGTGTGTTACACCTTAGAGTGCAGACTGGGTGGTTAGCAACAGAGCAAGAAACCTCTGGCAGAGACCACAGGGGGTGAGTGAGTTTTGGCACAAACTGGGCTGTGGTGTAATAAAGAAGGCCCAGTCGATGAATAGGGGACTAACCGGACCATGACTGGGGAACCAGTAAACTGTCTACTTCACACCCACCCTCAGGACATGCAGGCCGGGGATGCACCTGCCAACACAGGAGCAGTTCAGTAGATGAGAGGCTAGGGAAACAGAGATCATGGAGCAATTGTAGGGGCTAGTAGCTCCCGTGGAATTGGTTCTAGTCTTGGAGACCCTGCTCTGTGTCCAGCCCAGAAGAAATGCCACCCTCACCAGATGCCTGCAACCCAGGGGCTCTCTTTCTAGCAAGTGCCTCAGAGGGTATGGGGGCCAGACTCCCTCTAGTCTGCCTGTGGCTTCTCTTGGGGACAGAATCAAGTCAGCAGGATTAACTAAGTGACTACTGGTGTCCCAGAGCTCAGGTGAAGTGCTGGACTGCCTAGATCTGAGCAGGTGTGTGTGTGTTTCTCTGAGAACCTGGACTGCGTTCCCTGCTCCTGAATGATGGTCGGTGCCACCTGCTTAAACTTGCCTTTTACTCTTTGAGGCAGGAAGGTGAGAGAATCAAAGCTGGACTCAACTTCGCTCAGATCCCCTACCTCCCTGCCCTCATTCCTCCTGAAATGAGCTGAAGCCGATGTCAAAGGGTGGTCACTGCCTGGTCCTTCACTCTGTATTTCAAACCTTAAGCTCACAGCCACTCCACGTCTCTACCAGTGCCAGGGGCTTGTTCTGGTTAGGCCTCTTAGCCTATACTTCTGTAGACTTCTTAGCTTCCTAGCCATTATTTTAGTCTAAAATGCACACAAAAAGCTGGGCAACAGTGCGCTTGCCTTTAAACCCAGCACTCAGAAGGCTGAGGCAGGTGGATCTGTGAGGCCAGCCTGGGCTACAGAGCTGGTTCTAGGACAGCCAGGGATACATGAAGAAACCCTGTTTCAAAAAACAAGCACACAAAAAAGGGCTGGAGAGATGGCTTGGTGGTTAAGAGCACTGGCTGCTCTTCCAGAGGACCCGGGTTCGATTCCCAGCACCCACATGGAGGCTCGCAACTGTCCGTAGCTTCAATTTCAGGGGATCTGACAGCTTCACAAACATGTAGGCAAAACACCAATGCGCATAGAATAAAAATAAGAAAAAAAAAAAGGAAGAAAGGGAAAAAAAAGGAAAGAAAGAAAACTAAGTTCCATTGGACTCCAGACTCCTAATTCTCTGCTATATCTCCAGTACTTATAATAGTATCTGTATGTAGTAGTTGCTCAGTTAAATGTGCCTAACACACAATCTGTCAAGCGGAATAATTTAAAAGGGAAAAGGTAGGTAAAAGTAGCTCACAAATTCAAGACTAGCCTAGGAACATAGTAAGACTCTATCTCAAAAGAACAAACAACAAACAAAACTTCTTTTAGTTAAGTATAAAGTTGTATTTTATTTTATATTTTTTTAGACAGGGTTTCTCCGTGTAGTTTTGGTGCCTGTCCTGGATCTTGCTCTGTAGACCAGGCTGGCCTCGAACTCACAGACATCCGCCTGGCTCTGCCTCCTGAGTGCTGGGATTAAAGGCGTGCGCCACCACCGCCCAGCTAAAGTTGTAAGTCTCATGTAGCTTTCATTTGACTAATAAACTTTTCCACAATCCCACTAAGTCTTTCAGGCTCCATCAATTTATTTACCAGTTCTTGCTCAACAGCCATCAGAGCCAGGCCTGTAAGTTTCTCTTGTCCCAGTGTGCGAAGTAAGTACGTTTTAAGATGAGGCAGTGTGGAAAAAGACTTTTCGTTGTTGGTTGAAGTAATTGGCCAAGATAAAGCAACATGCAACAATTTCGAGATACCTGGAATATTACTGTGGAGACCATGCTGACTAAATAAACAGCCAAGGTCAACGAAGTTTAAGGAACCATAATCTGTGAAGAAGTTGAGATTTGCATACTGCTGGTAAAATCTAAGTTCAGGGATAATGTCTGCATCGAGCTTATAGAATTCTTCAATCTGTTTCGCTGCTGCTTCATTTAATGGTTCATTCCATTTAAATAACAGCTCCGAAATTTGTTTCATTTTACAGTAGTCAAATTCTGAAAAACATAACTTTAAATTTTTTAATACAGTATCCAAACCTTGGTAATAAATCTTAACTTTATATTGTTCATTTGCTGAAGTAGGAAAAAACATGCACTCTGAGTTGCCAGGATCTACTGTTTTCTGAATTCTTCTTCTTTTTTGAAAAGAGGGTTTTTCAACTTTAAAACCCTTACGGGTTATTTCTTTACATATTTCATTTGCTCCATCCCAGATAGACTTGAAATACTTGTCATTCCTTTCAGAAGAGAAACATTTCAAAATTGCTTCTATTTTTGAAAACAAAGAAAAGATGTCTACAGTTTCACTTTGAAACTCTCTAGAAAGAATTCCTGTAATACTGAGTACTCGATAAAGAAATCTCAGACAAAATATAAATTCAAACTTGGTAACCACCGCCAGCAAATCACTGAGTTCGTCAGCCACGGCTGTGCCTGAGTAACGGCGAGTCATCGAGTGCAGCGTCTCCACGACCTCTGGGAGACACTCCATCACAGACAGTAACAAGTGCTCGTGGGCTGTCCAGCACGACTGTGACGTGTGTTTTTTACAAGTTTTATTCTGACTTAGCTTACATCTGGTTTGCAAAATTGCCAACATTTCTCCCGACGCACGAATAGTGTTGAGCAAAGAACTGAGAGTATTTAGTGTACTTCGGAGTTCTTTTACTTCTTTACAAAAACGAATGACCGCTAATTCAAAAAAATGTGCATGACAATGTACATACAAAGCTCTTGGCTCTTCCTTCTTGAATTCTGTTACAACTTCATTAAACTTGACCCTCAAATCCGTGGCACTATCATAGGCTTGACCACATAGCTTATTAAAATCAATTCCGAGCTGCTGCAAGTAAGCTCTGATGTGTCTGTGGACATGGGCTGCAGTCATCTCCTCAGCAGTAACAAACCCCAGGAACCTCTCTTTAACGAGGACTGCACTTGAGGATTTTTGTGGGTACCTCACACACACTGCAAGCTGTCCTTTAGTGGCACAATCAGTTGTCTCCTCACATATTATTGAAAAAGCTGAGGAGATATTGATCTCACTCACAATGTCTTCCAAAATTTCAGCCTTTATTACTTCAATAATCTCCTCCTGGACTTGTGTACTACAATAGAAGTCAACATGTGAACTCATAAGCTGAAACATTTCTCCTCCTTTATCTCTTGCTCTAATTTCTAGTAATTCCAAAAAATTGCCTTTATTAATGGATGAAATAGACTGGTCATTTCCTTTTAGGAGCAAACACTGTTTTCCAAGAAATAAGATGTTTTCAATGATGAGTTTTAGGTACTTCCTATTTCCCTCAACATGTTCTGAATAAACAGACGAAGCACCATGTGGAACTTCATCCAGAAACTGGTACTGTCTCCAGAACTGCAGAGACTTTAAATGTACTTCACTTTCTTCATGCTTCTTGAATTTTTCTAGCATTTTCTCCCAGTCAGCAGTTCCTTGGGCTGCAAATGATTCTCTCCAGCAGCTAAAATTTTTCTGGTAGAAAAAGTGGCAAGAATAGCAGAACGCAACGTCGTTCTTAGGACTGGTGTTCAAATGCGGAAAAGCTGAGCGCCAAGGTTTTCTACTGTTTTGTGGTTCTTTCTTGACTCTTTGCACTGTGGATGAAGATTTTGTATGACGTGGTCCATCATTTACTTTCACAGATTCCATGCTGTGGGGCTGGTGTGACACACTGCTGTTCTGTGCTTCCACACTGGGACCAGCTGTGTCCTCCAAGGGCACCAACGGCAACGGGAGAAGGCTTGGCTGTCCCACGTGGTCCCCAATACCACTACTGGGTTCGCTGGGTGAGTTCTTAAGATGATATGACAAAGTAACACTGGTTTAGTAGTTTTCAAATAATAAAAATACCGAACACATCAACTGTAGTAATACAGGAAAACGAATACGTTGTAGCATAAGCTTCTCTAAGGGAGACATTAACAACCATTAACTATTATTCACCATGTAGATTCAGCATTAAATGTTTAAAGGAGCTCTAGGTATATAACTACAGAATTTTTTTTTTTTTTTTTGGTTTTTCAAGACAGGGTTTCTCTGTGCAGCAGCCCTGGCTGTCCTGAAGCTCACACTGTAGGCCAGGCTGACCTCAAACTCACAGAGATCTGCCTGCCTCTGCCTCCCAAGTGCTGGGATTAAAGGTGTGTTCAAAATTATTTTTTATTTTTTATTTATTACTCAGATGATTAGAAGTATTTACTCAAAAGGAAGCTAGGCATGGTGGCACTAACCTTTAATGCCAGCACTCTACAGGCAGAGACATGCAGATCTCTGTGAGTTTAAGGCCAGCCAGAGTTACACAGTGAGATCTTGTCTTAAAATTAAAAAAAAAAAAAAAAGAAAGAAAGAAAAGAAAGCCAGGCAGTGGTGGCACACGCCTTTAATCCCAGCACTCGGTAGGCAGAGCCAGGCAGATTGTTGTGAGTTCAAGGCCAGCCTGGTCTACAGAGTGAGATCCAGGACAGGCACCAAAACTACACAGAGAAACCCTGTGTGGAAAAACAAACAAACAAACAAAAAAAAAAAGAAAGAAAGAAAAAGAAAAAAGAAAAACCCAGAGGAAAACGTAACAAAACTTTAAAATTAGTTTTTATTTTAGCCTGTTACTTGCAGAGGCAAAATGCTTCTTGGAGACCCTGGAACTGGAGTTACAGATGGTTATGGGCTGCCATATGGGTGGCTAGGAACTGAACCAGGTCTTCTAAAGGAAACAGGCAGTGCTCTTAACTGCTAAGCCAGCTACAATACTTTGTAGCATATGTATGTGTATAAAAACATATCAATAGCTGGTCACGGTGGCGCACGCCTTCAACCCCAGGATTTGGGAGGCAGAGCAGGTGGTTCTCTGTGAGTTTGGGGTGAGCCTAGTTTATAAAGTGAGTTTCAGGACAATTAGGGCTGTTACATAGAGAAACCCCGTCTCAAAACAAAACAAAACAAAACATATCACTAAGTAAATTTAAAAATAATCTTATAAAAGAGCTGGGTGGTGGTGGCATAGGCCTTTAATCCCAGCACTTGGGAGGCAGAGGAAGGTGGATCTCTGAGTTCAAGGCCGGCCAAAAACCCTGTCTCAATAAACAAACAACTATCTACGTATGAAAACACACACACACACACACACACACACACACACACACACACACACACACACACACCTTTTTAAAATTGAACAAAATCAGGATAATACTTACATCTACAATGACATCTGTAGGTACAGAAGAACGGGAACCTATTGAAATAAAGCATGTATTCAAGATTTGATACTTCAACAGGACCAAAAGCTCATGCAGCTTATTTCATATCAGGAAACAGACAGACAGATTCAACAATATGACAAAACATTGTTTATGTCTAATGTCTGTTTACCTTGTAAGAGATCAGTGTTCATGAGCAGGTCAACATGATCATTTACTAATGACATTATATTGCTTATAACTGGAATTGGATATTCCCTTGGAGAAAGATTCTCTTTTGAAGCACTGTGTAGTGTGGAAACATTTACTGACAAAAATAAACAAAAATCCTTGTTATAATCCAGGCAGAAACCAAAGCACTGTTTAATAGTGTTTTTGTGCTGAGGGTTATAAATCAGTGGGAGAATGCTTGCCCACCAGGCAGTTCCAGGGCACCATGATCCCTTATGCAGTAGCGGGCATGGAATACAGCAAGTACTCTGACAATTGAGCTCCATTACCAGGCTGTTTAGATCTTTTGTTTTGTTTGTTTTTGTTTTATGTTTTTTGGAGACAGGGTCTCTCTGTGTAGCCCTGGCTATCCTGGAACTTGTTCTGTATACCAGGCTGGCCTTGAACTCAGAAATCCTTTTGCCTCTGCCTCCTGAGCGCTGAGATTAATGGTGTGTGCCATCACTGCCCGACGTACTTTTTTTTCTTTTTTCAATAAATATTATTTTATTTGTTAGGTGAATGTTGCTACATGGGTGCTGGGATCTCAACTTGGGTCTTCGTGATTGAGCAGCAACCATTCCTAACTGCTAAGCCACCTCTCCAGCACTCATTTGGAATTTTAAGTCACTCTAATATGGAAATTAATCAGTTATAAATGAAAAGCAAAGCGTGTCTCTGTCTCCCAGTACTTAGTACAATTTTGGTGTTGCTGGGTATTACCTGTCGAAGATTCCATCACAGCACTGTTGTATGAAGAAAAACAAAGAGAGCAGAAAACCTCTATGTTCCCCAAGTCATTAGTAATCACAATCATCTCATCTGAGAGTTTCAGTGTTTGGCAGGGAAAAGATCTAAGCAGTCTGGGTGGTTTCTGTTTAGAGATTAAAAATAATATTCATATTTCTGGTATAACATATGCAATGCTAAAAACACTAAGCATACCTACTGTAACTGCTTTTAGCTGAAATAGTACAAACAATAATAATTTTTTTTATACATCCTTAGAAATGAGAAGAGAGTGGAGGCTGCAATAACAAAATGAAGCAATCTGATACAGTTTATCAGAAGACTATCCTATCATTTAACAGCAATAGTAACAGTAATAACGCATATGCAATGAAAAGGGCAGTCACAAAAGAGGTCTATTATCCCAGGCAGCTAAAGCCAACTGAATAAAAACACATGTTTAATTATAGTTTCTCTTCCTTAGTACATCATCCTTGAACATGCTCAGGAAAGCCTTCAACCAGGGTTAGGGTACTTAATATCTACTATGAGATACTGAGGCAGTAACTGTCTCCAGGCCAGTGGTTCCCAATCTTCCTAATGCTGAGACCCTTTAATATGGTTCCTCATGTTATGGAGACCCCCAACCATGAAATTATTTCGTTGTTACTTCGTAACTGTAATTTTGCTACTGTTTTGAATCATAATGTAAATTTCTGATATGTAGAGTATCTGATATGTGACCCTTAAAGGATCATGACCACAGGCTGAGAACCACTGTTCTAGGTCAACTCCATGGTAAAGAATCACAAACATATGCCAGCCTTAACTGTAGCACTCGGGAGGCAGAGGCAGGCAGATCTCTGAGTTCGAGGCCAGCTTGGTCTACAGAGCGAGTTCCAGGACAGTCAGGACTGTTACACAGAAAAACCTTGTTTTGAAAACACCAAAATAACAAACAAACAAATAAGTAAATAAGTAAAAGAAAAAAAAAAAAGAATCCTAAGCATAGCAAGGCATGAAGGCATACACTTTTTTTGTTTGTTTGTTTTTCAAGACAGGGTTTCTCTGTGTAACAGCCCTGGCTGTCCTGGATCTCGCTTTGTAGATCAGGCTGGCCTCAAACTCAGAGAGATCCGCCTGGCTCTGCCTCCCGAGTGCTGAGATTAAAGGCGTGCGCCACCATGCCGGGCTAAAAGCATACACTTTTAATCTTAGCATGGGAGGCAGAGGCAGTGGATCTCTGTGAGTTCGAGGCCAGCCTGGTCTACAGAGCTAGTCCAAGCTACAGAGAAACTCTGTCTCGAAAAACCAAAAAAAAAAAAAAAAAAAAAAAACCCCCCAAAACAAAACAAAACAAAAAAAACCACGTCAAATGCTTCTGAAAAGGACCCCTTCTGGGGGTTGAACACAGGGTCTTATTCATGCTAAGCAAAAACTCTACCACTGAGCTACACTTGCAGCTCTCAGAGACGCATTCATTCTTAAGGCAGCACTCAGCAGACCGAGAGACTGAGGGCACCAGCTTCACTGACAAAGCCATCCAGACAGGAAGAGATGGGCACACTTAACTGTGCTCTCCAAAGGAGACTTTGGAGAGCTCCATGTCTTGATAGTTTGATTTACTCAGTATGAGTTTTATTTATTTATTCATTTATTTTGAGACAGGGTTTCTCTGTGTAGTCCGACTGTTCTGGAACTCACTCTGTAGACCAGGCTGGCCTCAAACTCACACCTGCCTGCCTCCCATATGCCGCCACCACCTGGCGCGTTTTATGTTCTTGTTTTGTTTTGTTTTTCGAGACAGGGTTTCTCTGTGTAGCTTGGCGCCTTTCCTGGAACTCACTTCGTAGACCAGGCTGGCCTCGAACTCACAGAAATCCACCTGCCTCTGTCTCCCAAGTGCTGGGATTAAAGGCGTGCGCCACCACCGCCAGGTGCGTTTTATATTCTTAATTGTATTGGGAGTTAGGCTAAGCACTTGACTGAAATGTAACTTGAGTGTTTTTTTTTTTTTTTCTTAGCAGTCTTATTCCATATTGAAATAATTCCCTTCTAAAAATAACAGGGACCACACTTCCATGGGTCACTTAACCACCCATGAACTGTTTCCCTATTATGATTAGAATGAGACTGTCCCAGCCATTCCCCAGAAGGGGAAGTCCTTCTGCAGGTGAGGAATACACCTGTCATCGTTTTTCATCTGTACCGCCCACATGGGTTTAATTCCCTCTGCTTTTTCAAGACAGTATCTCTCTGTATATTCCTGGCTATCCTAGAACTCGCTCTGTAGTCCAGGCTGGCCTTGAACTCAGAGATCCACCTACCTCTCTGCCTTCCAAGTGCTGGTATTAAAGACATGCGCCACCACCACCTGCCTTTTTTTTTTTTTAAAGACAGGGTTTCACTATGTCTGACCTGGAACTTGATAAGCTTGAAAAGATCCACCTGCCTCTGTCCCTCAAATACTGGGATTATGTATTACTAGATCACAAAGCATCACATAACAATCAAGATACGTATTAGTCCCACTTCACAGACAGGAATCAGACTAGTAACTGTGTTCCTCTCGGCCCATCACACCATGGCTAGCCTCTCTGTTCTCAGAAGCACCCGAAGGTTCTCCTACAGGAACTGACAACCGTCTTTTTCATTTTCATCAACTACCAATCAACTATTTCCCCAATGATACCAAACACACAGACTAACTGAGAGAGGGACTAGCAGCTCTTCCTGCTCACTGCTTCTCTGCATTAGAATTCTTCGCACTATTCACGTATGGAGACAGATTAGAGATCATGTAACAGTACGCTCCACAGTTCTTACATCAATTCACAATGAAACTGGTAGCGCAATGAAAATCTGAAGAGCAGGCATTACTGCGAAGACTAAAACAACAGTAACAAATGACATTTAAGCAGAAACCCTAGAATTCTTCCAAACGTTAAGAGTAAGTAACTGAAACTTACGGTAGATGTCTTCTGACACACGCTGCACTTACTAAAAGTGCTGTCAGTACACATGGTAATAAATGACTTTCTTTTTTCTTCATATGATGAAAGGCAAGACTGGCTACAAAAGTCTTCGTTACAGTTACTGTCCTCCAACTGGACATTCTTCATATCCTTCAGATCTAAAATGTCTCTAAAAACAAACAACAAATGCCTGTTAATAGGATGATAAATGTATGAAGTAACTTATGAGTTTCTGTGTGTGCACATGAGGGGCCCAGAGCAGGATATTGGGTGTCTTCCCTCTTGCTCTCTAGATTGCCCTGACCCAGGCTCTCCCTGAACTGGGAGCTAGAGTCACTGTGTGGGCTACGCTGGTTGGGCAGTGAGCTCTTGGGATCCTTCCGTCATGCATGTACTGTAAAACAAAATAAGCCAATTTAGTTTCAGAAATTAAGGATGTTAATAAAACAACATTTTCAAGTTATTTTAATTGGAACCTTGTAATCCCCATCACTCATATGGCAGCTTACAACTGTCTGTAATTCCTGTTTCAGAAGATCCAGTGCCCTCTTCTGGATTCCAGGGGCAATGCGTACAATTGGTACACAGACAAAACATCCACACACACAAAAAATAAACTTGGAAAACACTGTGACTGTCCTAGTTTGCTTCTACGGCTGTGATAGAGACCACCACCAAAAGCAACTGGCAGAGGAAAGGATTTAACTCAGTTTACAACTCTCAGGTCATAACCCATCACTGAAGGAAGTCAGGGCCCACAGAGGGACGCAGCTTACTGCCTTGCTGTCCATAGTCTGCTCATTCGCCTTTCTTAGACAACACAGGACTACCTGCCCAAGGGTGCTGCCACCCACAGCAGGATGAGCCCTCCCACATCAATCACTGAGCAAGAAAATGCCCTTGTCTACAGGCCAATCTGATGGAGGCATTTTCTCAACTGAAGTTCCTTCTTCCCCGTGACCCTAGCTGTGTCAAGCTGACAGAAAACTAACCAGCGCAGTGACAAAATGGGACATAAAGTGCTGTCTATCAGTGGTCGATTACTGTCTCAAGACAAGGTCTATATAGGAAATCTGAGTTACAACCTTAGCCGTCTTTCTCATGAATCCCATTTTCGTTTGAATCAATGTTAAACTGTTGTCCAGAAGTGGACATCAGGCAGCTGTTTCCTTAAAAGTGAAGAAAGCCTGCCATTCCAAGGAAAATAACTCACAGTATTTACCATCAAGCTTTGAAGTAAAAATTAGAAATTTTAGAAAACCTGTACCTGCCACCTCGAGCTTGATCAATTCTTAATACTTGAAGGCTTTTCTGAAGAAATTAGTGGTGATTTTTAAAGCACTTTCTGGTTTTAATTCTGTCTGGATTTTCTATTTTTCGTAGTAGATAAGTGTATAAAAATATATCTGACAGTAAAACTATAAAACCCAGTGGGAAGTTCCACAGCTTCCATTTTTTCAACTGTTACTCTAACTGTATACAAGTTCACTGAGTTGTACAGTCTTTGGGTTTGGTTAATTTTGGTGTGTGAATTTTTTTAAATATAATAAAGTTTAAAATTCAAAAAGAAAAGAAAAAAGATAACTATGTTAGAAAGACCCTTATAATTAACTAAAAATAACTTGAGTACAGGTGTGAACTGGCTGGTATAAATAAATTAAACATTAGTGAATAAACCTATTTTGGATTAGATTGACTATGTTTAGAATTTCTTTTTGTTTCTAATACTGAAGTGCGGAAATTATTATTATTTTTTTTCTCCTGAGACAGTGTTCTCTGTGAAACAGTCCTGGCTGTCCTGGAACTCACTCTTAGACCAGGCTGGCCTCGAACTCAGAGATCTACCTGCCTCTGCCTCCTGAGTGCTGGAATTAAAGGTGTGTACCACCACCACCCAGCTGGAAATGATGGTTAAGACATATCTTAGTAGTTTTCAATAACAAGTCTCCTCTTTGTGATAGTATTTTAAATGTCATCTTCAAAGTTATCCTTCACTTTGCTTTATTAAGTAGAAAAATTAAGTATTACTTAAATGATTAATAAATCATTGCTAAAAAAAGAAGCTTTAAAAGTGACCTAAAGTTTTGGGACTACAGCTGGCAGGGGTGGTGCTCGCCCCTAATTCCAGCACTCAGGAGGCAGAGGCAGAGGCAGAGGCAGAGGCAGAGGCAGAGGATCTTTTTCTGTACCAGGACAGTCTGGTCTACAGAGTGACTTCCAGGACAGCCAGGAAACCCTGTCTCAAAGGAAGAAGAAAAAAAAAAAAAAAAAAAAAAAGTGAAATTTAAAAAATCTCAAGGGAGCTAGAGAGAAGGCTCAGTGAACACTGGTTGTTCTTCCAGAGTACCTGAGCTCATCCCAGCACTCACATGTTGGTTCACAACTATTCATAACTACAGCTCCAGGGAATCTAATGTCTTATTCTGATTTCCCCAGGCATCAGGCAGGCATGTGTTGCACATACATACATGCAGGCAGAACACTCAAACATACAAAATTAAATAAATCTAAAAAGTCTCAATAAAAACATAGGTTATTACTATAAATAATGATGGCCTCTTCCAGTCTAAGCATAATTATCATCTTTCAACCGATCTACAATTTGTAATAAATAACAACACACACACACACACACACACACACACACACACACACACACACACACACACTCACTCCAGGGGAAGCCAAAGTTGTCTCCTGTTTTTGCTCATAGCTTGTTGTTACACCTTAAAAGAACAACTTACAGCCGGGTGGTGGTACATGTGCCTTTAATCCCAGCACTGGGGAGGCAGAGCCAGGCGGATCTCTGTGAGTTCGAGGCCAGCCTGGTCCACAAAATTCCAGGATAGCCAGGGCTACCACAGAGAAACTCTGTCATAAAAAGCCAAAATAAGCCGGGCGGTGGTGGTACATGTGCCTTTAATCCCAGCACTGGGGAGGCAGAGCCAGGTGGATCTCTGTGAGTTCGAGGCCAGCCTGGGCTACCACGTGAGTTCCAGGAGAGGCGCAAAGCTACACAGAGAAACCCTGTCTCAAAAAACCAAAAAAAAAAAAAAAAAAGCCAAAATAAACAAACAAATAAATAAAATAAACAAGCCTTAAAAAAAAAAAAGAGGGAAAAGAAAAAGCAAGACAAAGTTAAGCAGAGTTGCAGGAGACAGGACCTGAACAAAAGAGAACACTGGAGCGATCCTATACAGAGGGTCTGTGTGTGCTGATGTCAGTGCAGGCAGCCCAGTGTGGCTGCAGCACATACCTGTAGTCCCAGCACTTGGAAAGCAGGGGCAGGAGAATCTTTGTGAGTTCAAGTCCAGTCTGCTCTACACAGTGAGCCCAGGCTAGCCAAAGGCTACCTAGTAAGACCCTGTCTTAAACAACAAAAACTCTAAGGGACTTGGCAGCAAACATGAGAAAATAATCTTGAGAGTGGAGTCTCTGACTCAAAAAAAAAAAAAAAAAAACCCGTAGATAACATAGTACATCCACATTCTGAGCACTGAAAACAATCACATGCTAACAAGGAAGTTCTCCATGCTTCTCCACCCTTCCATGTAATTTCTGTTAACTTCTCAACAACCACCCAAACTACTTCTGAGTGCTCTATTAAAGGAACTGGAAACAGGAGCAAACTCTTCTCACTAACTAAGGTGACACATCTTCAGAGAAGATGAAAATATATAAAATTATGACCAAGACTCTAAAAAGCCCCATGAAGCAAAATAAGAGACATAATTCAGAATTCATACCTTGAGCAGTTGAAGCACATCCTCTTGACAGGAGCTGGGGAGATGGCAGATGACGTGTATTTCCTGATGCACAGTGTGGAGCAGAAAAGCTCAGCAGAACCTTTCTTCTGATAAGCAGTCTGTCCCTCCTGAAGAACTCTTTTACAGCCATGACAGGAAAGCTGGACAGCTGTGGCTGGGACTGCAGGAAGCATTTTGTTCATGCCAGATGACATGAGTGAGAGCTGAGAGCCAGTAGTCACCTGTAGAGCTTTAGAAACAAGGTAGGAAGAAAATACTGTTTTCATTTACATCCGTATGCACCCGCTTACTTGAGAGGTTACTTCTGGACATGAAACCCAACCCACAATAGCATGACATTCAAATGCAATTTAGAAAGTAGACAGACTAGCTGGGGCAGTGGTGGTGCACACCGTTAATCCCAGCACTCAAGAGGTAGAGGCAGGAGGATCTCTGTGAACGAAAGGCCAGCCTGGTCTACAGAGCAAGTTCCAGGACAGCCAGGGCTATGAAGAGAAACAAAAAAACAAAATAAAAAAAAACCCCAAAAACAAAACAAAACAAACAAACAAACAAACAAACTCCAAAAAATAAGGTAGATAGACTAAATCAGCTATTTTATTGATCAAGAAAAGTTATTATTAATTCTACTACCACTGTCTGAAAATGTAGAGTTTCTTTTCTCCTAAATTTTGGGTTGTTGGGTTTGACAATACTCTGAGAATAGAGAATTGAAAATATGCATAGAATGTCTTCAAGGCAGCTGGCCAATTCAACAGAAAACGACAAATTGAGCCAAAGTCTGCTCAGAGATTTGTATAAGGGGACTGAACTCCAAGTTACTGTTGTTATGTGTTTGTTTTCTCTGTGTAACAGCCCTGGCTGTTCTGGAACTCACTCTGCAGACCAGGCTGGCCTCGATCCCATTGCCTCTGCTTCCCAGGTGCTGGGATTAAAGACTCGTGCCACCATAGCCTTAAATAACTATTTGTTTATTTTATTTTATGTACACTGGTGTTTTGCCTGCATGTATGTCTATGTGAAGGTGTCAGATTCCCTGCAACTGGAGTTACAGACAGCCATGTGGGCGCTGGGACTTGAACCCAGGTCCCCTGGAATGGCAGTCAGTGCTCTTAACCACTGAGCCATCGCCGTAGCCCCATGTTTGTTTGTTTTGAGACAGGGCCTCACTATGTACCAGGTTGTTCTGGAATTCAGAGATCTCTGAAAACTGGGACAAAAGGCATGCACTAGCATGTCTGGCTTTTTCTTTTTTGAGTGTTTTTTAAAAAGGCAATTTTGTGGAGCAACAAAGGTGTCTTTAGACAACTTGCCATTAAGGTTTTCTCACAGAACCAATGCTGGTTTCTTTCCTTCCACTCATTATTCCCCAATTAAAAAAAAATTATTTTAGGGGCTGGAGAGATGGCTCAGAGGTTAAGAGCACTGACTGCCCTTCCAGAGGTCCTGAGTTCAATTCCCAGCAACCACATGGTGGCTCGCAACCATCTGTAATGAGATCCGGTGCCCTCTTCTGGCCTGCAGGCAAACATGCTGTATACATAATAAATAAATAAATCTTTAAAAAAAAAAAAAATTATTTTAGCTAGACAGTGGTGGTAGAACACACCTTTATTACCAGCAATTGGGAGGCAGAGGCAGGTGGATCTCTGTGAGTCCTAGTCTACAAAGTGAGATCCTGTCTCAAAAAAGAATAAAAGAACAAAAGAAAGTAAGTTGGTATTTTAGAACTTCTTTCTAGGTTTGGTGGCTCACAGGTGTAATCTCAGTATGTGGGAGGCAGAGGTGAAGCATCACTGTGAATTCAAGGTCTATGTTGGCTGCGTTGAGTCCCAGGTTAGTCTGAGCTACTTAGGGAGACCTTTAAAACAAAACAAAACCCCCAAAACAACAAAAACCAACACAACCAAACAAAATTTCTCTTACCATTTCATTTTTTTTTCCCCCTCCTCTTTTTTGAGACAGGGTTTCTCTGTGTAGTCCTGGCTGTCCTGGAACTTACTCTGTAGCTCAGGCTAGCCTCAAACTCAGAGATCCGACTGCCTCGGCCTCCCAAGTGCTGGGACTAAGGGTGTGTGCCACCACTTTGAAGCTACCATTTCATTTTTGTACTACAGATTTTAGTCGATACATAAAACAAGAAAAAAGCCGGGCGGTGGTGGCGCACGCCTTTAATCCCAGCACTCAGGAGGCCAGCCTGGGCTACCAAGTGAATCCCAGGAAAGGCGCAAAGCTACACAGAGAAACCCTGTCTCGAAAAACCAAAAAAAAAAAAAAAACAAGAAAAAAAGACTAACGTAAATTTGTCACTATTCATAGATTTTGTGATTGTGTATACAGAAAGCTAAAAGCAATCTATAAATTTAACAAGGTCAATATTAAAATTTTTAGGGATTGGGGATAGAAGCCCTGGGTTTGATTGATCCTCAGCTCTGGAAAACAAAACAAAACAAAAAAACTAATTTTATTTCTTTGCACTAGGAATATAAAAGGCAAATATAACTATTTTCTATGACATTATATTCATCAAGTATAGGATGCTATAGGTATAGTTCAGTGGTAGAGCACTGTGTTTGATCCCACCATTGGGGGAGGTAGCAAACACCAAATATAGAAATAAATCTAATGAAAGATTGCCAAGTCTTCTGAACCAAAGTCAAAACACTGCTAAGGGAAATTAAGGAAGCTCTAAATCAATGGAAAGATGTAACAGGCTTACTGAAAGACTAACTCAACTTTCCCTAAGTGAAGCTGTGGACCAAAATTCTAGGAGAGATTTGTAAAGCTGCAAGGTAACTCTACAGTATAAAGAACCTAGAGCAGCTGGATATGACGGTACATACTAGCTGAGTGTGGACACAGGAAGAACACAAAGCTAAAGGCTACCTGGGCAGACATAAGTGAGCTGGAAGCCACTGTGAGGAGACTTTATCAAAATTAAAAGTTAAACAAGAACCTAGACATGTGTTGGGTATCAGTTTCCTCAAGACCGAAACATTTCCTCCAGCAGGGAAGCTCCCTAAACCAGAAGGTAAATAACTAAAAATAGCTTCAGGAAGTCCCCCAAACTGACTAGATACACTAGGCCCCTGCATCCCAGAGTAAACAATAAAGGGGACTGAGTGTCACTCTCTCAGACAAGCCACGCTGCAAATAAGACTGAGATCAGACCAGCGGCCCAAACATCTCGAACAAGTGAGTCATCTGGAAAGGCCGCCGCCGCCGCCGCCGCCGCCTCATCTGCTGAGCTGCCCGCAGCGCGCTACAGGCTCCACCCCGTGAGCTGTCACCCACCGTGGAATGAACTTTGGCTGTGCTGCTGCTGTCTTTTCTGCTCCTGTAAGTAACCCCTCACCCACATTCCTGCAAGTAACCCCAATGCAACCCACTGGCTCACCAAGCTGGACTTTGGCGGCAGCCATACTTTGGTCTGTTGTGGGATGCTTAGCTGGGGTGAGTATGTGTGCTGTGTCTTCCCCAGGAAAAACAGTCTTGTCACGTTGGTAAGAAAAAAAGGTAATAAAACTGTTGAGTGTAGTGGTTCATGCCTATCATTCCAGCACTCAAGAGGCTGAGACTGGAGGATTTCCTAGTTGGAGACTAGACTGAGCTATATGGCAAGATTCCGCTTGAAAACAAAAATAATAAAATTATGAGATATACTTAACTGTATTATACATTAAGTATTAAATAATTAGGTACCTCCAAAGCATTAACTTGTGTAATAGTAACACAAAAACAGCTATTCCTGATACCTGGGTTAATATAGTTAAAACTCCTTGTATTGACTGGAGTGATTGTAAGTTTGTACCAATCTTTTTTGAATTTTGGATTGCAAATTTCTTTTTTTGACACAGGGTTTCTCTGTGTAGCCCTGGGTGTCCTAGAACTAGCTCTGTAGACAAGGCTGGGCCTCAAAAACTCAAGAGATCCAACTGCCTCTGCCTCCCTGCTAGGATTAAAAGTATGCACAACCACAACTAGCACTGATTTGCCAATTTCATTCACATAACCCTACAGATAAAACTACTGTAGCAAGGGGAACAAGTCTAAGGATTACAAGGGCAAAGTGTAAAACAGTTCTTGTTACCAGGGCTGGGGAATGTAGCTCACTTGGCAGAATGCTTGCCTAGCATGTACAAAAGCCCTGGGTTCCATTCCAAACCCTCATAAACCAAGCACAAGGGAGACATGCCTAGACCTGTGTGCTGCCTGAGGCTCCAGTTATAAACTTGCTCCACCAGCAAACAGGAAAGCAGGTTCTAGAGCAGCAGAGTTGCGCAATGAGTCTCTGTCTCAAAAAAAAAAAAAAAAAAAAAAGGATTAAACAAGCAAACAAAGCAACTAAAACAGAAAAAGAGAAAAGAATGCTGACACTGTACTCCAAGAAAGCTAATAAAATTCTCATTTGGAAACACTACTCCAAGCTACCCTCAAACCTCTACATTAAAAACACTGCACCTTCACCACCGGCATTCAATCCGAACCTTGTTCTCGTTTTTTTCGTTGTTTGGGGCTACATAATCCAACCTGGCCTCGAACTCTCGATCCTCTGCCTCAGCCTCAGGAGCGAGGGCAAATTCGTGTTGTTTTTGAATATGTAATTTATTTTTATTTTATGTTCATTGGTGTTTTAACCTGCCTGCATGTATGTCTGAGAGTGTCAGATGTCCTGGAACTGGAGTTACAGATAACTGGGAGTGTCCATGTGGGTGCTAGGAATTGAACCCCGGTCTTCCGAAAGAGCAGCCAGTGCTTTTTTTTTTTTTAATCCTGGAACTCGCTTTGAAGATGAGGCTGGCCTCGAACTCACGAGATCCGCCTAACCCTGCCTGCCTCCTGAGTACTGGGATTAAAGACGCGCGACACCCACGCGGGGCACAGCCAGGGCTCTTAGCCGCTGAGCCATCTCTCCAGCTCAATGCTTTTTTTTTTTTTTTGAAACTAGATTTCATTATGTGGCACTGGCTGGCCTCGAACTCACAGAGATCCCTCTGCCTCTATAGAGTGCTAGGATTAAAAGCAAGCGCCACCACGCCCAGTTTTTTGTTTTAAATTGGTAAAAAAAAAACCACTGCTTAATGGAAAGAGCCACAGGTGTAACCGGAAGACAGTTATCGAAAGAAGCAGAAAAGAGACCAAAGGCACCGAACTCAGTCACCGCCCAGGGACCAGAGTATCAGGACCCTGGAAGCCGGGGTCACAACTTCCCCCAACACTGTGGGCGTCCTACCTGTCGCATCCCCCTCCTCGGGACCGGAGAAATGCCGCCTTTCTCTGGAAAAGCCGGCCTGAGGCGCTCCACGAAGCTGGACAACTCCTCTCCAGCCCAGCGGCGGGAAGCTCCGCACTAGTTTGCAGGGTAAATAGCCCCGCCGGCCCCGCCCCTCTCCCGGAGGCCTTTGCGGCTGAGCATGCGCAGCGCAGCCCTTCTGATGGGGGGGAGGCCTGTCCGAAGCAGGGGAGGTGGACAGGGCGGGGCAAGAGGTTTCATTCCTAGGCTGTCTTTGAACTAACTTCTAGCTGCCTACAATTTTTATTTATTTATTTATTTTGAGACAGGGTCTTCACTATGTTGCCATGGCTGTCCGGGAACTCACTATGCCGGCAGACCAGGCTGACCTCACACTCACAGAGATCCTCCTGCCTCTGCCGCGGGAGTGCTGGGATTAAAGGCGTATGTGTCACCACACCGGGCATATTTGGGTCCTTGAGTGAGCAAATCAGGAGTTGAGGGCACAGGCCTGTAATTTCAACAGTTGGGGATGGGAGCATGAGGTTCAAAAGTTCAAAGCCAGCCTTGTTTACAAACCCTACCGAACCAATAAAATAATAATAAATAAATAAAATAAAAGCAGGGGATGGGAGCGGGGCAAGGAGATGACAGTCTATTAAGGCGCTCACTACCAAGTCTGACTAGCCAAGTTCACGTCACTGTCACCAGAAACCACTGAATGGAAGAAGAGAACCGACTCCCGCAAATTGTCTTCTGATCTCCACAATAAGCACACAAACACAATAAATAAACAAATACATACATACATGCATGCATAAATAAAAATGTTTTAAATGTAAAGGCTAATGACATTAGTGACTCAGCTTTTGAGTTACAACTTAAAAAACATGGTTGTAAATACAGGTTCAGGAAAAGAGAAACGAGAAAGTAGGGACAGAGGCTATAGCTAAAGAAATAAGGGGCCGGGCGGTGGTGGCGCACGCCTTTAATCCCAGCACTCGGGAGGCAGAGGCAGGTGGATCTCTGTGAGTTCGAGGCCAGCCTGGACTACCAAGTGAGTTCCAGGAAAGGCGCAAAGCTACACAGAGAAACCCTGTCTTGAAAAAACCAAAAAAAAAAAAAAAAAAAAAAAAAAAAGAAATAAGGGGCCGGATGGTGGTGGCACACGCCTTTAATTCCCAGCATTTAGGAGGCAGAGGCAGGCAGATCTCTGGGAGTTCGAGGCCAGCCTGGACTACAGAGTGAGTTCCAGGTCACCCAGGACTGTTATATAGAGAAACCTTTTGTGTGGGGTGGGGAGTGGGGGATGTCTAGTGAGATGGCTTAGCAGAAAGAGGATGATGAAAAGGAAGGAAGTATAATGACCCTGTCTCAAAAAAGTATAGGGGTAGATAATTTTGATTATTCCTAGTCATAATAGTAAAAGAAAAATAAAAAGTTTAATAATTTATTCAATCTTATCTTTGACCATAATTTCTTTCTTTCTATCTTTTGTCTTTTTTCTTTTGGTACAGAGTCTCACTGTGTAGACTAGAACTCACAGAAATCTGCCTGTTCCTGCCTCCTGAGTGCCTGAGACTAAAGTCAAGGGCCACCACAGCCCATCCTTGCTCTACTTTTCCTCCCTTCCTCCCCACCTCTCTCTCTCTCTCTCTCCCTCTCCCTCTTTCTTTCTTTCTTTCTTCCTTTCTTTCTTTCTCTCTTTCTTCTTTTCTCTTCTTTTTTTCCCCCTCCAGACAGGGTTTCCCTGTGTAACCCTGGTGTCCTGGATCTCACTCTGTAGACCAGGCTGGCCTTGAACTCAGAGATCTGTCATCCTCTACCTCCCAAGTGCTGGGATTAGAGTTGGGCCCCACCATGCCCCCCCCCCCCTCTTAAAGGTGGAGATTTCTGTAAATAATCCCAATCAAACTCATTGGTTCAACAAGTTAAACTTTGGTGGTATCTGTACTTTGTAGTAGAATATTTTAAGGTGTGTTACTTTTGTTTATGTTGCATTTGTTTAACTCTGTGAAGCTGTGTTACTGTGCCTGTGTAAAACACCTGATTGTTTAATAAAGAACTGGCCAATAGCAAGGCAGGAGAAAGGATAGGTGGGGCTGGCAAGCAGAGAGAATATATAGGAGAAAACTGGGGGATCTGATTTAAGAATTAGAAGCTAGAGAAGGAGGCTCCAGGGGCCAGCCACCCAGCTACACAGCAAGCCATGGAGTAAGAGTAAGATATCAGAAGTTATGAGAATAGGAAAAGCCTAGAGGCAAAAGGTAGATGGGATAATTTAAGATACTGAAAGCTGCTATAAACTAAGCCAAACTAAGGCATTCATAAGTAATAATAAGTCTCCATGTGTGATTTATTTGGGAGCTGGATGGTGGGCCTCTCAAAAAGAGCAAAACCCCCCAACAACAGTACTTTGGTCTGTGTGGGCTCCCGACGGGTGAGTAGATGTGTGTGCTATGCCTCCCCAGGAAAAGTTTTGTCGCACAACAGCATCATCTCCATGTTCTGTTCTTTTTTTTAGACAGGGTTTATTTCTTACAGTCAAGGTAGCCTCTTAAGAAACAGGGTCTTACTATTGTCCTGTTCTGGTGGGCAACCAATAACAGTGGCAACAACTAGTAGGGAGGTGGCTCACTCCTGGCAAGGCAGTGACCTAGGGCTTCTGGAATTTGCTTTATCCACTTACATAAGCTCCCTCTGTTGGGAGCACAAAGGGTCCTCATGCTCCAGGAATGTTAAAATTGCAGGGTTGTCTTTTCAGGGGAAAAGATACAGAACCTGTTTTTCCACCCAGAAGGCTGGAAATGGGAATAGAGGTGATTAATATCCTGTTTATCTGGTTATTTGAAGGGCCAGGCCATCCCAAGCTCCCACAAGCAGGACCTTTGCATTATCTGTATGGCCAGGTGATCCCCCCCAGGCTCCCTCAACCAGGACCAGAGGTGGCTAATAGCCCAAATGACCTCTGTGCTACCTGTATGACTGAACTGAAACCACACAGATCCATTCCTAGGCCCTTAAGATAATACAAGTAGCCTATCACTAGAATTCATCTTCTTGGAAGAAGTGACATGTACTTTTTGGTTTTGTTTGTTTGTTTGTTTTTGAGGCAAGGTTTCTCTGTGTAGCCCTGGCTGTCCTGGAACTCGCTCTGTAGACCAGGCTGGCCTGAACTTGCAGAGATCCACATGCCTCTGCCTTCCGAGTGCTGAGATTAAAGGCGTGCGCCACCACCGCCCCTCCCATGACAAGTAGTTTGAGTTGAGTTTCTATAGATAAGCCTCCTTGTGCCTAGAAGCCCTGTAAGACCACTGCTTACTGACTTGCTCCCTATGGTGTGTTCAGTCTGCTTTCTGATACAACTCAGGACCATGCAGGTGTGGGGGGTGTTGGCACCAACCCCCTCTGGATTGGGTCCTCCCACATCCATCATATCATCAATCAAGAAAATGTCCTATAGACTTACCTCCAGGCCATCTTGTTGCAGGGATTTTCTCAACTGAGTTTCCATTTTCCAGATAATCCTAGCTTGTGTCAAATTGATTAAAAAAAAGAAAAGAATTAACCAGAACACTTTCTCCCTCCCTCTCTGAAGTGCCACCAAGAGGGACACTGGTCAGCTGACTGCCCCTGTGCACCTTGTGGCATGGGGACATAAAACAAAGATCACCCTCCAGCCGATCTCCTAGGCTTGACCATGGGCAAGGATTGAAGGTACTATCTTTCACAGGGAACTCACTTTGTAGACAATGCTGGCCTTGAACTTGGAGATCTGCCTGCCTCTTCCTCCTCCTCCTGAGTGCTAGGACTAAAGGTGTGCACCACCACCACCCAGCAGCATCATCTTAATTTAGCAATACAAAAGCAGTGGTTTTCTCTCCAGGGTTTATGATCTCCCCAGTCACAGGCTTTTGAGGGGGTTTTCAGGACTAGACAGAAGTTCTTTTTTGTGGAGTAGAAATCAAATCCAATCAGAAAGCACTTGGCTACCCTCATAACAGACTTGCTATCATGGAGGGTTCATCTTCCCTGGCTGGTTGGTTTTGTTTTACATAGGAATTATGTCTTGTAACAGTATTGATGACAATTCCTCCTCTGAAGTCTGCACAGTACTTTCCAGTACCATGAGGCCTAGCCTCATGGGTACCTTCCTCCAGAGAGGAAGCTCCCAGCCCAGCTCCAACTTAATTTCTATTTTTTTTTTTTTTTTTGAGACAGGGTTTCTCTGTGTAGCCCTGGCTGTCCTGGTCTTGAACTCAGAAATCCACCTGCCTCTGCTTCCCAAGTGCTGGGACTAAAATTGTGTGCTATCATGCCCAGCTTCTTTATTTCTTACAGTCTGGACTCTGCAAAAAAATAGACTTTAATATAACAATCTATTACTGTTAAATACCCTTAGCAATTGATCACTTGTGTTTCCTGGATGCTAAACTAATAAAGAAAACAAGTGTCTTGAGGTTTGTCTTAGAGAAGGCTTATCTCAAGTGAAAATTAAAAGCATGTTCCAGGTCTCTCTCTCTCTCTCTCTCTCTCTCTCTCTCTCTCTCTCTCTCTCTCTCTCTCTCTCTCTCTCTCTTCAACACTAACCAATAAAATGCTGATAGCAGAGTACTAAACATTATAATATCATGGCTACCAGCTCAAGATTTTAAGTTCCCTGTGGCTGCTTCTTAATATGTTTAAAAATTCTCCCAAGCTCCAGAGCCAGCTTGAATCCACCTGAACAGCACCTTGTCAGACCCAGTCACAGAGCCCAAAGTGGTGGAAGATTGGAAGATGATGGACGATTCCCAAAGCAGCGGAGGACAATCCACTACTTCAGGATATCTGGTTTCCTCAAAAGCCCCCTTCCCTATCCCCAAGAGTTAACCAGTGCCTACCAAGTAAGCTGGTAGCGATTTTGGGAGACACAGTGCCCCCATTCCTGTTCACCTGACATTTTTTATAAAAACAGAGACTGGAATGTTAGAATTCCTAGCCATTCTCCCATGACTGAGCATGAGTTGGCAAGGATGCTTAGTCATCCCAGGGCCTTACACCCTACATAATCTGCGCACTGCCTGATCATGTAATTTACACGCAGCTTGATCAGATAATCTATGTGCATGTGTGGCATAGCCCATATGTGCATGTGTGGGGAGGGGGGAATCTATAAAAGTGGGTTCCACTTACCCTCCCCTCTCTTCCTGCATGATCTTTTCATAGGCCTAAGCACCCCCTTCTATTTCCTCCCCTTAATAAACTCGTACAGTGGGCTTTGTTGTACCTTGTGGCTTTTCTCGCATGGTAAATGGTGCCACTTAAATAACAGATGGGTCTCAGGTTGTTCAGATATTCACCAGTCTGACCAGTGTTGTGGGAATTCATTCCATTCAACCAATGACCTTTGGGCTATCTGGCCTAAGAGGCATGGCCCTTTCTGGGTATGTGACCAGTTAAAACTGAGGAGGGGACACATTCACTCTCTCTTGGGTAGTGAGGACTGGGTCAGGTGGTGTAGAACAGCTTGCAGTTGGTTCCCATCACCCTTGTGCAGAACAGAGGACAACAGATGGATAAGAGGCGGTGTTTATTCCATTCTGTATTTGTTAGTGTATTACCCCCGTTTTATATCTTAATAAATTCCTAAGATCCTTTAAGAGACTCTTGTGGGTTCGAGTAACAGACCACAAATGAGTTTTTAACAAAGAAGAAGTTTTATTCAGATACTGGTGCCAGGATTCCACCTGAGATTCAGGTTCTCAAGGTGTAGTCCTGAGTCACATTAGTCATTAGTCAGGGGTTTATAAATTCAAAAACCAGGTTACATTCTGGGTTTGTGTTAGCACATATCCTGTCTACATGTAAGCAGGGGCTTAAGCTACAGCAGAGGTCTTGCAGATGCCTTGGCTATCTTAAGCAAGCAAGCAAGCAAGCAAGCAAGCAAGCAAGCAAGCTGTTTACAGAAGCAGAACCAGCAGTTAGCGTTATGACAGTTACCTTGCATGAACAGCAGTTTTGTTAAAATTTTACAGGACTAAGCAATTACAAGAACAGAACCCTTAACACCCTAGGAAGTCATCTGTTCTTGGGCAAGCTGACTGACAGGGTACAGCTTTCACAGGCTAGAGACATTTTTATTTCAGAGATCTCTTAAACATAGTAATTAACTTAAAGCATTGTAACCGACTTGGAACCTTGTTAGCTATCACAGTGGGTGCATGTACGTGTGTGTATATGGAGGCCAGAGTTCAACATCAGGTGTACCTTCCTCTATCACCGACTACCTTGGGTTTTTGCTGTGGGATATCTTTCTGTATGCTGTGAATATGTGTTGTTCCTATTGGTTAACAAATAAAGCTGCATTGGCCTATGGCAGGGAAGAATGGAGCCATGTGGGAAATCCAAGAGGGATAGAGAGAGAAGAAAGATGGGGTCAGAGGAGATGCCAGCCCGCTGCCCAAGGAGCAACAAGATGCCAGCAGACTGGTAATGCCACGGCTATGTGGCAACACATAGATGAATAGAAATGGGTTAATTTAAGATTAAAGAGCTAGCTAGCAAGAAGGCTGAGCCATAGGTCATAAGTTTGTAATTAATACAAGCCTCTGTGTATTTACTTGGGACCAAGCGGCTGTGGAACCGGGTGGGACACAGAGAAACTTCCATCTACAGGTTTTGTTATTGTTGTTTTTTTTTTTTTTTGAGACAGGGTCTCTTACTGAACCTAGAGCTCATCACTTGGCTACACTGATGGACCAATGAACTCTGGAGATCTGCCTGTTTCTGCTCCAGCCCCCAGTACTAGATTTAGAGGCATGTGCCATCACACTTGGCTTTTATGTGGGTGCTTGGGAACTTAGATGCTCATGCTTGTGCTCCAGGGACTTTAATGACTGAGCTACATTCTCCAGCCCCTGAGAATGAATTTTTGTGTAAGAGCAGCAATGGGGAACACGGGGGATAGAGACTCGACTTTGGGTCTTAAGGATGTTGAGTGTCCTGCCCTTGGGTGAACTGCGGGTAAAGTGGTTGTTATTAGGAACAAACACAGTCAGGAGAACTCAGAAGAGCAAGTTAAGATTTGTCTCCATATGATGTCCGAACCTAAGTTCTAGGTTTATCACTTACTAATTTGAAAAGAACCTGAGGGGGCCAGAAAGATAGCTCAGCAGTTAAGAGCACTGGCTGCTCTTCCAAAGGACCACGGTTCAATTCCCAGCACCCACATGACAGCTCACAACTGCTGTAACCAGTTCCAGGGGACCCGACGCCCTCATAGAGTCTATACAGGAAAAGAACCTGACGGATCGACTCAATAGCTCCCCACGTGTGTTCTGATTTGCTTCTAACCAGCACCCTCTGAACACAGACCTCTAAATGATCTACCATCACTAACAACAACAATAACAAAACAAATGTTCTAAACATCCCTCACCCTAATCAAACCTTATCCATTGCCCCAGGCTGCATGATCTGTGGTGATGCTTGCTCTTGGAATTGGCTAACCAGCCTTGAAAGGAGAATGCTCAGCCTGCCTGTGAGAAAAACGAAATAATTAAATGCCTAATTACTCCCTGAGCCAGTAAGGCCAATGTAGCTGAGTGAGAGAGGGCTCTAAGGCCCAGATCAATAAGCTGGAAAGGAAGAGGAGTATGAGGAGAGAGGCCCAGGCAGAGTTCTTCTGACCAGGGAGGAACGCTGGACGCAGGCAGACAGTGGGAAATGATCAGCTTTAGAATGAAAGCCATCTGTTTTAGTCAGTGTTTTGTTGCTGTGAAGAGACACCATGACCAAAAGCAACTCTTATAAAGGAAAACATTTAACTGGGGACTGGCTTACAGTTTCAGAGGCTTAATCTGTTATCATCATGGCAGGGAGTGTGGCAGCAGGCACGGCACTGGAACAGTAGCTGAGAGCTACATCCTGATCCACAAGCAGAGAGAGGGACAGAGAGAGATACAGAGAGAGAGAGAGAGAGAGAGAGAGAGAGAGAGGGAGGGAGGGAGGGAGGGAGGGAGGGAGGGAGGGAGAGAGAGAGAGAGAGAGAGATTGGGCTTGGCATGGGCTTTTGAAACCTCAAAGCCACCCTCAATGACATACTTCCTCCAAGGCCATAACTCCTAATCCTTCTCTAATCCTTGAAAATAGTGCCATTCACTGGTGACTAAGCATTCAAATATATGAGCCTATGGAGGCCATTCTTACTCAAACCAAGAGGAGGCTAGAGGAGGTAGGTCTGGATGCTTTCCTACCCTCTCCAGGGCCCTTCCCTTTCCATGAGATATGTTCCAGGAGTAGATAGGCATAATGCATAAGACTCAGAAGGTTCCTGAAATCTGAACTTTCATCAGGTAAAGAATCAGCCCTCGCCATGACAGGCCTGTTTTCTGATGTGGTGCTGAATGGCAAAGACTTCATTTCTCCACTATGGCCTCCCTGATTTCTTCAAAAACACTGAATCTGGGATTGATGGCACATATTGTGAGTTGGTTAGTTTTTTTTTTTTTTTTTTTTTTTGGTTTTTCGAGACAGGGTTTCTCTGTGTAGCTTTGTGCCTTTTCCTGGAACTCACTTGGTAACCCAGGCTGGCCTCGAACTCACAGAGATCCACCTGGCTCCGCCTCCCAAGTGCTGGGATTAAAGGCGTGCGCCACCACCGCCCGGCTGTGAGTTGGTTAGTTTTATGTCAATTTGACATAAGTTAAAGTCATCTGAAAGGAGGGAGACTCAATTAAGAAAATGTCTCCATAAGATTGGGTTATAGCCGGGCAGTGGTGGCGCACGCCTTTAATCCCAGCACTCGGGAGGCAGAGCCAGGCGGATCTCTGTGAGTTCGAGGCCAGCCTGGGCTACCAAGTGAGTTCCAGGAAAGGTGCAAAGCTACACAGAGAAACCCAGTCTCGAAAAAAAAGATTGGTTATAGGCAATCCTGCAGGACATTTTCTTAATTAGTGATCAATGGGGAAGGGCCCAGTCCACTATGGATGGTGCCATCCCTGAGATGGTGGTCCTGGGTTCTACAAGCCAGCAGACTGAGCAAGCCATGGGTAGCAAGTCAGTAAGTGGCACTCCTCCATGGCCTCTGCATCAGCTTCCACCTCAGGTTCCTTCCCGGCTTGAGTTCCTGTCCTGGCTCCAGGTTCCTGTCCTGGTTGAGTTCCTGTCTTGATTTCCTTCAACGATGAACCAATAAACCCTTTCCTCCCCACGTTGCTTTGTTCATGGTGTCTTATCGCAGCAATAGAAAAGTAACCAGGACACAGAGTGTCTTGATCATGGTGGTGGAGAGCATAGTAGCAGGCAGACAGGCATGGCTCTGGAGCTAGTGTGAGGTATCCTCCAGAGAAGACTACTCCGACATGGGTTTAAAGAACAGAAAGGCTTTATTAGCCTGTTATGGAATAATCCTTTTTTTTTTTTAAAGACAGCGTTTCTTTGTGTAACAGCCCTGGCTGTCCTGCAACTCACTTTGTAGACCAGGCTAGTCTCGAACTCACAGAGATCCATCTGCCTCTGCCTCCTGAGTGATGGGATTAAAGGCATGCACTGCCATTGCCTGGCTTGGAATAATTTTTTTGTACACTGTGAAGATGTGTCTTTGGCAATGTGCCTTCTGACTGGATTACTAAAGAGCTGACTGGCCTACTGGTAGGCAAAAAGAGGTTAGGCAGGAGAGCCAAATTGAGAGGATGCTGGGAGAAAGAAGGGTGGAGTCAAGGGAGTTGCCAGGAGACACAGAGAGAAGAAAGATGAACATGCCATGCTGAAAAACGTACAGCCATGTGGCAGAATGTAGATAAGAAATGTGAATTAATTTAAGTTGTAAGAGTTATTGACAAACCTAAGCTACCGACTGATCATTTATATTTAATATTAAGTCTCTGTGTGATTATTTTAGAGCCAGCTGGTGGGATAGAGTTGACTGCTAGGACATAGAGAAAGTCCATCTATATTAGCCAGTCATCTAGTACACTGTGTTTGAAATCCCAGTGCAGTCCTGAGCCTTTCTCAGGTTGTGCTGTTAAGCATAAAACCACATCCTGGCTTGACACTTCAGTTAGCCAGAGCAGAACTACAGAAGTCAAAGAGCAGGGTTAGTATATTTACAGGCTGTAGCTAGAGTTTTCCTGCCTGGCCCACAGTCAGGACAAATCTCTCTCACCTGCCAGTCCCACAGCCACTCAGACCTGACCAAGTAAACACAGAGACTTATATTGATTAAAAACTGTATGGCTGTGGCAGGCTTCTTGCTAACTTTTCTTACAGCTTAAATTAATCCATTTCTATAAATCTATACCTTGCCATGTGACTCGTGGCTTACCGGCATCTTCACATGCTGCTGGTCATGGTGGTGGCTGGCAGTGTCTCTGACTCAGCCTTCCACTTCCCAGCTTTATTCTCTTCCTTGTCCCGCCTATACTTCCTGCCTAGCCACTGGCCAATCAGTGTTTTATTTATTGACCAATCAGCAACACACTTGACATACAGACCATCCCACAGCACTTCCCCTTTTCTTTCTTTCTTTTTTTTTTTTTCAAAAAGGAAGGTTTTAACCTTAGCAAAGTAAAATTACATATAATTTGGGAATTTGGGCATAGCTTCTCTTACTACTTCCTCCTGGAGGGGGGCGCTGTATCTTATGGGGACACAAAGAAAATTTTAGGATTATGGAATAGTCCATGAGGCTGTATTGTCTGAGCCAGTTGCCTTCAAACCATTCTGGATGTTGGATCATCTGGGCCATGGTGTCATTGCAGACCTTTCAGGGGGTCTTGGCTGGTCAAACCTGATGTATCTTAATCTGGAACAAATCCATAGCCTTTGGCTTTCTGTGGGAACAAAAGCAGAGCCTCCTTTCCAAAGCAACACATCCTTACATCCAAATTTTGAAGTTAAGGTATCTTTAAAATATACATATTGGTTTAACTCAACATCTTTTACGATCAAATATTTTTCTGCAGTTAAAAATCCCAAAGACAAAACAATCCAGATTCTCTGTGTAATATTCATCGTTACGTGGCTTATTTTTTATATTAATTTTACTGTCTCTTTAAAGACTTTATTTTTTTAAAACTATGTATTTGTTTATATAACTGTATATATCAACCTTTTTTGTCTCTTTCAAGTCTACGTATATTTTACACACATTGTAAACTATTACATCTGAATCTGTCTTATTGTGAATATATTGCTTTAAACTGCAGCATTTGTAAGACTGAAACAGCGCTATGGCTGTTGGCTCCACCCACCTCAGCTTCCCAACATGGCATGGTACTTTACCACCAGCTCTGGGAGCTATCGTGGGTCTATGCTTTTATCCAAGCAGCATGTAGCCCAGAAACCTCTTTTTTTGTTTTGTACTAGCAAAGGCTAAATCCACCATGCAGCTTAACGTGCCACTTGCAGAGGCCTCATTTCGGCCATATGGCAGCAGGTCGAGCGTGCACGCTAGGAACCCACAATTTGAGAGAGACAATTAGGAAGCTGTTTTTAGCTCCGTTTTAGAATCTTTTCTCAGGTTTTAGGTGAAAACTCTTGCCAACTCGTTGGGCACCATTTGTAGCTAGAGTTTTCCTGCCTGGCCCACGGTCAGGGCAAATCTCTCTCACCTGCCAGTCCCACAGCCACTCAGATCTGACCTCAGAGACTTATATTGGTTACAAACTGCATGGCCATGGCAGGCTTCTTGCTAACTTTTCTTACAGCTTAAATTAATCCATTTCTATAAATCTATACCTTGCCACATGGCTCGTGACTTACCGGCATCTTCACATGCTGCTGGTCATGGCGGCGGCTGGCAGTGTCTCTCTGACTCAGCCTTCCACTTCCCAGCTTTATTCTCCTCCTTGTCCTGCCTATACTTCCTGCCTAGCCACTGGCCAATCAGTGTTTTATTTATTGACCAATCAGCAACACACTTGACATACAGACCATCCCACAGCAAGAGGCTTTCCCAAAACTATGGACGTTGATGGATTAGGTCTTTGTTCTAGTTTTGGCAGGCGGTGATGCCTACACACTGGGTTCCATGGCCTGAACAGTACTTCCGTCATGGTGCCAGTTGTGTTAAGGTCTGGAGGCCTGCTACATTCCCCACTGGTTCTATGGGCATGAGTCAAATTGTGGACCCATCTGGGGGCAGGGGTTATATCCTTACACTAGTAGTGAGAGCTAGGAGCAAAAGGAGTAATGGCTCAGCTATGGTCGTAAGTAGAATAGTTAACCAGGGAGACCCGGAGAACAAAGATTGGTTATTAGATTTTTGGTGTCTTTTTTCTTTTTTGAAGGCTTTTTCTGACCATGGCTAAGCTTTCTCTAATTATCCTTGACTGATTGGCATAAAAGCAACAAGTTACTCCCAGTGTTATACAGAGACCTCCTTGTCTCATAAAGAGGAGGTCCAATCCTCTTCAGTTTTGAAGAATGACTTTAGTTAAGGAATCTAACTGGGCTTCTAGACAAGAAGCAGAATTTTCTATATGGCCCAGGTCTATGTCTATTTGAGCACTGAATTCTTGAGGGTGCACATCTTTTTTTTTTGTTTTTTGTTTTTTTGAGACAGGGTTTCTCTGTGTTGTTTTGGTGCCTATCCTGGAACTCACTCTGTAGACCAGGCTGGCCTCAAACTCACAGAGATTCACCTGGCTCTGCCTTCCCTAACAGTTCCAAGCATTCAAATATATGAGCCTATGGAGGCACTCTCTCTCTCTCTCTCTCTCTCTCTCTCTCTCTCTCTCTTTGATTTTCAAGACAGTTTCTCTTTGTAGCCTTGGCTGTCCCGAAACTAGCTCTGTAGACCAGGCTGGTCTCAAACCCACAGAGATCTGCCTACCTCTGCCTCCTAAGTGCTTGGATTAAAGGCATACGCCACCACCAACTGGCTTCTTTATTTTTTTAAGATTTATTTATTTATTATGTATACAGTATGTATGACTGCAGGCCAGAAGAGGGCACCAGATCTCATTATAGATGGTTGTGAGCCACCATGGGGTTGCTGGGAATTGAACTCAGGACCTCTGGGAGAGCAGCCAGTGCTCTTACCCTGAGCCATCTCTCCAGCCCCCGTCTTCTTTATTTTTTAAACATAATTCTTTATTGATTTCTTGGGAACTTCACATTTTGTACCCCAATCCCACTCCCCTCCCAGTCCCTCCATATCTGCCCCTCACCCCTGCAACATACCCCCAAAAGACCCCCCAAATTATTTTAAAACAAAACAAAACAATCAAATAAACAAAAATTACCTCACTCTTCCATCTTTCCAATATCTCTTCATTCATCCTAGCGGCACTGGGGCGGTGCATCACGCAGTGTACCCTTTTGTCCCATGAGCCCCATCCACTAGATGTTCATTGCAATGCGGTGGTTTGAAAGAAAATGGCCTCCAAAGGGAGTGGAACTAGTAGTAGGTGTGGCTTTGTTGGAGTAGGTATGGCCTTGTTGGAGGAAATGTGTCACTATGGAGGTGGGCTTTGAGGTCTCATATGCTCAAGCCATGGACAGTGTTGGAGTCCTGTTGCCTTCTGATCAAGATGTAGCCAGCACCATGTCTTCCTGCATGGCACCATGATTCCCACCATGATGATAATGAGTTATACCTCTAAACTCTAATCTACCACCATAATTAAATGTTTTATTTGTATGAGTTGCTGTGGTCATGGTGTCTCTTCACAGCATTAGAAACCCAAACTAAGACAGAAGTTGGTACCAGGGACTTGGGTATTGCTGTGATAGGCTTGACCATGTTTTTGTTCGCAGGAATTTGGACTTTGGTACTTTAAGGGTTAGGAAAGCAGTGGAATCTTTTAAGCACTGCTTAATGGGCCATATGGAAGACTGGTGCTAAGGGTTATTTGAACTGTGGGGGCTGCCTCAAGAGGTTTCAGAGGAGAAGAATTTTAGTATGTTGCCTAGAGGTCATTCTTGTAATATTTTGTTGAAGAATGTGGTTGCCCTTGTCTGGAGTCTGTCTGAGGCTCAAGTGAAAAGTCTTAGATTAATTCCATTGGCAGAGGAGATCTCAAACAGCCTAGTATAGACTCTGTTGTGTGGTTATTAGTGGTAACTCTAATGAAGATTTATAATGAGGGCTGGAGAGATGACTCACAGGTTAAGAGTACCAGCAGCTCTTCTAGAGGTCCTTAGCTCAATTCCCAGCAACCACAGGCGGCTCACAACCATCTATAATGAGATCTGGTGCCCTCTTCTGGCATGCAGGAATATATGCAGACAGAACACTGCATACATAATAAATAAATAAATCTTAAAAAAAAGAAAGATTTATGTCGGGCAGCAGCTTTAATCCCAGCACTCAGGAAGCAGAGACAGGCTGATCTTTGTGAGTTCGAGGCCAGCCTGGTCTACAGAGCAAGATCCAGGACAGGCACCAAAGCTACACAGAGGAACCCTGTCTCGAAAAAAAAATTATAATGAAAAGGAACAAGCTGAGCAAATAAAAATACAAAAGGTACAGATTGAGAAAAGGGGGTACCAGGAAGTGGAATAGAACTAAGTCTATGTTCAAGGAGATAAATGGGTTAAGAAATGGAATAAAGGGAGTGATGCCCTCAGGGCAAGATTACACCCAGCTAAGTTTCCAACTTGTGAAAAGGAATTAAAGAAAACTTTAGAGCCAGGTGTGGTGGTGCATGCCTTTAATCTTAGCACTCAGAAGGCAGAGGCTGGTAAATCTCTGAATTTGAGGCTAATCTGGTCTATAGAGCAAATTCCAGGATAGCCAAGCTTTGGCAGTAAAGGACAGAAAGCTAGTGAAGATGTAATTGAATGAGGGGGCCATGCTCCAGCCCCAGTAAGCAGCAGAACTTGGCAGCCATGTCGTTTTGGCTTTAGAATCAGGGATAGAAGAAATGGGTTATAAAGAAGAAGAAGAAGGAGAAGAAGAAGAAGAAGAAGAAGAAGAAGAAGAAGAAGAAGAAGAAGAAGAAGAAGAAGAAGAAGAAGAAGAAGAAATAGGTTATGGAATTTGCCCCTGTATCTAAGGAAAGCCACTGAGGCCAGGCATGTGCCAGGGGTATCCCTGAATGGAGGCCTAGAGAGGCCATTGGGTGAAGTCTGAAGGTGAAGTCTGGATTACCTTGGAGACCCCAAGATGTTAGAGATGCCAGAGTCATGGGATACCTGCTGAGGAAAGCTGCTGACAGGGAGTGGAACCAGCCCAAGGGAAAGAAGTGTGTTTGTTGAGGAATATTATTTTAAGGTGTGTTACTTTTGTTTATGTTGCATTTGTTTAACTTTGTGAAGCTGTGTTATTGTGCCTGTCTAAAACATCTGATCATCTAATAAAGAACTGAATGGTCAATACCAAGGCAGGAGAAAGGATAGGTGGGGTTGGCAGGCAGAGAGGATATATAAAAGGAGAAATCTGGGAGGAGAGAAGTAGCCAGAGAAGGAGAAGGCCTCCAGGGGCCAGCCACACAGCAAGCCATGTAGTGAGAGTAAGATTTACAGAAGTAAGAGAACAGGAAAAGTCCAGAAGCAAAAGATAGATGGGATAATTTATAGTTAAGGAAATCTTGCAAGAAACAAGCTAAGGCTGGGCATTTTTAGTAATAATAAGCCTCTGTGTGTGATTTATCTGGGAGCTGGTAACAGGCCCCCAAAAGAGCAAAAACAAACAACAACATGTGTTGCAGTCAACAAATCTGAGAGGAGTTGGAGATCTGAAGAGTGCTTTGACATCAGACATGAAGATGCAGAGTTTGGAGATTGCCCAGCTGGCTTTTGGTCTTGCTTTGGTCCAGTATTTCCTCACTATGTTCCCTTCCCTACATTTTAGAATGTTAATGTATATCCTGTGCCATTATATGTTGGAAGTATGTGATCTGCTTTTTGATTTTGATTTTTACAGGGGGATTATAGTTAAGGGGTTGCCATTAGTCTCAGAAGAGACTTTGGCTTTTGGACTTTGAAATAAATTTGAGACTGTTATAGACTATAGAGACTTTTGAAGTTGGACTGAATGCATTTTTGCATTATTATATGGTGACAAGCCTCTGGAGGCCAGGGAGTAGAATGTGGTAGTTTGAAAGAAAATGGCCCCCCAAAGGGAGTGGCACAAGTAGGAGGTGTGGCTTCATTAGAGTGGATATGGCCTTGTTGGAGGAAGTGTGTCACTATGGAGGGGCGCTTTGAGGTCTCATATATGCTCAAGCCATGCACAGTGTTGGAGTATACTTCCTGTTGTCTTCTGATCAAGATGTAGCTAGTTGCCGGGCGGTGGTGGCGCACGCCTTTAATCCCAGCACTCGGGAGGCAGAGCCAGGCGGATCTCTGTGAGTTCGAGGCCAGCCTGGGCTACCAAGTGAGTTCCAGGAGAGGCGCAAAGCTACACAGAGAAACCCTGTCTCGAAAAACCAAAAAAAAAAAAAAAAAAAAAAAAAAGATGTAGCTAGTACTATGTCTTCCTGAATGCTGCCATGCTCCCCACCATGATGATAATGGACTAACTCTCTGAACTGTAATCCACCACCACAATTAAATGTTTTCTTTATAAGAGTTGCTGTGGTCATGGTGTCTCTTCACAGCAATAGAAACCCTAAGACAGTCTAGTTCAAAGCCTCTGGCACACCATCATTACTGACTCACGCAGCCATTCTTATTCAAACCATCATGTTCTACTCCCTGGTCCCCATAGGTTTGTGGACATACCATAATGTGTTTAGTCTAACTTCAAAAGTCCACATATGTCTTCTTTGTTTGTTTGTTTTTTATTTTTCGAGACAGGGTTTCTCCGTGTAGTTTTGGTGCCTGTCCTTGATCTTGCTCTGTAGATCAGGCTGGCCTCGAACTCACAGAGATCCACCTGGCTCTGCCTCCCAAGTGCTGGGATTAAAGGTGTGCGCCACCACCGTCCCACTATATGTCTTAATCATATTTCTATTGCTGTGATGAGACATGGGACCAAGGCAACTCATATAAAAGGAAACATTTAATTGGAGGAATGCTTACAGTTTCAGAGGTTTAGTCCATTGTCATCATGGAGGGGAGCATGTAGGCAAGTGATAGAGTAGTAGATGAGAGCTACAACCTGATTCACAGGCAGACAGACAGAGTGAGAGTGACTCTAGGCCTGGTGTGGGCTTTTGAAACCTCAAAGCTCACCCCCAGTGACACATGTCCTACAAAAGGCCACACCTCCTAATCCTTTTCAAATAGTGCTATTTCCTGATGACGAAGCTTTCAAATATACGACCTTATGGGGGAACATTCTTTTTTTTTTTTTTTTTTTTTTTTTAAAGATTTATTTATTTATTATGTATACAGAAGAGGGTTGCCAGATCTCATTACAGATGGCTGTGAGCCACCATGTGGGTGCTGGGAATTGAACTCAGGACCTCTGGACCTCTCGAAGAGCAGTCGGTGCTCTTAACCTCTGAGCCATCTCTCCAGCCCCGGGGGGACATTCTTAATCAAATCACTACATCATAGTCTTTCACAGTCCCAACACAGTTTGATAGTCCAAAATCTCTTCTGAGACTCAAGGCAATCTTTTAATTGTTACCCCTTATAAATGCAAAAAGCAAATTATATATTTCCAACACAGAGTGGCATAGACTTGTACATTACCACTCCCAAAGGAAAGAACAGGGGCATAGTGAGAGATACAGATCAAAGCAAGTCTGATACCCTAGTAGGGAAAACTCCAAATCCTGTAGCTCCATATTCAATGTCAAAGGGCTGAGGTGGCTGTACCCATCCAGTATTGCTGACTGTGACACTGTGGTAGTTTGAATGTAATTGGCTCCCATAATCTCATAGGGAATGATGCTATTGGGAGGTGTGGCTTTGTTGGAGTAGGTATGGCCTTGTTGGAGGAAGTGAGTCACTGCGGGGGTGGGCTCTGAGGTTTCCCAGATACTCGGTCAATTTCCTGTTGCCTATAAGATATAGGATCCTGGGGGTATCACTCCCTTAATTCCTTTTCACATTAGGCCTCTCCTTATTTCTTTTAGCACAAACCTTCACTCCAACATAAATTTCCCTGGTGTTCTTTTTTGCTTCAAATTGTACAATTTGTATTTCTTTCTATCCCAGTTGTTCTTTTTCATTATAGACCTGTGTAAGACTGATTACTAATAATCATGTAACAGAGTCAATATTAGGCTGTCTTGAAATGCCCTCTGATAATGAAATCAGTCCATTGCTTTTCAATTTAGCCTCTGGCAAATCTTTATGACAAGGGTAGAAGGCAGTCACATTCTGTAGTTGGCATTTTCCTTGGGCCATCAACTACCTCCCAAATAAAGACACAGAGACTTATTAATTATGAAAGCTTGGCCTTAGCTTTGGCTTGTCCCACTAGCTGTTATAACTTAATTTAACCTGTTTCTATTCAGTTATGTCTTGCCTTGGAGCTTTTTTACCTTTCTTTCATTCTGTATGTCCTACTTTCCTGCTTCCTCCATGCCTGTCTGTCTGGTCCCTGGCATCTGTTTTCTTTCTTCCCCCAGCCTAAATCCTCCTACTTACTTTCCCTGCCTGGAAATTCCACCTTTTTCTCCTTCCTTGCTATTGGCCATTCAGCTTTTTTTTTTTTTTTGGTTTTTCGAGACAGGGTTTCTCTGTGTAGCTTTGTGCCTTTCCTGGAACTCACTTGGTAGCCCAGGCTGGCCTCGAACTCACAGAGATCCGCCTGGCTCTGCCTCCCAAGTGCTGGGATTAAAGGCGTGCGCCACCACCGCCCGGCTGGCCATTCAGCTTTTTATTAGACTAATCAAGTGTCATAGGCAGGCAAGATAAAACAGCAACATATCTTTACATAGTTAAACAAATATTCCACAACATAAACAAGTGCAACACATGTTAGCATAGTTAAACAAATATTCTGCAACAAAATTCTTTGCCAAAATATCACAAGAATGGTCTCTAGCCCAGTCGCTAACATTGCTCTCCTTGGAAACCTCTTGAGCTGGGCTCGCACAGTACATTAGACTGTCTGTATCACTCTCTTCCAAACTTCTACTATGATGGTCCATTAAGCCCTGCTTATAGCATTCAATCACTTTTCTAGTCTAAAGTCCCAAAGTCTTCTACATTTCTCCAAAAAATATCATGGTCAGGCCCATCACAACAATATCTCACTTCCTGGTACTACTAAGGATCGAATATTCAAATATATGAGCATATGAGGGCTATTTTCATTCAAACTACCATATCTTGTAAGCCTAGCACTCAGAAGCCCAAGGCAGGAGAGTCAGTAGTTCTAGATAAGCCTAGGCTGAGGAGAGAGAGAGAGAAAGAGAGAGACAGAGACAGAGACAGAGGGACACCTCAGAGTGACAGAGAGAGAGAGAGAGAGAGAGAGAGAGAGAGAGAGAGAGAGACAAGCCGGGCGGTGGTGGCGCACGCCTTTAATCCCAGCACTCGGGAGGCAGAGCCAGGCGGATCTCTGTGAGTTCGAGGCCAGCCTGGTCTACAGCGCGAGATCCAGGAAAGGCGCAAAGCTACACAGAGAAACCCTGTCTCGAAAAAACCAAAAAAAAAAAAAAAAAAAGAGAGAGAACAAGAGAGAGAATATCTTTGTGTGTAAAATTGTCAGAGCTAAATGTCCGGGGGGTGGTGATAGACAGACTACTCAGCAGTTAAGAGCATTTGTTGCTCTTGCAAGAGGACATGGGCTCTGTTCCCAGCACACACGGTGGCTCACAACCATTAGGGGATATAACACTTTCTTTTGACTTCTGTGAGGATCAAGCTCAAACATGGTACACAAATACTTATATTCATGAAATATAATAAATGAATCTTTAAAAAATTAAAAAATGGCCGGGCGGTGGTGGCGCACGCCTTTAATCCCAGCACTCGGGAGGCAGAGCCAGGCGGATCTCTGTGAGTTCGAGGCCAGCCTGGGCTACCAAGTGAGTTCCAGGAAAGGCGCAAAGCTACACAGAGAAACCCTGTCTCGAAAAACCAAAAAAAACAAAAAAAAACAAAAAAAAAAAAAAAAAAGAAAATGTAAAATGCTTGTTCAAATCTCCCGTTGCAAAAGCAAAAAACTTTGTTCAAACCTCCCGGGCAAGAATTTGTAAGCAAGTCTGGTAAAAGAGAACCAGTTGACTCTCAGACCCGAAAAGAACTATGGGAAATGACTGATGGGAAATGATATAAGGAAAATGATATAAGTGACTGATATAAGGGACTGATATTATTATGGACTGATATAAGAGAAGTGCATTCTGGGAAAAGTAGTTTTTCCGCTAAAGATGGCGACATTGCCCTGAAACACTTTTGTCAGCTCGAAAATACGTTCATGGTAAACTTAAAATACAGCTTTTAAAAGAATAAGGAGGAAAATTGTCTAAGAGTTTGTTAAATGTCAGTTCCAATGAAATTGAAAGGATATGGAACTAGGAACTTCGTGGTTTGGGGCTCCATTGGTAAAAATGCCTTATTTACCCTAATAGCTGTGCAAAGTTTTTACAGTAGTTGGATGACAAAAAGCTACCTATAAGAGCAAACAAGCCACTTTAAAATCCTTAAAACAAGGAAAAGCAGTTTATACACTGAACGTTGTCTTAGATATGAAGGAAACTTATGTGAAATTAAAAATTCTTTACCTTTTGATCAAACTGCCTGCAATGAGTAATTCCTTTGCAAATCTAATAAGGATACAAGGAAACAGGCATTCAAAAAGAAATGACTGCTTTATAGACTGGAACAAACTTCAGAAAATCTAGCTGTCTTACAAAAGAGTTGCTTAACCTGAAAGTTCCTTATAAGAAATCAATGCTAAATATCACAGCTGCTAATACCATCAGGAGTTAAAGCTAATGAAATGAAAATACTAAATCCTGAAAATGCTTTTTCTCAGAGTAAGCTAATGAAAGATATGTTTCATGAAAGAACATCTATGTTCTTGACTCATTTGAATAGTAACAGTTTTGGTGAAAATATTGGAACTAACAACAATCAAGTCAAAATGTTTCAAGAAATTCAAGATGCTATTCACAAAAGAAAGCTGCCATGCTTTGTGGGCCATGTTAGAGCTCACTCCAATCTTCTTGGACCTTTAGCTGAGGAGTAATGCAATGGCTGATAAGTTAACAAAGATTAGTAGCAGTATCCCAAGTGGAAATGGCTCAACAGTCACATGTTCTTCATCAAAATAGCAAAAGCTTAAGAGAAAGTAATTCAATCTTGCCAAAGAAGCAGCTCATCAAATAGTTAAACGATGTGGGATATGTCCAAAATATTTTCCTATCCCTCATTTAGGGGTAAACCCTCGAGGTCTTCTTCCCAATCATCTATGGCAAATGGATGTTACGCATATTGCAGAATTTGGCAAATTAAGATATGTCCAGGTGACCATTGACACTTATTCGGGATTTTTAATGGCTAGTGCACAACCTGGGGAAGCTACAAAACATGTAATTATGCACTGTTTGAAGTGTTTTTCCGTATATGGGTTTACCAAAATTTATTAAAACTGATAATGGTTCTGGATATAGTAGTAAGGCATTTCAACAATTTTGTACTCAATGGGAAATTGTACGTAAAACAGGTATTCCTTATAATCCTCTGGGACAAGGTATTGTGGAAAGGGCTCATAGCAGTCTTAAAATACAACTTCAAAAAATATAAAAACGGAAGAAATTTACCCTCAATTGCCACTTAATGCATTAAATCATGCTCTTTTTGTTCTGAACTTTTTGAATATGGATGTCTATGAACAGTCTGCTGCAGATAGATTTTGGCACAGTGGCACCCAAGCGACTTTTGCTCAAGTGAAATGGAAAGATCCCTGCTCCGGATTATGGAAGGGTCCTGATCCTGTGTTAATATGGGGTCGAGGATATGTTTCTGTTTTTTTACAAGAGGAGAATGAAGCTCGGTGGTTACCGGAGCGTCTGCTAAGGAGCGTGGAACTAAGGAAGGGTCAGCTCCAATGACGTTCCTATAAAGGAACCAGAATGAAAGTGGCTCGATTAGTATTTCTGAGGTTTTGTCACTGGTTAATGCAAACAGTGAGGAAATAGAGTTCGTTGCTGTGCCGCTTTTGGCTTTACTAGCTTCTTTAGAAAAATACTTTATATCACCTAATAGCTTTGCAGTATTTGGCGAAGAGCTTTACAGCAGCTAAATATGGTAATTTCACCCGCAGCATGAAGTGAAGTTTTTCGGTAGAACAAACCAAAAGTACTGCTGTAATAGAAACGTTTGTCTGAATTGAAGCACTTAGGGGAGCTACTATGAATTTGGGTGAATGGACAGCCTCTAGTTAAAAACCCTCTACTGCTGACAGTGCATCTCTGCCAGTTCGGAAAGGCCGAGAGAACTCGGCAACTTTGGGTTGTGGCTTTGTCCCGAGAATGTTACAGTCCCCTAGCAACAACTATCACAATTCTATAACAACAACACTCACTAAATCCCAGTGTTTTATAACAAAGCTGACCATAAACTTCTAAACTTTAGAAATGATGTATGTACTTCCTGTCTAGTTAAGAGAATCTTTCTAATAGAGATAGTGATAATTAAGAGTAAGAAGTAGAAAAAGATGAAAATAAGATGTGAGTTTGTAAAAATTCTGTCTTGTTAGATCTGTGTTAAAGAAATCTTTAGGTGTTTGCTAAATTAGATATATGCTAATGGTAGCCCTATATAAGTTTGTAAAATAGATCTATAGAGTTCCTTTAAGAATATATATAAGTTTGCAAGAAGTATCTAAGGTAGTCTTAAGACATGTAGTAATAAGTTTGTAAGAAGTAAAGATGCTAGTTGTAAATGTAAGTTTAAATAAGAAATAATATGGAATGAACATAAGAAATACATAAGAAGTAATAAGAAATATATTTGCTAAAGTAGTTCTACAGTTTCCTTAAGGAGTATAAATAAGTAGATATTAATACGTTATATGTGAGTTTGTAAAAAAGTGTAAATGTTGAATGTGAGTCTAAATGCTTTGCAAGGCAAAATATGTTATATGTGAGTTTGTAAAAAAGTGTAAATGTTAAGTGTGAGTCTATATGATGAAAAAACCTGAGATCTAGAAGTTAGTGTCCTAGGAGACTGCAAAGCAGGCAGTCTGAGAGGTTTTCAAAAGTTCTAGAAGCCGCTAAGAAGCTAAGAATGGCGGATGCCAGAACTAGCACAACAAGGCATCTGCAGCTGAGATCTGTGGAAAATCAATGCAACACAGAAAAACCTGAGCTAACATCAAAAACGGTGCAGTTTAGAATACTATTGTACCTAAAAAGGTTGGTCTGTGAGAACAAAAGTTGCAGAGACGCTTGTTTGAACTAAAATTGTTAACTATAAAAAGTTTTGGTTGTAAAACGTCTCTTCATATTTGGAAGTGAAAGCCTGATACCAGAATTTATTTGTTTGAACTTTTTGAACTTAAAATGAGATAAAATTACAAAAAGATTTTGGTTATGGATTTCTCACATTTGGAAGGCTAGTACCAGAATTTATCATTTGAATTTTAAGACTTATGAAAATGAAATAAACAAGAGACTTCATTGCAATGGGACAATTTTGAGTTTATTCACAGTAATGACCTAGGAACTGTTTGCTGGAATTGGGTTAAAAATGGATCTGTTTAAATGAAGAAATTTATTTCTACCTAGAGTCAAGATGTGTATGCATATATGCTGGTGATTCATCAATTGTTCTGTATTAAAAATGCAATTGTTTTGTGGAACTGTTTATGTAAAAATGGAATTACGTACAGAACTGGTTTTGTGTTACAAATGGAACTGTTTAAATGGAAAAGTTTGGGTTTTCTAACCAGGCTTGAGACTTTGCTTAAAAAATTATAAAGAAAAGGGAGTTAATATTCCTTAGTCTAATTTAAAAAAATTTTCTTGTTATTTGAGTGGATTAATGTCATGTTTTGATAGTAAGAAATGCAAATGGGGTATACTAAGAGACTACTTTTAAAGTGTAAAGAGTTTTATTAAGAAACTGCTTTTTGATGTTTTGCTAAAAGTTTTCAAAGTGTTAATGGTTAGATTGAGAATATTGCTTTTCAATATGGGTTTGTAGGAATTGTATAAGTTTGGGTTCCTCTAACTAGGTTTGAGATTTTGTTTAAAAAATTATAAAGAAAAGGAGGAGTTATGAGATTGAATTATGTTTGCAGAAACCTTTTGATATTAATGCACCCTGGATTTGTAGAGTTAAGGAAATATTTAAGTTTGATGTGAATACATTGAAGTTTTTCCTATGTTCTGTTAGCACGAAAATTCAAATGATTGAGTTAAAGTTGTAAGACGGAGAAAATTGTTAACTATATATAGCACCATATATGCTAATTCAAATGGTTCTGTTAAGAGTTTGCTTTGAGTTGTAAGATTGAGAGAATTGTGACTATGTATAGCAATATTTATGTTAACCTAAGCTAAGGGATTCTTTAAGTTTGTAGTCACCTTAAGAGTTTTTGGTTTAGAAAGGGCTTGAGGCATCTAAGACTGCTGTAGTCACCTTGGCCCTAATTCAAAAGAGAAATGCCATCTTTATCATCCTCTACTCCCATATTGGGAGGTGTAACAGCTATGGAGATTGCTGTAAGCCATTGTTATTTTTTATATATTAAGAAAGGGGGACCTGTGGGAGCTTGTTCTCGGGTTCCTCGTGGCTTTACTCAGCAGGTCCGCATAGAGGATGATTAGGACCACGGGCCTGAGTGCAGGTGTCTGAGATGGTCTGCACTTGGCTGTGCTGGGGGAGGAGGTCTTTTGCTCCACCCCTTGGCGTCTCTATAAAAACCCTGGGGCAGAGACAGTTAGGGCCCATTGGAAAAGGTTCCAGGCCCTCTCGAGGCTATCCTTTATTTTCTATCTGTTTATCTCTGCAAGAGTCTCCGCAATAAATCCTTCTAATATTTCCTGCTGCTCGCACTCAAGAAAACTCTGGGGAACTGTGGGGGTGGTGGGTAAACGCCCCACAAGAGCCACACTCCATCTCCAAAGCCAGCTTTAATTTTTAATTGGACTAGGACTACAAAAAGATCATTTGCTTTATGTGTCTGCAGAGAACAGCAGAAACAAACATTTAGGAAGATTTATAAAATTTTATCCTGTTAGAAATGTGATATACAGCTGGGCGGTGGTGGCACACACCTTTAATCCCAGCACTCGGGAGGCAGAGCCAGGCAGATCTCTGTGAGTTCGAGGCCAGCCTGGTATACAGAGTGAGATCCAGGACAGGCACCAAAACTACACAGAGAAACCCCATCTCGAAAGAAAAAGAAAAAAAAAAAAAAAAAAAAAAAAAAAAAAAAAAAAAAAAAAAAGAAATGTGATATACCAATGGGCCAATTTACTCTTTTTTTTCTTTTTTTTGGTAAATTGGATGATTTGTTCTTTTTCTTCAGATGTCTCATTTGTCCAGTGGTCTTCAGATTCCTTAGCTGGATGCCTTTGTTCTCCTGAAAAACAAAACCAAAACCTTCCCCAATCCTAATTCGGGGGAGGTTCCCTTTTGGCAAGTTATATCTAATCAAATGAGATGCATTTGTTAGTTGTATAAGTTAGTTTAAATTGAATGGTCATTCTGGTTGATGAACTATCATCTCTTCTAATTAAGAGGTCTCTCTTTTTCAAATTGAACCTTTATCAATTTTTATAATATCCATAGCTTTTTTTTCTCCCGAGGAAACAAAAGCAAAACCTCTTCTCCAATGTAACACACACCCTGGTTTCCATTCTGAGGTCAGCACATCTTTCAAGTATACAGGCTGATTTAATTCTGTAGTTTTTTCTATTATCCAATGTCTCTCCACAGCTGTCGGTCCTTTCTCATTAGCATTTAGGAAATCCAAAGTTAATAAAACATTATGCAATCTATTTCTGGGAGTCTTATTTATCTGTTTATTTATCATATCCTTTAGAGTTTGATTTTATCTTTCTATGACTGCTTGTTCTGTAAGATTGTGTCGTATACTTGTAATATACTTTATATTGTAATAAGCAAAAAACGGTTTCATTTTACCAGAGACAAATGCTGGAGCATTGTTGGTCTTAATTTGTACAGGTATACTCATGATGGCCTTAACTTCTAGTTTCTGATTTTGGTATTCTATTTACTGCTGAAGTCAATCTTTGTTAAAAATCAGTGAAGGTTTCTTTGGGGCCATGCATGACTTTAGTAAATGACTCAATTTTCTTTCCTACTTCTTCAATTATGTCTCAAGCAGTCAAAGCTGCTGCATGGCATAGAGCCAGGGTGTGGTCATCATATAGAGATTGTCTTTCTACATTCCCATAATCTCTCTCTCCAAGACGTTGGTCTTGGGAAATTTCCATACCTCTAGCCCTATTTCATTGTTCAATAGCCTTAGCCTCATCTTTCCACCAGGTCCTCCACTGTACTGAGGACCAGGCTCCAAGACTGCTGTAACCAAATCTCCCCATTCTTGAGGGATAATTCTATTACAGGTTGACCACGAGTTTAACATCTGCTTCGCGAAAGTTGAATGCATGCCATATGAGACTATCGCTTCCTTGAATCTCCTCAAATCTAACATTTGCACAAGAGTTCATTCAGCTCTTACATAGTCTGGGGGATACCTATCATTTGGCAGTTCCTATAAGGTTACTAAAAAAAATTAAAGTTCGTTGTTGGAAAGCCTTAGGTAGTTTATCTGTAATCTTATAATGCAATGCTGAGACTAGTTCTCTTTTAAATTCCTCTGTCTAGGTCTGAATATCTCTATGATCTATTTTAACAAGTTTTTCTAAAACTTTTATCTTGGCACTCAGACTGACCAACTTTTTTAACGATAATATGAAAATGTTCAAACATAATATTTATAACTGACATTATGTAAATCCCATCTAAATTAATTATCCTTTCATTTAATTGCTCCATTTTCAAACCATCTAGCATATTATCAAACAAAGATCTAACTCCCTTCATTGAAAAAATATTTCCCATTTTTTAATGTGGGAAAAATCTCTCTTTTAACTAATTCCTCCTTTTAAAAATTCCCAATTTTCTCACCAAATCTACTGACAATGATTATGATGATGTGAGGCTGACTGCTTCTGCATAGAACAGTAGAAGCCCGAGTGGGTTTTCAAGGCAGCTACCAAGTTTGGCAGGAGCCTGATTGTAGCTAGAGTTTTCCTGCCTGGCCCACAGTCAGGACAAATCTCTCTCACCTGCCAGTGCCACAGCCGCTCAGACCCAACCAAGTAAACACAGAAACTCATATTGCTTACAAACTGTATGGCCGTGGCAGGCTTCTTGCTAACTGTTCTTATATCTTAAATTAATGCATTTCTATAAATCTATACCTTGCCATGTGGCTCGTGGCTTATCGGCATCTTCACATGCTGCTTGTCATGGCGGCAGCTGGCAGTGTCTCCCTGCCTCAGCCTTCCACTTCCCAGAATTCTCTTCTCTGCTTGTTCTGTCTATACTTCCTGCCTGGCCACTGGCCAATCAGTGTTTTATTTATTGACCAATCAGAGCACATACAGACCATCCCACAGCACCTGATGATGGGGTCCAAGGAGAGCCATAACCCACAAGGAGAAGGAAGAAACCAAAGAGTCAGCCATTTGCACAGGGGAATATGTGAGAGTAGCTAACTCCTGTGGCTTTTGGAACCCAAAAGCCTGTGGAGTCTATTGCAGAGAGGCTACAATATAAAAAAAAAATCTCAGACTCCCTCAGAGGGCTTGTGGAAGAAAAGGAAAATCTGGCTGGCAAGGTAGTGATTTTGGCTGCGTGTAACTCTGGCCTATGCTGGTGGCTGCAAAGCGACTTTTTTGGTGAATTTGTGCCCCATGTTGGGTGCCATATGTAGCATGAATCCTAATTGGTCTTATTAATAAAAATTCAGAGTCAGATATCAGGGTGAAAGCTGAAAGATCAGAGAAGCAGAGCAGCCAGCCACTAGTTCTTACCTCTATGCAATCCTTAGCTAAAAGGGCCCTGACTGAGCTCCTGCCTCCTCCCGCCTAACATTTCTCTCTCCACCTAGTCATATCTCTTCCTGTCTCTACCTCCTTAGGGATCAAAGGTGTGTGCCACCACTGCCTGGCTCTGTTTCTCTTTTAGACTGGATCAATCTTGAGTAGTCCAGGGTGGCCTTGAACTCACAGAGATCAATCTGCTTCTGCCTCACGAGTGCTGGGATTAAAGGTGTGTGCCACCACTGCCTGGCCTCTATGGCTATCTAGCAGCTTAGCTCTGCACTCTGGTCTTCAGGCAAGCTTTATTTGTTAGAACACAAACAAAATATCACCACATCCTTGTATTCTTTCATGCTCCACGTTTTCTCACTGGGACTGTCTTTGCTCCTTAAAGTCCACGTTTATGCTTTTGCCAGTGTAACTCTCTTAAACATTTGTGAGCGTTTTATGAATCTCTTTATGGTTTACTCCATGCCCACCGAACCATATCCATTCTTCTCTTTGAGATAGAAAGTTAGAATGGGATGGAATGGGTATGTTAGATCGAGGTAGCACATTTTTTCTCAGAAGCACCTTTTTGTCGATATCAGCACCAACAAATCATGGGTAAATCTTTCCTGATAAACAGTTACTTTCTGGATTTAGTCTTTACTTTGAGGCTGCATTGCCTGAGGCTATTTCTTCATTTCTCTCCTTTCTTCCCTTCCTTCCTTTTCTTCCTCTGCATGCACACATTTGTGTGTATGTGTATGTGTGTGTGTGTCAGTGTGTTCGTTAATCTTATTAAGTTGATGGGATTTAGAATCAATTGGAGACAAGTATCTGGGTATGTCCCTGAGGGATTTTTTTTAAATTCGGTTAGCTGAGGGGCAAAGATTCATCCTAACTATGGGCCAAAAAGGAGAAAGTTAGTTGAGCACTAGCACTCATCTCCCTGTGTTCCCTGACTGTATGTGTAATGTGGCCAACTGTCTCAAGCTCTTGTTGTCATGACTTTTCAATGACAATAGAGCACCCTGGAACCGGGTGCCAAATCAAACCTTTCCTTCTGTCAGTGACTTCTTAGTGCACTTGTCACAGGCAACAAAACAAGTAACTGATCCATAACATTGGTACCAGAAATGGAGGAGGAGAGATACAAAAAGGTGCACATTCCAAAATAAAAAGTTCAAGCAAGTTTGATGTTGCAGCAAAGCTGGGTGCTGAAAAAGGTCAGGACTGTTAAAGAGAAACCTATTGCCCTGCACTGTGCCGATGGGAAAAGTGCTCCACCCCAAGTCAACACCTGGCTCAGCAAAGCTTTCTTTTTGTGAAAATGCAATTTTATTTGAAAGGAGTGAGCCTGAACTTATATCACCACTGAAAGGGTTCCCTGCTACTCCAAATCAACAGCTTAGGGATGTGTTTTCCCAGGGTCGTCACACAGAGGCTGTTACAATGGCAGTCCACTACTTGCAAGCTCTGTTTGGCAGCATCATCTACGTGGTAGTGGTTTTGACAGAATGAAAGATGAGGTTGAAGGTATCGTAGAATCTTGTATTAGACTTCCAAAGAGCCACTGTGGCCAGGCAATGTGTGGCAGAGTTGAAATTCCTCGAGAAGCCACTATATGAAACTATGAAACTATGAAAATGAAGCCTGCATAGCAGTGGAGACCTGGAAATCTCAGGATGTTGGAGATGCCAGAACCATGGGATATTCACCAAAGAGAACTGTATGTGGGCCAGCAGGAAGGCTCAGCAGGTGAAGGAACTTGGGGCTACGTCTGGCAACTTGAGTTGTTCCCCCACAACCCACATGGTGAATGGAGAGAACCAAGTGCTGAAAGTTGGCTTCTGCCTCTCACTTGTATTCTGGGACATGCACATACTCTTCCAATAAATAAAATTGAGGGGGTTCCCCGCAGATGTCACAGCCGGCAGGAAAACAAACTTCGAAGAGGTGAGAATGAAAACTCCATTCAAATTACTTTATCAACCTGAATCAAACTTCAGGTGGTCTGATGCCAGGCAGTTTATTGACAGCATATTTAAAACACAGTACAATTTTGGAATAGGTTTCCAGGCAACAATCATTCCAATCCAGGTTAAGGTATGACTACATAGAAATTCCTTTGCAAAGTACATGTGACCATGAGGGTGGGTTCTATAGCTAAAAGGCCTAGAATCTGGTGTGGTCTCTGACAGAGAGAGCACAGAGTTCAGCAGGCTATAAAGTACATATAATATTCCCCTCTAAGGATGGGTTCCATTAACTGGGAGCTAAAGATAAAGATCTAGGGAGGTAGAGTTTGGGATCAACATTTTGAGTGGGGTCTGCCTCCATAAATAGCAAAAAGGTCTCCAGGTCATTAAAAATATCCACTCCCAGCTTTCTGGATGGGAAAACAGGCATTTTATCTCATCCAGTGAGGAGAGGCCCCTGCATGTTTAACATTCTTGGTTTCCCTAGTGATCTGTGAGTGCAAAGACCTTTGTGCCCCCAACATAAAGTTAAAAAAAAGAAAGAAAGAAAGAAAGAAAAATAAAGGGAAGCTGTATGCAAGGGTGGAGCTTTCAGCAAAGAGGTGTGTTCTGCTTGCAGCAGAGCTGGGGGAGCAGGGCTACCTTAGTTCCTGGAGTCCAGATGAGTCCATCAAGATCCTCAGATTCAGACCTGAGCTTTAGGAGTTGGTGTTTGCCTTGCCGGGTGTTGGACTTGCTTTGGTCTGAGCTCCCCTTGCTAAGCCCCTATTTTTCCACTGTTGAATAGCAATGTTTGGGGCTGGAGAGATGGCTCAGTGGTTAACAGCACTGACTGCTCGTCCAGAGGACCCCAGTTCAATTCCCAGCACCCATATGGCAGCTAACAACTGTCTGTGACTCCAAGATCAGACTTCACACAGACATATTTCAGGCAAACCACCAATGCACATAAATAAAAAATTAATTAAAAAAATAGTAATGTTCATTTTGTAACACTGTATATTAGAAATATGTAGCTCAAAAAAATTAAAAACAGCCAGGTGGTGCTGTGGGATATCTTTCTGTATGCTGTGAATATGTGTTGCTCTGATTGATTGATAAATAAAGCTTCATTTTCAGGTGGGAAAATTCAAGAGAGATAGATAGTGGGAGGAGAAAAGAGAGAAAGGAGACGCCATCCCACTGTCCAGGGCACAGCATGTAATGGCACACAGGTAAAGCCACGAAACATGTAGGCACATACAGATTAATAGAAATGGGCTGAGTTTATTTACAAGAGCTAGCTAGTAAGAAGCTTGAGCCATTGGCCATGGCCATGCAATTAATAATTGATATGAGCCTCTGTATGTTTATTTGGATCTGAGTGGTAGGACATAGGAAAACTTCCAGCTACAGGGTGGTGGTGGCACATGCCTTTTTTTTTTTTTTTTTTTGGTTTTTCGAGACAGGGTTTCTCTGTGTAACTTTGTGCCTTTCCTGGATCTCGCTCTGTAGACCAGGCTGGCCTCGAACTCACAAAGATCCGCCTGCCTCTGCCTCCCAAGTGCTGGGATTAAAGGCGTGCGCCACCACCGCCCGGCTGGCACATGCCTTTAATCCCAGCACTCATGAGGCAGAGGCAGGAGGATCTCTGTGAGTTCAAGGTCAGCCTGGTCTACAGAGCAAGATCCAGCACAGGCACCAAAACTACACAGAGAAACCCTGTCTTGAAAAAAAAATAAATAAAAATAAAAACAATTTGTGTCTGTGTGCATGCATATGGCACACACATGTATGTATACTGCAGGTTAGCTGGCCTCCTGTCTCTGTCTCTCATCTTGTAGGAATGCTGGGATTACAAATGTGTCTAGCTTTATATGAATTCTGGAGATCTGAACTCAGGTCTTCATGTTCCTGCAGCAAGAGATTTATCCACTGAGTTATTTCCCCAGCCTCTGGTTTTATCTTAACTAGTTCTATCAGCAATCATCCATTTCCCGAAACTAAGGAGTCATTCTGAGAGTTCTTTTTTTTTTTTAATATATTTTATTTTATTTTTATGTGCATTTGTGTTTTTGCCATGGGTGTCAGGGTCCCCTGAAACTGGAGTTTCAGACAGGTGTGAGCTGCCATGTGGGTGCTGGGAATTGAACTCAGGTCCTCCGGAAAAAGAGTCAGCACTCTTAACCCCTGAGCCATCTCTCCAGCCCTGAGAGTTCTTATTTCAACATATATGTTGAAGGATGAAAACACAATGAATAACAAATAGAGGCAAATCTGTATTATATAGCTAGATGCTGTCTCAATAATAAAAATCTATCAGCCATATTGACTGAATCATGAATAGTCATAAGGGTATAAATATAGAAAAATACTATGCAGCAGTCACAATAAAGAACAGTTTCACAAATCATAAATATATCTCAAAAACAATATTGGATAAAAAAACCCAAAGTTTAATTTTTCCAGACAAAAATTTATACCATATTAGAGTTTCCATCACTATGATGTGGAATGATACATAATTGTATAGCAGTAACTTTGATTAATAAATGCCCAAGTATTAAGTTCTCTAGCATCTATCTTTTTAAGGAGAAGCCATTATAGAACAGAACAGAGTGCCCATCGGTGGTGGCCCACACCTTTAATCCCAGCACTCGGGAGACAGAGGCAGGAGGATCTCTATGAGTTCGAGGCCAGCCTGGTCTACAGAAAATTCTAGGGCAGCCAGTGCTACACAGGACATTGTCTCAAAAAATAAAAAGAAGAACAAAAAAAAGAATAGAACAGGGAATATACAGCGCCATCTAACACTCCTGATCTCCTTTTTCAAATTCCTCCTTCCACTTTTTCATGGCCCCAATCTCTGTCTCTTTAAGAAGCCAGCCATAAATGAAGTGAGAATGCTGGGACGGCCACTAGGCTCCAGGCCTAGGGCATGATGGGAAAAAGAAGGCGGGAATCACGGTTGGGAACGGCCAATTACCTTAGGGCTAGGACAGAAGCAGGAGTGCGCAGGCGCAGTGAGCAAGGCGTTGCCTTGCGAAGCCTCGGGCGATTCCAGGAAAGGAATTTGTTGACCCCCACTGAGGACCTTGAGTGCTCTTGTGCATCCTCAGTCTCGTGCCCCTTCGGAAGCCGCTAGGTGACTGGAGGTGGGTGTACGGCGGGGTATAGGAGGCCGCCCGGACTTCTGGGTTTGTGGGCGGGACACCGCACCACGTGTCCAAACGGGGCGTGGCCACACGTGACCCGACGGCGCAAGTGGAGCTGGGTAATTTCCTGCGACTGGCCGGGCACCTTCAGGCGTGGGCGGAGTGACGCGGCGGCGTTGTGCGCTGCGGTGGTGTCCGGGCACCCTGGGGCTGGCTGGCGCTGCTGGCTCGCACGCCGCGGTTGACACTGCGTTCCTGCCCTGGCTGTTGGGGACAGGCTGGGGCGTTCTGGTTGCGAACGGGAACGTCAGAGAGCTAGCGACAATCGGAGGAGGCACACACACCTGTATATTGTTAGAGCAGTGGCAGGTGGTGGTAAGTTCTCGACCCCGGCTTCGCGACAGGCTTTTAAAAATCCGTTGTTTCTTAGGGCTGGCTTGGGCTGATGAAAGAGGCCTTTAGCGAAGGTTTCTCTTTTACTTTTATGTTTTCATTTGTACGTTTGGGAATCTGGAGAACAACCGGAAGGTTGTTTATAGCAGCGGTTCTCAGCTATTTACATTATGATTCATAACAGTAGCAAAACTACAGTTATGAAGTAGCAACGAAATAATTTTATGGTTGGGGGTCACCACAGCATGAGGAACTGTATTAAAACGTCACAGCATTAGGAAGGTTGAGAGCCACTGGCTTATAGGAAGACAGGCCTGACCTCCATGGAGGCTCCAGAACGTCCAATTGGTCCACTTGCAAACCGGAACTTAGTGTGCACTTGTGATGACATCTTAGGCTCTGAACTGGCTTTACGCCAAGAAAAGGGCTCTTGATTCCAGCGCAGGCCAATTTACAGGGGAAGGTGAGGCAATTGCCTCACTTTGAGAAATCAAAGCTGACTTGGGTCTCAAGTCAATGCCCATGCAATCAGGAAGTGTACTGAGTCCAACTCTCCAAGAGCGTAGCTCATTTGGCCAGTCTAAGTCTCAACAACCTTCAACATAGTTTAAAGACCATAGTGCTTGTCTAAGACACTAGGGAAGTGGAAGAAAGGTAGCTAACCCAGGAGCAGAAAGAATAGTCATAGTCCTGGAAGGGTTGTGGCTCAAATGCTCCAGCATGAAACTATTAACACATTAGCATGAAGGAGAACAAAATCCGAGTACCAATCCTTTATCTTATGTTTTAGGAGTCTAGCTGTCCATCATAAGAAGAAATCTCCCTTTTCAAAGGGAGAACTCCGAGTAAACAATTAGAATGAAAGAACCTTTGGATGGTGGATGTGACAAAGCAGTGGTACAACAAGGGCTTCTGGACAGAATTAAAGAGGAGCCTGAGGATGCACAGGTAAGCATTTCTCTTGACTTTTTTTTTTTTTTGGGAGACGGTTTCTCTGTGTAGCTCTGGCTGTTCTGGAACTCGCTCTGTAGACCAGGCTGGCCTCGAACTCACAGAGATCTGCCCGGCTCTGCCTCCAGAGTGCTGAGATTAAAGGCGTGAGGCCTGCGCCGCCGCCACCTGGCTCTCTTGACTTTTTTTGTTTTTTGTTTTTTTTTGTTTTTTCGAGACAGGGTTTCTCTGTGTAGCTTTGCGCCTTTCCTGGAACTCACTCTGTAGACCAGGCTGGCCTCGAACTCACAGAGATCCACCTGCCTCTGCCTCCCGAGTGCTGGGATTAAAGGTGTGCGCCACCACCGCCCGACTCTCTTGACTTTTAAAATATTGAAAGTTATTATTTTTTGTCTGGAGAAAATGGTAGTCGACAGCTTCTGGTTTATAAGTTGATATAATTGATTTTTTTTTTCATCCGTTAGATGAGTGCTATGAAGGCTGAGGGATATATAGTTAAGCAGTAGAGTGCATTCCTAGCACTGTGAGGATCTGTGTTCAATTCTCAGTGCTGGTCCAAAATGACTAGATGTGGTTTTTTTTTTTTTTTTTTTTTCTCGAGATAGAGTTTCTCTGTAGCTTTGGAGCTTGTTCTGGAACTCACTCTGTAGACCAGGCTGGCCTCAAACTCACAGAGATCTGCCTGGCTCTGCCTCCCGAGTGCTGGGATTTAAGGTGTGTGCCACCACCGCCCAGCATGTGTCATGTTTTGAATGTAGCTCCAAATCTCATTCATTGGGAACTTAACTCCTGATGCAGTGTTGCTGGGGCGATGATCCTAAGTGCAGATTCTGTCGTTACAAGGAGTGAGTTTGTTGTAAAAGTCAGTTGAGCTGCTCTTCGCTTGCAGTCTTGTTCATTCTTGGGCACTCTCCTACCCGTTGTCACATTATAATGTGACTTAGAAGACTTGACTAAATGCATCCCCTGTGTCTTGGAATTTACAGCCCTCAGAACTATGAGAAAACTCCTTTCCTTCCAAATGATCTGTTGCATGGTTTTTCTTATATTTTTGGTTGTGAACCTAGCCTTTAACAGCTGGGCCATCTCTCTAGCTCTGCATGATTTTTTTTTTTTTAAAGCAATACAAAAAACGTCTACGACGATGGGTTAATCAGGTTTTTGGTATTCTGAATGAGAAAAGAGCAAAGGTCATGGTAAATGTGGTACTTGTTTTTGTTAAAGAAACAAATATATAAATGGTAATGATTATCTACACTAATAGATGGTATAATGTGTGATATGTATCATATGATAGTATGTGGCATTAATATGATTATTAATATCAATGCCTGCTTAAGAGTGTGCCCATTATCACTCTCACATCTATGAAAATATTCTTATTTTACACATGAGGATGCCAGAGCTCAAAAAAAGCCAAGCAGTGTGTATGGGTTAGTTAGTAGACATTAGATAGGATTCAAACCCAGATAGTAATATTTCAGAGAGCCTGCCCCTCCATATGTAGCTTGAATTGAGAAGATTATGCAGAATAGAGCCTTGTTATGAACTTTGATTTTAAGAGCAACAGGAGACATTATAGGGTTAGTTCTAGTTTATTTATTTTTTTGAGACAGTCTCATCACCAGGCTGTCCTCAGATTTGCTATGTCGCCGAGGATGACCTTTACCTTCCATTCCTCTTGCCTCTGTCTCTCCACTGAGTGTGTGCTGTCATGCCAGGTTCTCATTGTAGAGACAGTAACATGAAACAGATTCGCATCTGGGAAGCACTGTGGCTGTTCCTTAAAGACAGATTAGAAACAAAAATGACTTGTAGAGAGTCAGTTCTTTTTTTTTTTTTGTTTTCAATTTATTTATTTATTTTGTAGACAGCATGTATGACCAGAAGAGGGCACCAGATCTCATTACAGATGGTTGTGAGGCACCATGTGGTTGCTGGGAATTGAACTCAGGACCTCTTTAAGAGCAGTCAGTGCTCTTAACCTCTGAGCCATCTCTCCAGTCCGAGAGAGTCAGTTCTTTTGGCAAGAAATTTATTTACTTTCTTTAGCATGTTTTTTGTTTTTGTTTTGTTTTACGCTCTTTAGTTACTGATGTTATTGTAGAAACAAAGCAATAGTATTTAAACATAATAAAAATTAATAAATTCAGGGGGTGGTGGTACATGCCTTTAATCCCAGCTCTTGGGACGCAGAGTCAGGTGGATCTTTGTGAGTTCGAGGCCAGCCTGGTGTATAGAGCAAGATCCAGGACAGGCACCAAACTACACGGAGAAACCCTGTCTTGAAAAACCAAAAAAACAAACAAATAAACAAAAAAAGTGAGTTCCAGGACAGCCAGGACTGTTACACAGAGAAACCCTGTCTCCAAAAACCAACCAAACAAAAAAAGTAAGATTTAACTTCTCACACCAGCTCACAGCAGGGTCTTTGCAGCACAGGAATGCCCCCTAGGTTTGGTGTTGCTCTTGAATTCCATGCCTTCTTTGCTCTAGTCACAGTGAGCTGAGAGGGTTGGAAGGTGGTGTTTGCAGAATGTGGAGGGAGTGGTGGAGGCCTCCAGTGTGCTTCTCCTTTCAGTGTGCTTACGTGCCCTTGAGTTGGCAAATGGTTCCTCTTGCCTTATCCACTATAACCATTTGTTTGCCAAGTTTTGTGGGTTCTGCTTTTTAAATATATTTCCCCATTTCATTATTTTTCATGTGAACCGTTTGCAACTTGCCCTACCTTCACTCACGCAGTCCTTCAAAACACTGTAGTGGTGCCATTTTATTCTTTACAGATGTAATATTAACCCACCCTCTCCCCCACCCCACCCCCAGTGCTGGGGCTTGAACCCAAGGCCTTGCACAAGCTAGACAGGTACTCTACCATCTTCGGCCAGTTTCCTCCTATACAGTAAATCATAAACATTGGAGTGTGCTGTCCAAACTACTCATGTCTAGCCTTGGTTTCCCTCCTCACTGCCATTGGTCAGTTTTCCCATTTCTAATGTGTGCTCCTGGAAACTATTTGCAGTTCACTAAAAGATAAAAATGAAAATTCTATGTGTTTGTTTTGGGTAATCCAAATTGGCTTTGAACTCGTTAGGAGTTGAGGACATCTTTGATCCTCTTCCTTCTACTTCTCAAGTGCTGAGATTCAAGGCACATGCCACCATAACCAGCTGTAATAGATGTATTTTATTCAGTGTTTTTTGCCTCTTTTTTTTTTAATTTTAAACAGGGTTTCACTATGTATAGTTCTGGTTGGCCTGTAACTCTCTGTGTAGACCAGGCTGGCTTAGCTGGCTTAGAAAACTCAGAGATCTGCCTACCTCTGCCTCTAGAGTGCTAGGATTAAAGGTGTGTACTACCACACTCAGTTCAAATTTTTCTTTTATTTATTAAATTTTAATATTTTTATGTATTTAATTTTGGATTTTTTTTTAACTCACTCTGTAGACAGGTTGGCTTCAAACTCACAGAGATCCTCTGCTTCCTGAGTGCTGGGATTAAAGGCATTTACCACCACCTCCTGGCTTTAATTTTGAATTTTATTACTGTGTGTGTGTGTGTATGTGTGTGTGTGTATGTGTATGTGTGTGTCTGTGTGTCTTCATGTGTGCCACATGAGTTTGAGTGTCCTTGAAGATAAGAGGGCATCAGATCTCTGGCTGGAGTTTCAGGTGATTGTGAACTGACTGACATGGGTCCTGGAGCTTTACTTAGGTCATCAGGAAGAGTATGCAAGGTGCTGGAAAAGTAGCATAGAGCTTTATATCTTGATCCTCAGGCAGCAGGTAGATAGAGATACTGGGCCTGTTGCAGGGTTTTCAAACCTCAAAGCCCACCTCACTGATGCACCTCCAACAATGCCACATCTCCTAATCCTCTGGTAGCTCATTAACTGGGGACTAAGCATGCAAATTTATTAGCCTATGGGTGCCATTCTCATTCAAACCACCACAGTTATAGCTGTTTTCTGAGCAGCAAATTAGTCTGTTTCCTTTAAACTCAATCAACTTCATTTAAGTTCTCTGGACATAGGCAGAATAAAAACAGATTATTGACCAAAATATCACATGAATGTGCCCATCTCAGTTTCTGACAGAGTCCTTGTTTCCTTCTAAAACTTCATGAGTCAGGTCATTTATTTTAGCATTCTCACCCTAGCTCCCTTCATAATAACACATTAAATCTCTGCTTTGAGTATTCAAGGGCTTTCCTAGCTCAAAGTTCCAAACTCTTCCACATTCCTCCCACAAACTAGTTCTTTTTTTTGTTTTGTTTTGTTTTTTCGAGACAGGGTTTCTCTGTGTAGCTTGTGCCTTTCCTGGAACTCACTCTGTAGACCAGGCTGGCCTCGAACTCACAGAGATCGGCCTGGCTCTGCTTCCCGAGTGCTGGGATTAAAGGCGTGTGCCACCACCGCAAGGCACAAACTAGTTCTTAACAGTACTGAACTGCTTACTGCTTGCTTCCTGGCAAGTGTATATGGTGTTGTGTTATTTCCTGATGGGAAGGTGGAAGGGCAAGTAAATGTGTATGGAACAGACCAAACAGAAGGGATAGCCCTATTCTGAGTAGTCCAGTACTGTAAGAAAGAAACCAGTCTGTCTTCATAACCTGATTACGTCCAAGGAGGCCCACTGCTTCTCAAGACTGTTAGTGGGAGTCACATGTCTTTCTACTTTTCTTTTTACTAACCCTGCCATCTCCAGTGGTAACCTGCCTATATGACACACTGGTGCAGCAGTGGCAGAAAGAGTTGTGACCAACCACCATCTGGTTGTATTTAAGGTCCAATCCATGCGACGCAACTCATACCTGATATTGCTTGGATGGACCTAGAGGAAAACAATCCTACAGTACTCTGCTAAAGGAGTGTAGCAATGGAATGACTCCTGAAACAATCTGCTGTACTCATAGGTTAGAGTCTTCTCAGCTTCCTCCTGCACAGATGGGAACAAATACAAACTGAACAGTGTGCAGAGAATGAGAGACCTTGGAACACTCAGTCCATTAAATCCCTCCCTTCAGGGCTCAGGGAACTTTGCAGAAGCGGAGGCAGGAAGGTTGTCAAAGCCAGAGGGGATGGAAGACAAGGAAACAAGGCCTTCTAGACCCAACAGGGTTGATGCACATACGAACTCACAGAGTCTGCAGCGTACACAGAGCTGCACAGGGCTAAGCCAGACGGGGTCCCAGTGCTGAAAGGGGAGGTGGATATGAGGCTCCCTAACCTAACTGACAACTGTTCACAAAGGAAGAATTAGTTTTCTCCAGCAGAGTTTGACTGGGTATATGAACCACTGTAGCAGGCTTTCTCTGGACCACACATCAGCTCCAAAATCATGCCATGGAGACTTGTTATTAGTTATGAATGCTCAGCCTTATCTCTTGCTTGTTCCACTAGCTCTTATAACTTTGACCTGTTTCTCTTCATCTGTGTGTTGCCTCAGGGCCTTTTACCTTTCGTTCTGTATGCCCTACTTTCACTGCTTCCTCCATGTCTGGCTGCTGGTTGGCAGCTGGCTGGCTGGCCGGCCGGCCGGCCCTGGGCATCTCCCTCTCTCCCTCTCTTTTTTTCTCCCTCCTCTCTCCTCTCTGGAGCCTAGATTCCTCCTACTACTTACTTTCTGCCCGCCAGCCCGGCCTATCCCTCTACTACCTAGCTATTGGCCATTCAGCTTTCTGTTAGACCAGTTAGGTGCCTTAGGCAGGCAAGGTGAAACAAATTTAACACATCTTTACAAAAATAAAGTAATATTCCACAACAAACCAGACTTAAGGGCAGGCCCCATGCCTAGCAGTAGATGGCCAACACAAAATGAACTCAGTGGTATACTTGGAGGTCTTTCATCTCATAATACTTTTCTGGACTGTTTGTTTTTGTTTTGCTTTATTTTGGAGACAAGGTTTCTCTGTGTAGCCCTGGCTGTCCTGGAACTCTGTTGACCAGGCTGGTCTTGAGCTCATCTGCCTGCCTCTGCCTCCTAAGTGTTGGGATTACAGCATGTGCCACCCTGCCTGGCTCATTTTGTGTTCTTATGGGGTTCCTGTGTGGAAATAAATGTGTGTTGTTTGTGCTCCTTGTACTTTTTCTTTGGCTTTTTTGTTTGTTTTGTCCTTTTTTGTTTCTTTTTTTAGTTGCTTGTTTTCTTTTTTTGTTTGTTTTGTTTTGTTTTTTTGGTTTTTCAAGACAGGGTTTCTCTGTGTAGCTTTGTGCCTTTCCTGGAACTCGCTTTGGAGACCAGACTGGCCTTGAACTCAGAGATCTGCCTGGCTCTGCCTCCCGAGTGCTGGGATTAAAGGCGTGTGCTACCACCGCCCGCCCGGCTAGTTGCTTGTTTTCTAATGAGAAAGAAAGGGTATAGTTTTGGGTGGGTGGGGAGGTGGGGGAGGATCTGAGAGGAGTTGGGGGAGGGGAACTGTGATCAGAATATATTATATGAAAAAAGTCTATTTTCAGTTAAAAGGAAAAAGTATATTTTTCATTGAAATAGAATTATATCACTTTTCCTCCTCCCTTTCCTCCTTTTAGCCCTCCCCAGGCAGCCTCCCTCAAACCCCTCCTGTATCCCCCTCCAAGTTGAAAGCCTCTTTTTCTTTATTGTAGAGTGAGAGTGTGTATGTGTGTGTGTATGCACAAATATATAAATACAACCTCCCGAGTCCTTTTTTGTTGTTTGTGTGTGTATATATAGTTCCCGAGCTGACCACTTTGCTTTGGACAGCCAATAAGAGGGCTTATGCCTGCCTGGAGAGATGGCTCAGAGGTTAAGAACACTGACTGCTGTTCCAGAGGACCCTGGTTCAATTCCCAGTACCCACATGGCAGCTCACAACTGTCTCTAACTTTAGTTCCAGGGGACACAACACCCATGGTAAACACCAATGAAAAATTAAAAAAAAAGAAAAAAAGCCTTTAAAAAAAAAAAAGAGGGCTTATACCTGGGAGAGGCTAATTCTGTCTCCCAACAGTCATTAATTGTCTGTAGTTCTTTGTGTTGGGATGGGACTCCATGAAATTTTCAACTTTTCTATGTAAACATACCAATTAGGAATCAAATGTCAGCATGAGTCTCAGAGGGGACAGACCACAGTACTATCTAAGTCATTTCATCCTGCTGTCACAACATTACCATAGACTGGTAGCATTATTATAAACCAGACCCGTGCGATGGCTCGGTGGGTCAAGGGGCTGGCCGAGCAAGCCTTGTAACCTGAGTTTGTCCCTAGAACCCATGTGAAGTTGGAAGGACAGAACTGATTTTACAGAGTTGTTCTCTTCCTTCCACATACTCATCATGGAACATGTGTGCCAACAGCTTACACACATACAAAAACAAATAAAAAGTAAACTACGCCGGGCGGTGGTGGCGCACGCGCCGGGCGGTGGTGGCGCACGCCTTTAATCCCAGCACTCGGGAGGCAGAGCCAGGCGGATCTCTGTGAGTTCGAGGCCAGCCTGGGCTACCAAGCGAGTCCCAGGAAAGGCGCAAAGCTACAAGAGAAACCCTGTCTCGAAAAACCAAAAAAAAAAAAAAAAAAAAAAAAAAAAGTAAACTACACAAACCTTTCTTTTGTTTGTTGTTGCTGTTTTGAGTTGTGGTCTCATTTTGTAGCCCAGGCTGGCCTGGACTTCAATAGGTAGCTGGGGCTGACTTTGGACTCCTGGCAGATTATCTGCCTCTGTCTCTTTTGTACTGTTATGAGAGACATTGCTTTGCTAATATCTCAGTGATATTGAATCCAGGGCTTTGCATATCTTAAATAAATGATCTGAGCTCCATCGCCAGCAAACAGTAGAAACTTGTTCTCATGGCTTTGGAAGGTGGAAGTCAGAGCAGTCCCCCAGCATGGTGGGTTCAGTAAGAACTTTCAGGATATGGACCTCATGGAGCTTTAGTTCATGGGAAGAGAACTGTCTTTTGGCCTTTACTTTTAAAGGGCACAGTCACGGTTTAAATGTGAAATGTCCCCTAATTAGTTTCCTTTCTCTTGCTGTGATGCAGCATTATTGTGACCAAGACTAGGAAGGAGTGAGTTTATTTTGGCTTGCGGTTCCAGAACTGTGAAGTCCATTATGATTAGGGAAGACATGGCAGCGGTCAGGAAATCATGGTGACAAGTGCAGGAAGCTAACTGGTCACATTGTCATTCATACAGAAAACAGGTAGTGGGGCTAGGCCATAAAATCTGAAGCCCTTCCTTGGTGCTAGATTTTTCCAGCAAGATTCTACCTCCTAAAGGTTTCATAAACTCCTTAAACAGAACCACCAACTGGGGACCAACTGTTTAAATACACGAACTTCTGTGGGGCATGTTTCCTTCAAAGCAATTGATTCCCAGATAGTGGTGCTTTTTGGGGTGGGTGTGGATCCTTTAGGAGGTGGGGCCTAGATGAAGAAGTAGGTTGCTCTGGGCAGGTCCTGGGGATCATATAGTTTACTGTGCTTCCTAATCTTGGATATAGATGCTATTGAAGTCCCAGTTGGCATTCCTTCCTACCATGATGAACTCTGTATCCTTGGTAACCAGTGTAAACACCTCTTCTCTTAACTCTGTCAGCTATTTTGCCACAGAAAGGAGAAAAGTGGATATTGTAGGGACTAAGGTAATTTATGAAGGCTCTACTTTCATAACTTTGCCAAAGACCTCACGAGGGTATAGATATTGTCTACTGCATATTTACTAATGAAACTCACTGGATCATAAAACACAAACAAAAAGATAGCCCAGGTGTGTGGTTATTCTTTTCGTCCCAGTACTCAAGACAGAGGCAGGCAGATCTCTTTGAGTTCAAGGGGAATTGGCAGAGTGGAAGCGTCACAATAAACTTTTAAAAATTTTACATGTGTGGGTGTTTTGCCTGTGTGTATGTAAGTGCACCACATGCATGCCTGATGCCTACAGAGGCCAGAAGAGGGCCTAGGTCCCATAGATCTGGAGTTAGAAATGGTTGTGAGCTGCCTATGTGGATGCTAGGAATTGAACTTCAGGTTTTCTGGAAGGTCATTGAGTGTTCTTAACTGCTGATCCATATATCTAGACCCAACACATTTCTTTTAAATCTTTTAAAGGCTGCTTCCTTTATAAAAAGATTTATTTGTATTTTTTTTTTTTTTTTTTTTTTTTTTTTTTTTTTTTTGGTTTTTTCGAGACAGGGTTTCTCTGTGTAGCTTTGCGCCTTTCCTGGATCTCGCGCTGTAGACCAGGCTGGCCTCGAACTCACAGAGATCCGCCTGGCTCTGCCTCCCGAGTGCTGGGATTAAAGGCGTGCGCCACCACCGCCCGGCTTATTTGTATTTTTAATGAGCATATGAGTGCAGGTGTCTGTGGAAACCATAAGTGCAGATTCTCCAGGAGCTGGAGTTACAGGCAGTTGTGAACTGAACTCAGGTCGTCTACAGTTGCTGAGCTACCTCTCTAGCCTGAGAATAAATTTTTAAAAAAGTAGTGAATGAGGGCTAGAAAGATGGCAGAGCAGTTAAGAGCACTTGTTCTTGCAGAGGACCCATGTTTGATTCCCTGCAGCCACATGGGTGTTCAAAACTGCCTGTAACTTCAGTTCCAGAAGGCCTGACATCCTTACCTGACCTCTGTGATTGTCAGGAACATATGTGGTATACAGACATACTTGCAGGCAGAACACTCTAATAAATGAGTAAATCTAAAAAACAAAAAGTGATGAAATGAGGAAATCAAAGATGTTGGAATCATTGACTGTGTTAGATGTTGCCAAGAGACCAAGTAGTAATGGAACTTAAAAGCAGTTACTGGATTAGCAATTGTGAAATGGTTGGCTGTTTTAAAATAGTCTTAACTACTAGCCTGATTGCATTAAATTCAAGAGGGAATCAAAATGAGACCACAGAGAAAGAATGAAGTATTTGTTTTTAAAGTTGTGTATGTGTATTGATGTGTGTCAGTGTGGGTATGTATGTGCCATGATGTGTGTGGAGGTCAGATGGTAGCTTTCCTGAGTTTATTCTTCCCATCATGGGATCAGAAATGGCTCAGGTCGTCAGGTTTGTACAGTATCTTAGGGTTCTTTCTTTTCTTTCTTTCTTTCTTTTTTTTTGGGGGGGGGGTTGAGAGAAAGCTTTGTAATCTGTCCTGGAACTGGTTCTGTAGACCAGGCTGGCCTCGAACTCACAGAGATCTGCCTGCCTCTGCCTCCTGAGTGCCGGGATTAAAGGTGTGCACCACCACTGCCCGGCTAGGGTTTGTATTGTGGGGACAAAACACTGTGACGAACAGCAAGTTGGGGAGGAAAGGGTTTATTTGGCTTACACTTCCATATTTATTGCTGTTCATCACTGAAGGAAGTCAGGACAGGAACTCAAACGGGACAGGATCCTGGAGGCAGGAGCTGATGCAGAGGCCATGGAGAGGTGCTGTTTACTGGCTTGCTCTCCATGGTTTGCTCAGCCTGCTTTCTTACAGAACCCAGGACCACCAGCCTAGGGGTGCACCAACCACTATGGACTGGGCCCTCTCCCATTTATCACTAATTGAGAAAATGCCTTACAGCTGGATCTCGTGGAGGCATTTCCTCGACTAAGGCTCCTTCCTCTCTGATAACTCTAGCTGTGTCAACTTGACACACAAACTAGACAAAAACAAACCCAAAACAAAACAGTATAACTGATCCCTTGTCAACTTGGCACGCAAACACATCACTATTAAGCCACAACCCTTCCTTTTCTACTCATCCCCAAGATTTCACATTAAAAACATACATAGCTTTTAAAAGTCCCACAGTCTTTACAAATTCAAACACTTTAAAATTGCAGTTCTGCCAGGCGGCGGTGGTGGTGGCAGCGGTGGTGGTGGTGGCGGCGGCGGTGGCGGCGGTGGTAGCTGCCGCCGCATGCCTTTAATCCCAGCACTCGGGAGGCAGAGCCAGGCGGATCTCTGTGAGTTCGAGGCCAGCCTGGGCTACCAAGTGAGTTCCAGGAAAGGCGCAAAGCTACACAGAGAAACCCTGTCCCGAAAAAACAAAACAAAACAAAAAAAATTTTTCAGTCCCTTTAAAATAGTCAATCTCTTTTAAAATTCACAGTCTCTCAACTATGGACTCCAGTTAAGTACTTTACTTCAAGAGGGAAAACCAGGGCACAGTCAGAGTCAAATCACATTTCAGTCTTCCGAGGTCTGGGATCCACTCAATCTTTTGGACTCCTCCAAAGGGTTTCTGTCACTTGTCCATCTCTGCCCACTTCAGCACACACAGCTCATCTTCTAGGCTCTGACTGGCTCCACTCCACTGCTGCTGCTGTGTCTTGGTCGTCCATGGTTCTGGCATCTTTTTTTTTTTTTTTTTTGGTTTTTCGAGACAGGGTTTCTCTGTGTAGCTTTGCGCCTTTCCTGGAACTCACTTGGTAGCCCAGGCTGGCCTCGAACTCACAGAGATCCGCCGGCCTCTGCCTCCCGAGTGCTGGGATTAAAGGCGTGCGCCACCACCGCCCGGCTGGTTCTGGCATCTTAAAAATGCTGGGGTCTTCTGCTGCAGCTGGGCTGTGCTTTCACCAATGACCTCTCATAGGCTCTCTTCATGGTGCCAAGCCTCAACTTTTCTGCCTGACCCCTCAGTCCTGGGCCTTCACCTGCCACTGAGGCTGCACCTTCACCAGTGATCTCTCCTGGCCTCTCACAGTGCCAAGCCTCAGGTGCTTTCCATGACCCCTTCATGCCTTCAAAACCAGTACCACCAGGGTGATGCTTACACATTACCAAGTCCAGCTGCCAGCATGAGGTACAACCTTGGCTACCTCTGGAACATAACTTCTCTGTGCTTAGGAAACACTTCCCAGAAGATTTCATCTCAGTGATGCTGGTCTCTTCTTAATCACCAATGGTTTCTTTTTTTTTTTTTTTTTTTGTTTTGTTTTGTTTTTTCGAGACAGGGTTTCTTTGTGTAGCTTTGCGCCTTTCCTGGATCTTGCGCTGTAGACCAGGCTGGCCTCGAACTCACAGAGATCCGCCTGGCTCTGCCTCCCGAGTGCTGGGATTACAGGCGTGCGCCACCACCGCCCGGCTACCAATGGTTTCTTAGCTCCAGTTGACCAGCATCAAGTTTCCAGTAAAGCAAAGTTTCACTTTAGTAGTTCTGGTATTTTGTTAATCACAGCTGATTCTTCAGCCCCAGCTAAGGAGAACCACAAACTCTTAATTCAAAATAACACGTGGCCCCAATAGAGTCTTTAAACTTCCCTCTGAAATTTCACAAGTCAGGCCTCCATCCTCTGCACTGCTCTCAACATTATCTTCCAAGTTCCCACAGAACATCCCACAGAGCTCTTAACACTCAATGGCTTTTTGAGTCCAAAACCCTTCCACAATCTTCCCCAAAACATGGTCAGGTCTCACAGCAATACCTCACTATACTGGTATCAGTACACACAGCAAGTGCCTTTATCATCTGAACTGTTTCACTAGCCCAAGAATGAAATACTTTTAAAGTTTGACTGTAAAGGGAGGGAAATGGGTGAATAGTGATAGCTTCTAAAGGAACAACATATTAATATATAATAGAGAGGAAGAAAAAACCAAGGTGGAGATGGAGAGGAGAGGAAAGTAAGGGGGTTGGATGGAGTGATAAGAGGGAAAGGAGTCCTTAGCACTTAGTTAGAGAGGTTGCCTTTCCTAAGGTAAGAGTTTGCTAAGTGGTTTGGAGATAGAGTGGAAGGCAGAATAAAGATGCCGAAGGCATTCTTGGTTGCTTGTTTTCAATTGGTAAAATTGAAACCAGTGAACAGGAAATGTATAACATGAATCCTAATTGGTCTTAAATCCTAATTGGTCTTAATAAAAACCTGGAGCCAGATTTCAGAGTAAATGCTGAAAGATTAGAGAATCAGAGCAGCCAGCCACCACTTATTACCTCTCCAACTCCTCAGCCTGAAAGAGACCTAGTTCCTGTCTCCTCCCTCCTTTCTCCGCTGAGCCATATCACTGCCTGTCTCAACCTCCCTAGAGCTGGGATTAAAGGTGTGTGCCATCAGTGCCTGGCTCTATGGCTAACTAGTGGCTTAGTTCCTCACTCTGATCTTTAGGCTAGTTTTATTTGTTAGATCGCAAACAAAATATCACCACAGAAATGTGGTGGTAGGAACTGCAAGTAATGAAAATTTAAAACTCAGGAAATAAATCGTGATGGTGTATGCCTTTAATCCCAGACAGAGGAAGGTGGATCTCTAGGAGTTGATGCCAGCCTGGTCTATATGGGGAGCTTCAGGCCAGCCAAGGCTAAATAGTGAGACCCTGTCTCAAAACAAACTAATCAACCAAACAAGACCCCCTCCCCCCCTTCAAAAAGAAGAAAACCCCAATACAAAAACCCTAGGGAGCTATATCAGGAGCATTAGATAATATTACAGGTTGATAAAACTAATTTTAAAATCTTAAGCATTCTTTCTGATAATTGGTAGAGCATGTGAATCTTTTTTTTTTTCTTTCTTCGAGACAGGGTTTCTCTGTGTGGCTTTGCACCTTTCCTGGAACTTGCTCTGTAGCCCAGGCTGGCCTCAAACTCAGAGATCCGCCTGGCTCTGCCTCCTAAAAATACATGCCACCACCGCCTGACTGAGCATGCGACTCTAAATCTCAGGGTCTTAGGTTCATGCCCCACATTGGGCGCCACTTGATATGTGAAACCACGTGAGTCTGTTAAATGATCTCAAGAATTTATTAAAGTATAAAATGGGGATAATACTCTCACTGATAGAGAATAAGGAAGATGCCATCGCTGATCCAGTTGCTGAGTCCTGCCGTTCTGCCCAGGGAAGCTGGGGACCGACTGCAGCTGCTCCATGCTACCTACCCAGTCCTCACCACCAAAGAGAGTGCTTAAGTCTTCTCTCTCAGCTTTTAAAGGGTCACATACATAGACAAAGCCACACCCTAGGGCTTATACCTCAAAGCCATTGGCTGAAAGGAACAAATTCCCACAACAGGAGAAAGAGTGATATAGTGCCTCCACTTCTTTGCATGTATCAATAAATAGTTTAATAAGTATTAGCCTGAAACTTTATAGCTAAGAATGACCTCATTTTCCTATCTCTTCCTCTTTGAGAGCTGAGATTACAGGCAAGGGTGACCATACCTACATTATGTGATGATAGGAATGGAACCCAGTGGCATTCTTATTGAGCTGCAAACCAAGTCTGACACCCTCCCCCCCAACTTTTGTTTTGAAATATATCAGGTCATTTAGGCAAGAAAAAAAAATAAGGTAATTGACTTTAGCATAAAAGCAGCTTTATATTGACAATTTTTTTTGTTGTTGTTTAAGGCTTACATTTTCAAAATTTCTTTTCTTTTTTTTTTTTTTTTTTTAGGTTTTTCGAGACAGGGTTTCTCTGTGCAGCTTTGCGCCTTTCCTGGATCTCGCTCTCTAGACCAGGCTGGCCTCGAACTCACAAAGATCCGCCTGCCTCTGCCTCCCAAGTGCTGGGATTAAAGGCGTGCGCCACCACCGCCCGGCCAAAATTTCTTTTCTTGAGACAGTCTCACCCTGTACAACATATCTTGGCCTGGAACTCACTATATATCCCAGGCTGGCCAACAACTTGTGGTATCTCTTCTTAGTCTCCCCAAGTGTTGGGATTAATAGACCAAACCACCACAACCAGCTTCATTTTCTAACATTTAAAATAATTATATTAAGGATAAAATTGATTTCCTAGCCGGGCGGTGGTGGCGCATGCCTTTTATCCCAGCAGTTGGGAGGCAGAGGCAGGTGGATCTCTGTGAGTTCGAGGCCAGCCTGGTCTACAGAGCGAGATCTAGGACAAGCACCAAAACTACCCAGATAAACCTTGTCTCAAAAAAACAAAAAAACAAAAACAAAAAAAGATTTCCTTGTGATGATTTAACTTATAATTTGTGTGTGTGTGCAGGATGTGCATGTGCACACTGGAGTTACAGGCAGTTGTAAGCTGCCCAGTAGTGGTACTGGGAACCAAATTCTGGCCTTCTGGAAAAGTTGGAAGCACTCTTAACTGATGAGCCATTTCTCCAGCCCCCATTGTGATGACTTTTATATAATAAGCAGACTGCATTGAGTGTCCGCCCCCATCTCCCACCCCAAACTGGCTGTCCTGGAACTCGATCTGTAGACCAGTCTGTAGACTGTAGACCAGGCTGGCCCTGAACTCAGAGATCTTCTTGCCTCTGCCTGCCCCTCATGTGCTGGGATTAAAGATATGAGCTACCACCACCTGGCTTGCATTGAAATTTTTGTATCTCACTGATCATTAATAGATAGGAGAGCTTGTAAATATATTGGCTAAAATTATTAATTTAGGGGCTAAAGCCTTAGCTTAGTTGGTAGAGTATGTTTGCCTAAAATGAACAAAGTTTTGGGTTCAATTCAGCATTGTATAAACCAGGTGTGGTGCCTCATGCCTATAATTCTAGCTAGAGTCTGAAGGATCAGAAGTTCAGGCAGGGTTAGCCTAGTCACATGAGATTTAGTTAAAAGGGAAAACAAATTACTAATTGAACACGGGCGGTGGTGGCGCACGCCTTTAATCCCAGCACTCCCGGGAGGCAGAGGCAGGCGGATCTCTGAGTTCAGGCCAGCCTGGGCTACAGAGTGAGTTCCAGGAAAGGCTCCAAAGCTACACAGAGAAACCCTGTCTCGAAAAACCAAAAAAACCAAACCAAACAAACAAATTACTAATTGAGATCTAAACTTTATGTCACTCATTTTATTTCATATTAAATATTCAATTAAATATTAAGTATAAATGTCACTCTTGAATATAATGTAAGAAATAAGTAGTGTGCAAGTACTCACTGTTGAAGTCTGTTGATCTGGGATCAGATTTCCAATATTCAGGTAAAAAGCTAAAATATCACTGAAGGACCACACCATATATGAAATACCTGATCACTAGAAGTCATTTTTAAAAACAGCTCAGGTGCCAGGTAGTGGTGGTGACATAATGCCTTTAAATCCCAGCAATGGGGAGGCAGAGGCAAACAGATCCGTTGTGAGTTTGAGGCCAGCCTGGTCTACAGAGCAAGTTCCAGGACAGCCAAAGCTGTACAGAGAAACTGTGTCTCAAAAAAACAAACAAACAAAAAAACAAAACAAAACAACAAACAAAAACACCACCAAACCGCTCAGGTAGTGGGTGTTTGGGCTTCCCACAGGTATCTTAATTCTGAGACTTCCTTGGAGAGGGAGGTCTACAGTGGTCATTCTGTGGCAGTGGCAAGAGGAATTCTGAGGGTTGCAGATCATCACTTCTTTGGAAACTGGATGTTTTACTGGGTGCTAGAATGCAAATACAGATATTTATTGTTGAGTAACTTGAAGTCATTGATTTTTCAAAATCAGTGTTCAGATGTCACTATTCCTTGGATTCACTTATTTGCCAGATAAATTGATTGAAGCCGAACTGAAAACTGTTTGTCCTTTTGTTGTATCTTTTGTATTTCTTACAGTAAAAATGTGGGCAAATTTAAAAAGTTGAGCATGGACTGTGATCCCAGTGCTGGAGCCTGCTGGTTTAGTCTAGGCAATTGGTGAACTCCGACTTTGTTGAGTGAGAGACCCTATCTTAATAAGTGAGGTATAGAGTGATTGAGGAAAACACCTGACATGGAACTTTATCTAGTATCTCTGTGCACGTGCACATATTTTCCCACACATGTACATACGCAAACATATCCAAATAAGTAGTATGAAAGATTGGAATGGCTACATACTATATTCTCATCTATCAAGATTACTTTTGAAAAATAGGTATAACTGCAAATGTTTTCTAATTTTGAAAGACAGTCTTTGTAAAGATTGTGTCTAGTCTTCTAATTCTGATTTTTGAGGTTTTTATGAAGAAGACTATGATTAGGATATATAAAAGATGGATGTGACAGGATCAGAATTTTTTTTTTTTTTTTTGAGATAGGATCTCTGTGTAGCTCGGGCTGTCCTGGAAATTGCTCTGTAGGCTAGGCTGGCTCCAAACTCACATGAGAGCCGCCTACCTCTGCCTCCTGAGTGCAGGGCTAGTGGGGTGTACCTCCATTGCCCAGCTCAGAATCAGTTTTTTAATTGACTTTCTAGTTTATTCATGTCTGTTGTATTTATTTCTCCCCCTCTCCTTTCTCTTGTTTTTAAGGAATATGAACTTCAAGAAAGTGAACTGAAAATTAGTGCTGTGTTTTCAGCTAATGACACTTCTCTTGGTAAGAAATAAAACTAGCTAAGTTTGTTACAGTTGGTCGAACTGAGGGATGCACCTCTACCTGGAAGTCTTTCTCCTCTTTTAGAGATTATTTTTCAGTATGGAAACTGGTCACCATTGGCCTTTTAAAAAATGAAAGACATTAAGGTTATATCAGAAGGTGATACATGTATTAAGGAAATGTATTTTTATATAACTTCTGCTTCTAGCTGGGAGCAGTAGAACATGTTTTTAGTCCCGGTACTTAGGAGGCAGAGGCAAGTGGATCTCTGTGAGTTGCAGGCCAGCCTGGTTTACAGAGTGAGTTCCAGGACAGCCAGGGCTACACAGAGAAATCTTGTCTTGGAAAAACAAACAAACAAACAAACACCTTTCGGTTAAGTTATATGTGCACATGTGTGTGCAAGTGGCTGAAAGTGGTACACAACTGTAATCAGGACCTGTGAATGTGAGACAGGAGGATCATAAGTTTGAGGCATATGTGTATATGAGAACTGGTTTTTAACTAAAATATAATACTTATTAAGGGTTGTGGTAAGAAAAAGTTGAAACTCTTTGTTTTGGAGCATGGTTATTGTTTTCTTAGTGTAATGGCTTTAAAAAACTAACAAGTTTTTTCCTTGAAAATATATGCATTGGTGAAACTGACATTGCTTTCTTTTTTTTTTTTTTTTTCTTATTGTGTTGCTAGGCTTTCAGCTTGGTCCATCGTCGTCCAGCTCAGACTCATTAGTTTCTTCAATTCCAACTACTTATGTGCTCTGTTCTGGTTGTAAAAAACTACTTAATAAGACAGGATGTGCTCAGCTTTTCTGTTCCACGGAATGCATCACGAGATACTCGACTGTCTTCAAGTCACCTCAGCCCAAGAAAACCTGCACACATTGCTCCAAGTACAGGGTTCCTAAACTTTTACTTTCTTTTCTTTTTTTTTGAGACAGGGTTTCTCTGTGTAGTTCTGGCTGTCCTGGAATTTGTTATGTAGACCAGGTTGGTCTCAAACTCACAGAGATCTACCTGTTTCTGCCTCAAGTGCTGGGATTAAAGTTGTGTGTACTATCATTCCTGGCTTCCTCGCTTTACTTCTTTTTTTTTATTGTTTGTTTGTTTTGTTTTTTTGAGACAGAGTTTTTCTGTGTAGCAGCCCTGGCTGTTGTTCTGGAACTCAATTTGTAGACCAGGCTGGCCTCAAACTCACAGAGATCACCTGCCTCTGCCTCCTGAGTGCTGGGATTAAAGGTGTGTGCCACCACTGCCTCGCCTATTTATTTATTTATCTATCTATCCATCCATCTATTTATTTATTTATTGAGGCAGAGTGTCAGGTTGATATTTTGACACTTCTTAGGATTTTAATGAGGCAGCATTAGCATATAACTTAGCACATTATAAATGCTTAATAAATGAGATCTTATTAATAAAGAATTTAATTGTGTATTATTACATAATAATAATATGTGCATGATGTTTTCTTAATTTTTATGTATATGAGTGTTTTGCCTGCATGTATGTCTGTGCACCACATGTGTGCCTGATGCCAGAGTAGGCCAAAGAAGGCTTCATGTCTCGTGGAACTGGAGTTACAGATGGTTGTAAGTTGCCATGTGGGCACTAGGAATCAAACCTGGGTCCTCTGGGAGAGCATCCAGTGCTCTTAACCCATGAGCCATTTCTCCAGCCCCATATTTGTTTTGTTTTTGTTTGTTTGTTTGTTTGGTTTTTATTAATTATGTATTTGTTTTTCAAGACAGAGTTTCTCCGAGTAGTTTTGGTGCCTGTCCTGGATCTTGCTCTATAAACCAGGCTAGCCTTGAACTCACAGAGATCCGCCTGGCTCTGCCTCCTGAGTGCTGGGATTATTTTTGAGACAAGTTTTCATGTAGCCCAGACTGGCCTTGAACTGATTTACATAAGACTTTGAAATCGTGAACCTCATTGCCCCCATCTCTCAAGTACTGAAATTATAGATAATGTGCCATTACATCTGGCTAAATATAATGTATTACGGTTTTTAGTGAGAAACCACATTCAGAATCACTACTTCATCTGCAAGCACATATTTGGTGTTTCATTGATTGGTTCACAAATGTTTTTATATTTATTTATCTTGTATGTTATCTGTGTGTGTATGTGTGTATGCGCACACACACAAGGTCAGAAAACAACTTGTGAAGTTGGCTGTACTAGGAGGGGGGGTCCCGTTCATTCAACTCAGGTTAGCAGACTTGGTGGCAAGTATCTCTGCCAGCTAAGCTGTCCGTCAGCTTTTTATGATTGCTTTGTGAGACAGGGTCTGACAGCCCATACTGGTTAGGAGCTTCGTATGTAGCTGGATGACCTTGAACTATTTTTTTAATGACTTTTTTTTTAGTGTTTTGACTGCATGTTTGTATGAGAGTGTTGAATCTCCTGGAACTGGAGTTACAGACCATTGTGAGCTGCCATGTAGGTGATAGGAACTGAACCTAGGTCCTTTGAAAGAGCAGCCATTGTTCTTAACCTCTGAGCCATCTCTCCAGTCCCTGACCTTGAACTCTGAATCCTCCTGCCTTTCCCCTCTCAAGTGCTATTGTACCACCACACCCTGTAGAAGCACATGTATTTTTAAGCTTAGGTGAATTTTAGAAAATGTAGACAATTTTTATTATCTTTTCATAGCTTACCATATAATAGTTATGAATAATAAAGATATGTGGGATGGGGAAATGGCTCAGTCGGTAAAGAGCTTGCTCTGCAAGCATGGGGACTTGATTTGATCCCAAGCATCCACATAAAATGCTGGTACAGTATCTCATGCCTTTAATCCCAGCACATGGGAGACAGGCAGAGGTCAATGGGTCTCTAACTTGGGGGACCTGCCTAGTTTGCTTAGTGAGTTCCAGGCCAGCCAAGGCTACATAGTGAGATCCTATCTAAAAAAATTAAAAATGATGGGCATAGTGGGGAATGTTTGCAGTCCCAGCACTGGGGAAGTGACACGTGAGGACCCCTGGGGCTAGGTCCCTGGGGCAGCATACAGTAGTCAGAGCTTCAGGTCCCAGTGAAAGACCCTATCGTGAACAACAAGGTGGATGGTGCTTGAAGAGGAATGCCTCTGGCCTCTGCATACATGTGCACGTACATACACAAAATAAAAATAAAGGTGTACAAGTTGTAGGCTAGTAGGATGGTTCACTCCATACTCTCTGGATTTGAGAGGCAACTCAGTTTAACCTCTCATTTAGTCTCCTGATATGAAAAGTGGAAATGATAGTACCACTTCCCTCGCAGTGTTTTGTGTGGTCCTTAATGACTGGTAGGGTCATAATTCACTACACTTACGTGTGTAATATTACAGTCATCGATAGTTACTTTGTTACCTTCCTCCACTAGTGTTTCTGTTTTGAATGTTTCCTTCAATTTTTATACTTTTGAGAAGAATAGCAGCATTTAGCCTCTATCTAACCAGGTGTTGCTTTCAATGCTTACTGCAATAATTGGCTCTTACAAAACGGCTCTAGAAATCTCAGAATGGCTAAGTTATTCGTGTTGTGTTCTTCTCAGCACTTATAGCTAAGATTTATATAGCATGCTAATTTTTATATTAATCTCTCATAGTTCATCTTGAAATTTTAATTTAAAATATTCATTTATGACAGGAATAAACAGGACCTAAATAAAAAAAATATTCATTTATGATCTCGATCAGGATTATACTATTGACAGCTGTTGGGTAGAAGACACATGCTGTGGAATGGCCACTGAGTCTAGTCTTCCTGACTCCAGCAGAGAGCTGGAAGTCTATTTTTGTTAAATATAATTCTGGTCCAAATGCTCACATTAGATAGTATAAGCCCTACTTTACACTTGAGATAGTGGAGACAAGAATTGCTTCACTCATAGTCATTTAGCTGAGAAGTAACAGAACTCGTCATCAGCACTGTGTTTCAGATGATTTATGCAGGGTTTTTTTTACTATGCAATAGTTATTCCTAGCTAAAATAACATTTTAGCTCCCAGAGAGAAAGACGGTAGAATCATTGCACATTTGTCTTTGTTATTTGTTTTTAGAGACATTTTAAATCCAATGGATGTGATCACAATCAAATTTGAAAATTCCTCTTCATACAAAGATTTCTGCAGCCAGTTATGCCTATCTTCTTATGAGCTAAAGAAGCCCATTGTTACCATATATAGCAGTGGCGTTTCAACCAAGTGCAGGATGTGTCAGAAGGTCACTGACGTAAGTGTGAGTTACGGTTCACTTTCATTGGAATTCTACTCAGATGGTGTTTTTTCTTTCTTTCTCTCTCTCTTTTTTTTTTTGGTTTTTCAAGACAGGGTTTCTCTGTGTAGTTTTGCGCCTTTCCTGGAACTCCCTCTGTAGCCCAGGCTGGCCTCAAACTCACAGAGATCTGCCTGGCTCTGCCTACTGAGTGCTGGGATTAAAGGCGTGCGCCACCACCGCCCGGCCCTCTCCCTTTTTTTAAAGACAGTATCTTGCTCTGTAATTCAGACTGCCTTCAACTTTGAGGCCATCTTCCCGTTTCTGCCTCCCAAGTGCAGAGATTATAATGCCACCATGCCTGTTAAAAATCAGAGATTTCTTTTGCGTGGCTCTTATTTTGTATTTGTGTAGCTGATATACAGATTAGATTTGAAATTAAATATCAAATCCAGGTGTAGTGGTGCATGCCTTTAATCCCAGCACTTGGAAGGCAGAAGCAGGTGGATCTGTGAGTTTGAGGCCAACCTGGTCTCCATAGTAAGTTTCAGGACAGCCAGGGCTACATAGTGAGATCCTGTCTTGGGAAAGAAAAAAAAAAAAAAGGACGAAGTATAGGAAGAAGAAAGAAAGAAAGATAGAGCAATCAAAATGTGGTACAAGGTCTTTGTTGTGATGCTTGTTTTTCAGAATTTCACACAACAACCTCACTTCGAATTGTTGTGAGAAGTATGACTATGGGAGCTATTGTTAGGGTAGCTCTGACCTTCTTGTCCCTGATGGTGTACAAGCAGGTGTGGATTTCTGCTGTGGAGCATGTAGGGTGTCCCCCCCCCCCAAGTTGGCTGTGAAAGGGTGAGCTGCAGAGTGAAGGTGGGAGTCGTCGTCCGTCTGTGTCCCCCCCCCCCCCCCCCCCTTCATCCCGATGTGATCCTCTTTACAGGGAAATGGGGCCGACTCCACATAGGGATGGTTGTATAGTGACATGATTTAGATGAAATAGGCCACTTTAAACAAATTTTACATTTTATTCATGGCTCAGAACTTACAGATGATTTGTTGTGTGAAATGTTGATAGTGAAAACTCTTTATAGATGAACCCATGAGTAGAGTTAAAAGCCAAAAATTGATTGAAACTAAAGGAAACTTTTTTTTTCCTTCTAAGATGTATTTTGGAATGAATTCTTGGTTGGTTGGTACCATCATTCTATGGTAATACTTTAGGTACTTACTATTTACTATAGTAAATAGTAGTCTGGTTAAATATTATATGTTTCAGTTTTAATTACTACTGGTTAAGATTTCTTTTTATTCTTTGTGTATGTGTTTATGTGTATATGGGTATGCGTGTATGGGTCAGGTTGATGTTAGAAGTCTTCATCATTTGCTTTGTACTTTCTTCATTGAGGCAAGGTCTCTCAGTTGAACTCAGAACTCATCAATTCATCTAGTCTAATTAGCCATCTTGTCCCAGATATCCCATCTCCACCTTCCAAGTACTAGAATTACAGGTAGGGCCCGCAAACCTACTTGGCATTTATGTGGGTTATAGGGATTTGAACTCTAGTCCTTTTTCCTGTGTGGCATGTTTTAACCATTGAGGCATCGTCCAATACTCTTTTTTTTTTTTTACAGTTCTTACAAAGGATGTAAATGACAATGATTTTTTTAGGGGCTATGGTGATAGTTCAGTTGGCAGAGTGCTTGCTGCGGCCATGAGGATTTGAGTTCCAGCCCTGTAACCCATGTAGCTGGTTGTGGTGGTGTACACTACACTCCCAGTAGAGAAAGGTGTATTTAGGGGGCTCACTGGCTAGCAAGCATCAATTACTTGCGGATTCCAGGCCAGTGAGAGACTGTGTTCCAAAAAAAGGGTAAATGACACCTGAATGATACCTAAGGTTAAGCCCTGACTCCACACACATGTGCACACATGTGCATGACACTCATGCACCTACATGCACACAAACATACAGTTCCTTTACTTAGCAAATTTTTGATTTGTTAATTCCTTGAGCAGTTGAAAATACCCTTTTATTATTAAGAAATATTTTACTTTTCAGGAATTGCCGCTTTTGGCAGTCCTGTTACTATAATCACAGGAAAATAACTAATGCTTTTTTTTTTAATATATGACCTAAGTATCCATCCCATTCCTAATTTGGGATTGATATTGTATTCTTCCAAACTAAGTGGATTATGTGAAACTTCATAATGTCCATTTCCTTCCCATTTCCTTCCTTACTAAAAGATCGGCTCTTGTGTTAATGACAGTTTTAGAGTTAACAGTTGCTTACCTGTTAACAGTTTGGCCTATGGTAATCATTCAGAAATCAATACTGTATAAGTGGTGGTCATTATTTGTTAAAGCATGAATAGACTGTATAGTTCATTATGTAATTATCCCTGCTTAGTGTGACGCCCAGCTTAATAAGGAGATGATTTTGTAGTATCTCTTAATATGAATTAAGTATTGTTTCTATCTCCTGCTGAAGAGTCACCCAATTTAGGTAGCTTTAAAAGTGTTCAACTTTGCTATACTGAAGTCCAGATCAGTCCTGAGGATGGCTCTATGCTTCACGGATTATCTACATTTCATTACTTATAGTGTGCTTTGCTGTTAATTGAGTAGTTACTAGTTTTCTTCAGTTTTGTAGCTACGGCTGGCCTTAGGCTCCTGATCCTTCTGTTTTGGATGTCACGGGCTGTTTTTTCATTGCTGGGTTTTTTGTTTCTTTTTAAAATCTGTATGTATGATTTTGTGTGTGTGTGTGTGTGTGTGTGTGTGTGTGTGTGTGTGTGTGTGATTAGTGAATGGGTGTGCATGCTATGGCGTATATGTAGGTGTCAGAGGACAACAACCAGTGTTGGCCCACTCCTTCTACCTTGTTTGAGGCAGGGTCTCTTTTTATTTAAAGCTGGGTATGTTACGCTGACGTGAAGTTCTGGAGATTCTCCTGTCTCTGCCTCCCATCTTGCCATAGGAGCACCGGGATCACATATATACACTGTTGTCTTCGGCTTTCCATGGGATCTGGAAATCTGAACTCACATCCTGTGGTGATATTTTATTTGTGCACCCCAATAAACCTTATTTGAGGATCAGAGGAAAAAGATAGCCACTCTATTAAACATAAAGTCAGACAATGGTAGCACACACCTTTAATCCTAGCATTCGGGAGGCAGAGATTCATCCGTATCTCCGAGTTGAAGGCCACACTGGGAACAGAGCCAGGTGTGGTGGCACATGCCTTTATTTAATTCCCAGCACTGGTTAACCATAGAGGTCTGGAGGTCTGTACAGACAGACAGGAAGTGACAGAGCTGGGCAGAAAGAGGAAGTGATGTAGCTGGGTGGAGAGAGGAAGTGAGATGGCAGGGACAGAAAGGATATAGGTGTGAATATACAGGAAGTGGCTCTCTCTGGAGGCTGAGGGTTGGTGAGCTGAGGTTGGCCGTGGCTTGTCCTATTCCTCTGATCTCTCAGCTTTCACCCCAGTATCTGGCTCCGGGTTATTAATAATAAGTTTAGCACTTTGTCTTACTACGTCCTCATGCTTTTGCATAACAAGCACGTTACCAAACCACTGAGCCTTCTCTCTGGCCCCTTATCTGAAACAATGATGTAATTATGTTTGAACTTACGCTTAAACACATCTTATGTCATTGCTGTCCTAATAGAATTTGGCCCAGAAGCCACTCTATTCTTTGGGGAATTCACTGAGGCCGTCCGCTGAAATGAACGAGATTACAAATGACCCAGGAAGAACAGAGCTTTTCTGCTCTATTAATTGCTTATCTGCTTACAGAATTAAGAATGTTATTTCTTCAGGTAATGATTAAATTTGATAAATTTATAGATTTAGTAACATATTAAAGATGACCATGACTGGTGTTCTTAATTTTTTATATACTGAATTTAATATGGCCAAAAACCCAAGATTGACTTACTTTTGAAAAATTGATAATAAAGGAAAAAAGAGTTTCACTGATACTCTTTTTTTGTAGAATATACTTTATGGTTTTAGGTATAGGAAAAATAAAAAAATAGTTCTGGAGATTAGATAAAAACTAAGTTTTAAGCTAGTTTTTTTTTTTTCCTTTTTAAAAATATTTTATTGTGGCTGGGCAGTGGTGACGCACTTATTTAATCCCAGCACTTGGGGAGGCAGAGGCAGGCAGTTCTTTGTGAGTTTGAGGCCAGCCTGGTCTACAGAGCGAGTTCCAGGACAGCCAGGACTCTGTTACACAGAGAAACCCTGTCTCAAAAAAACAAATAAATAAATAAAGTAATTTTTTTTTTACTATTGTATTTTATGTGCCTGTTTTGTCTGCATGTATGTGTGTGCACCATGTGCATGCCTGGTGCCTGCTGAGGCCAGAATCACTGGAGTCCCTGGAACTGGAGTTACAGATGCTTGTGAACCACCGTTAGGGAGTTAGGAATCTAACCCAGGTCCTCTAGACGAGCAGACAGCGCTCTTAACCACTGAGCCATCTCTCCAGTCCTTCACGTTAGGTTTGGATGAGCAGGAGTTAATCGAGGTCAGTTGTTGCAGTTAGATTTAGAGATTACTGTAAAGTTCCATGATCTTTTTTTGTGTTATAGTTAGTTGACCTTCCATATTCATGGGTTCTGCATTCAACCAACCACACCTCAGAATTACTCAGCAAATGCCAGGCATGGTTTTCCCAGCACTGGTGAAGCAGAGTCAGGCAGATCGGTATGAGTTCAAGGCCAGCCTGGTCTACAGAGCTAGTTCCAGGACAGCCAGAACTACTACTAAGAACTCTATCTCAAAACAACAACAAAAACCAAAAACCTTCAGCAAATATAGTTAGATATTATAGAGACTTTTAAAATTATTTTTCTCAAAGTTTATCAGCTATTTATATGACATTTGCATTTTATTAGGTATTATAAGTAATCTAAAGATGATCTGTGTGTGGATGTTTAGAATACACATAGATGATATGCAAATGCTGTGGTGCCATTCTATAAGATGGATGTGAGCATCTGTTCTGCAGGCGTTGGACATCCTTGGGGGAAGTTTGGGAACCAGTCCCCCAAAGTCATAAGTAGAGTCTGTGCTAAGTATTTGGTTGTTTTTCTACTACTAGACTTTTGGATCATTTGTGTATGTGTGCAACATTCATTGTTTTTATTTTCTGTCATTAAGGTCTCCAGATTTTGTGTCATAGTTGTAAAACCGCAGCAGTCCCTCAATATCACGTAGCCATGTCAGATGGAACAATTTGCAGTTTCTGTAGCTCCAACTGTGTGTTGGCTTTCCAGGTATGATGCAAGGTGCTATTTCATCTCTCTAGTGCTCTGAGGCATTGATCTATGGCAAAATGTTGTAAACAAATATATTGTTTTCTGTTAGGTTTATTTATTATGCGTTTACATGTCATCATGGCATTACTGAGCCATCTTGCCAGCCATTTTTTTTTTCCTTTTCTGAGACAATCTTGCTACATAGCCCAAAGAGGCCAAGGACTCACTATGTAGAAGCTCAGGCTGGCCTCAAACATGAGGCAGTCATCCTGTCTCTATCCCCCAAATTATGGGATTACAAGCATGTGACACTTGTTTAGTCATAAAATTTTGAATGCAGGGTCTTAAAAAAAAAACCCCACAGTCTATTCAAGCAATGTTTCAAAGGTCATTTGTACAAATGTTTGAGCCTAGCTGTTGGGCTTTCTTATTCAGGGTCCTTGATTCAAATACCCTCTCCTCCCACTTTCTGCCCTTGGCTCTTCTCCCCCCTACCTTTTTTTCTTTTCTTTTTAATTAGGGTCTCCTATTATAGTCTAGGCTGGCCTTGGAATTTGATATGTAGCCAAGGGTGGCCTTGAACTCCTTATCCAAGTGTTGTTGGTATATACCACCACATTTTTTCCTTTTTTTTTTTTTTGGTTTTTTGAGACAGGGTTTCTGTGTGTAACCTTGGCTATCCTGGAACTTTCTCTGCAGACCAGCCTGGCTTCGAACTCAGAGATCCACCTGCCTCACCACTGCCCATCTTTACCACACTCATTTTTGTTCTCTCTTTTTTAAAAGAATAGAAGCTAGAATGTGTTTTGAGAGGTGGTATGGTAAAGAACAAGAGCTTATTGAGGCTCAAGTGCCCCTTGTGTCTTTGGCCAGAAACTTAATGATTCTTGGTGTGGAATTATAACTCCCTCTTATTCCATTTCTACCCTCTCTGTGCAGTATACAGAAAGAGTAAAGAATTTCCTGGATGGGAGGACGGATGGATGCCTAGTGTATCCACTATCACTAGCCAACAGGAGTTGGTTGGTGATATGTTTAGAGCTTGGGAAAGGCATCTTAGGGAAATATGCAGGATTCTTTTGTTCTAGTCACCTTTGAGTGTTTCATTTTTTAATCCTTCTGTTCTGGAAGGTATGCCACTGAAATTCTGTTAGAAGTAAAATTTTAAAAAAATATTTGAACCAGGCGGTGGTGGCGCACGCCTTTAATCCCAGCACTCCGGAGGTAGAGGTAGGTGGATCTCTGTGAGTTCAAGGCCAGCCTGGTCTACAGAGAGAGTTCCAGGGCAGCCAGGGCTACATAGAGACCCTGTCTCAAAAAATGAAAAACAACAACAAAAAAGTTTGTGGCATGAGTTTATTAAAAAGAGAAAATTAAAACAGTTAAGTTACATTCTGTCTATTTGGTAAACTCTTTGCTTTGTATTCGTTCAGAATGTGTTTAACAAGCCAGAGGGCACGAACTCTTCGTTGGCAGTTGTGTCTCCGGGCCAAGAGGTGGCGAGCACAGCCTTGGGGCCTGCAGTGTCAGCAGGAAAAGGGGCCCCCGTCTCCCCCTCGCTCAGTAGCCCCATCAGCAAGCCTGCTGCAGCTGCTCTCGAGACTCTTGCTAAACAGTCCCAGCAGATCGCTTTGAGCAATACGCTCATGAGACTCAGGTGTGAGCATTGTAGCCATCTTTTTGCCACAAAACCAGAGCTGCTTTTCTACAAGGTAAAGAGACGGCATGAAAGAAACAGGGGCAAACCATCCAATGAGAGCATTTCTGGATTTTCGTCTTCAACAGTTCCTTAGTTTGTGTTGACTTAAAAATATATATTTATTTTGTGTATATTTGTGTATTCATAGATATGGGCATGTTATGATATGCATGTGGAGCACAGTTTGCAAGAGTTTGTTCTCTCCTTCTCTCGTGTGGGTCCTGGGATCAAACTTAGGTTGTTGGGCTTGGCAGCAGGTGCCTTTACCTGCTGAGCCATCTCACTGGTCTGGAAAAAGACTTTTTAACTGTGTGTGTGTGTGTGTGTGTGTGTGTGTGTGTGTGGTGGTGGGTGGGCCGCAGGGATATGTACACGTGAGCACAAGTGACTGTCGAGACCACAGGCATTGGATCTGCTAGTAGCTGGAGTTATAGGCAGTTGTGAGCAGCCTAACATGGGTGCTGAGAATTGAACTCAGGTCGTCTGCAAGAGCAGTACTCTTAACCAGTGAGCCGTGTTTCCAGCCCCTGTGTGGTTAGAGCTTAGTGACATTGTTGTTGTTTTGCAGGGCAGAATGTTTCTGTTCTGTGGCGAGGCTTGCTCTGATGACTACAAAAGGAAAAATAAAGTCATGGCGCTGTGTGACTACTGTAAGGTATACAAGGTCATAAAGGACACTGTGCGCTTCTCAGGGGTCGACACGCCATTCTGCAGCGAAGGTAAAAAAGAGGCTCGGGATTACCCACACACTATGCAGTAGACTTCATATTCATGATTTTTACTTTTCAAAACCTTTTCTCCTGCCGGGCAGTAATAGTGTGCTCCTTTAATCCCAGCACTCGGGAGGCAGAAGCCGATGGATCTCTGTGAGTTCATTGGTCTCAGTCTGGTCTACAAAGTGAGTTCCAGGGCAGCCAGGATGGTTACACAGAGAAACCCTGTCTTGAAAAACCCAAAACCAAACCAAACCAAAAGAAACTCTTTTCTCTTATGAAGCATTACTTGGACATTCTTAAAAAGTTGAATTTATGCAGTTTATATATACCACACCTTAAGATTTGTCCGTTTAAGTATTGCAGTAATCTCAGCAAACAAAAACTATAATTGAATTAATAGCATTAGTAGAGAAAATCTTGTAAGTTTAGCTAAGACATCAGATTTTTATTTTTTGTTCTACTTGTTTGTAAAGTGTGAATTTAAACCATTGTTGCTACTTGGTTTAAGAAATTTATACCTCTGGCTGGGCGGTGGTGGCACACACCTTTAATCCCAGCATTTGGGAGGCAGAGCCAGGGGGATCTCTGTGAGTTCAAGACCAGCCTGATCTACAGAGCGAGATCCAGGACAGGCACCAAAACTACACGGAGAAACCCTGTCTTGAAAAAGAAAAGAAAGCAAAGAAAAGAAAGAAACTTATACTTCTGATATTTTTGAATATGGATGATTTAATATTTAGAGCATATTTAAATGTTAGTTTTTGTTTTGTGACTATGGAGATTATCCTGTCATATAGAGGCAAATAATTATTTCAGGAAACCAAACTTAGGTCTTTTGAAAAAGCCTTCAACTGCTGAGCAATCTCTTCCCCCCCCCACCTCTTTTTTTTTTTTTAAGAATCTCAAGTAGCTCAGTCTCGCTTTGAACTTGACATGTAACTGAGGCTGCCCTGGAATTTCTGATCCTCCTGCCTCCATCTCCCAAGGGCCGGGCTTATAGGCCTGTACTGTCACACCTGGCTAGAAGTCAGCTGCAACACCACGGACACTTGTTTCACCCCTTGGAGCTAATGTGTGTCTGTCTTTTCCTTTCATCCTTTTTGGTGGTTAGTTTGCAAGTCCCTCTCTGTTCAAAACTTTGGAGAAAGATGGACAAACTACTGTAAGATGTGCAGATACTGTTTCCAGACATCTGCAAATTTTGTGGAAAATCGACTGGAAGGCAAGCTCCAGGTTTTCTGTTGTGAAGAATGCATGTCCAAGTTTACAGCTCTGTTTTATCAGGTAAATAGAGCATGTTCTTTGTCTTTCTGAAATACGTGCGAATCATTTCAATTTAAAATATGTTCCAATTACGTGTAAAAAAAAATGTGTTTAGAGTTGAGGATTCTTGAGGTCCCTTCCTCCACCCCATCCCGATACTGGGATTTGAATTTAGGACCTCATGCCTGTTAGACAAAGGTTCTACCACTGAGCTGTCTCTCTAGCCTGACATTTTGTTGTTGAGTAAGGATATGTGTGCTTTTTTATTCTTTCTTGTAAAGTGTGAAGACCTTGTTTGTGACTTTTAGGTTAGAAATTTACATAATGTTGTCTTAAGTGGCTCTCTAATTCAGGTTACTCTGAGGAATTTAAAGTCACATCTTGTCCTCCCTTCATAGGTCAAGTGACAAACTGATAGTCTTACCTACTTTCCTATTTTTGAAAGGCTTATAGTGATGGGTATAATTAAATGAGCAATAATACAAATCTGGTGCTCCTTCATTGCTGTTTTGTTTATTCCCAGTGTCAGTCCTGAGAGCTGGGTGTGTTACTGCCAGTTCATAAATAGAAAGAGAGTAGTCTAGAGAGGTTAATAGCATGCCCCTGAGGAAGCTAGTAAATGCCAGCTACACCCACAGCTGTCTAGTGAAATCAGTAACCACTTAACACTGAGTGGAATTTTCTTTCGGAGGAATATAATATGTTTTAACCATTATATGGTGAAGGACCAATCACAGTGCTTAAGAAAAGGTATTTAATTAAATATTTGTTGAGTGACTCTGTCTTTATGACTCCAAAGTTCATATTCTTTCTCTGTATGTTCCTTCTTACTCTTACAGAATACAACCTATCTTTATATTCCTTCATTAGTAATTTTGGAAACAAAAAGAGCAACTTTTAAAAAGTCAATTTCTAGGATGTCTTATATGGAACAAATAATAAACTTTGTGTTTAACTGCAGTATTTTAAGTGGGGAACCTTCCATTTTATAATCTCACTAAACTCATAAACCGTTTTCATAGTGTCTCTGGTTTACAGTTAATAGTACCTTTTTATAATTATAATCCTTCCTTGTCTTTTGCTCCTCAGATAGCCAGGTGTGATGCTTGTAAACGTCAGGGTAAGCTAAGTGAATCCTTGAAATGGCGAGGCAACGTCAAATACTTCTGTAACCTGTTTTGTGTCTTGAAGTTTTGCCATCAATATAGTACGAATGACCCAGTTCACAAAAAAGGTAAAATTAAGCTTAGCTGCTGGGCTCTTTAAGTCAGTGCTAGGATACACTGTCAGCATACTCAGTGGAAATCCTACAATAAAAGCACAATTTCACTGTATTCATATAGCCTGGACTTCCTTAAAATTTTCTTTAGGGTCTAGTGATGGTCTGTTCTGGTTTGTTTTCTGTTGCTGTGGTAAACACTATGACCAAAAGCAACTAAGAGAGGAGCGGATTTAGTTCATCTTCCAACTCTCAGGTCACACTCCATCCCTGAGGGAAGTCAGGGAGGGAGCTCAAGGCAGGAACCTGGAGACAGGAACTGAACAGAGACTACAGAGCAATACTGCTTACTGGCTTGTTCTCCATTGCTCCCTCAGCTTGCTTTTTTATACAACCCAGGACCACCTGCTCAGGAGTGACAGTGCCCGCATGAATCATTAATCAAGAAAATGTCCCACAGACTTGCCTACAGGGTACTCTGATGTAGGTATTTTTCTGAATTGAGGTTTCGTCTTCCTAGATGACTCTAGCTTGTGTCAGGTTGACAAAAGGCCATCACACAGTCCTTGAGAGAAAATTAATTCTGATGCTTTTTTGCTGTCATAAACCAAGAAGTTAATAAATAAATATATATTTATTTTATAGGAAAATTTAATTTGATTAAACTTATGTGACTATATGTAACTTATACTCAGGGATCCGTACTACTCAGGTATAACTAGAAATAAAAATTAAAAAGAGGGCAGATGAAGGGATAGGATGTAAGTGTGTTAATATGGTTGCCGTGGCGGCTGTAGAATTTGATGCAGAACTTGCTTGTAGCTAAAGAAAAAAGAGAAGCACATTAATTATTTCAGAAAAAATAAAGTAGAGCAGTTCTTCATGGGTATCAAAGTTTTTCCTGAAAAATAACTTTACAAGTAGGACAGCTAATGTGTTCAAAAGATTCAGAAGACTAGATATGAGGAATGTTTTTAAAGTCTCCTCCCAGTCCTACTTCCTGAGGCAGAGACCCTTGATAGACCTTCTGATCAGAGCCCCAAGCTCCACGTAATTGACAGGGTTCCCGAGCTTCTGCTTCATGGCTCTTCCCTATCCAGTACTTCCTTTATATGTTTCTCTCCTAAACTCTGTGTTAGCTAACCCTTCCCTAGGACTAGTCAGGTTGGTAGTAGAATATTCATTTTATAATACAGTTGAGGTAAACCAGTTGGAGACTGTCGGGAGAGGAAGGGGGCGAAGGAATGGGAGGGAAAAGAAAGACAGATTCTGTTGGTTTGTTTCCTGTGTAAAGGGGAAGGGAATGATTGCAGGGGGAAGGGACGAGGAGGAATGAGAAGAATTAGTGTGAGTATCAGCAAAACAGAATGATAAACAATATGAAAAGGAAAACTTGTTTTTATGCAAGAGAAAGACCAGTGTTACATGGAGGGACAGTTCCTCATTCACTTATAAAAATTGTCATGTTAAAGTTTTATTTAAAACAAACTTAAGTATAGGGTCTTATACCCACTAACAGAAACTCCCAGTTGATCCCAAACCTGGCATTTTACCTGTTAGTTATTAAAATTATTAGATTTTGGGACATCTTATATGGGATTTAGATTGTCCTTTGAATCTAGAGTTTTACAGAGTCAGGCTCTTTTTAAGTCCAATGAACACTGACTTCATGACAGTCACCTGAGCTAACGTTAACACAGAGTTAGAACTTTGTATTGCTTCCTGAAACACTGCTTGTTCAACAGTTTTATTCCTGTGTGTAACCCTTTTATTTATACTATGCCTTTATTGTTTATTTTAATCAGCATTTATTTTATTCCTTATTTTTATGGAACAATTCACGAATTTGTATGTCTTCCTTGTGCAGGAGCAATGCTAATCTGTATCATTACACTTTTTTAGTAATTGTGCTCCCAAAGTCAGTATCAGTAATTATTCCTAAGACGCAAACTGCTTTGACGACACTCCCTCCTCCAAAAGTTGTTACAACACCAGTTATAACCAGTGTGATATCGTTGGCAAAAATACCTGCTCTCCAGCCTACCAAGAACACTAACAGTGTTTTAACAGGTATGAGACATTTGGCTAAGAGACAAGTATTGCCTAGTCTAAGAGTTCTTATTGGTAGTGCCTTTCTTTATATTATATGAGGAAATTTGTCCCCACTATGTGGGGTGACTGACTAGTAAACAAAGAGGGATCAGTTGGGAAGGGAGGGTGTATATAGTTACTTTTTTTTTTAAGGATTCTAATGGGCTGGAGAGATGGCTCAGCGGTTAAGAGCACCTGCTGCTCTTGCAGAGGACCTGGGTACAGCTCTCAGCAGTTACTTGGAGGCTCTAAATGTCTGTAACTCAGTTCCAGGAGATCTGATGTCCCCCTTTGGGTTCTATAGGCACAAGGCATGCATGTGGTGCACATACATTACCTGCAGGCAAAACACTCATACACCTAAAATAAAATAAACGAAAAGAATTTGAAAATTTTAATATACTTGCCCCACCCCCTTCGGGGTGTGTGTGTGGTGTGTATATACTTATTTCTGTATAAGTGGGTGGGCATGGAAGCCAGAGGTTGGTGTTAGATTTCTTCACTCTCCATCTAGTTTTTGAAAATTTAAATTTTGTTTTTTATTATTGTATATATGTGTGTGATATATGTGCACAAGTGTTTGTGAAGGTCAGAGGACCTTGCCTGGTATTTTTGTTTTTAAACATGGGTTCTGGGGATCTGAACTCACGGCCTTATGCTTGTACACCAAGCACTTCACCCACTGAGCCATCTGGCCAACCCCCACTCCTTGCTTCTTCGTTGCCAGGCATTCTAATAAAGTAGCAGAGGGCCTGAAATAGGGAGTCCTTACCTTTATTAGGCACCACAGGTGTCTCCTTGGACCATTTTTTGAGAAATTCTGGTCCAGATTCTAACCCACCTTTCTGAGAGAAAATGATGAGAGTTTCAGTGTTTACTTATGTATATTGTGGGAATGATAATATGTGTTTTGATTCCTAACAGGTGCAGGTCCTAAAGAGGCAGGAGAGATCATTGGAAATGTGAGTTTTATTGTTCATATGTTACCTGATAATCCCCCACTTAGTTGGGTTTTATTTTGTTTATAATCTAATACATAAATACATATGCATATACATATACACAGATACTACACAACTGCTTTTCTGTTTGTAGCTTATTCTTTTCAAAAGGTTGTGTGGTAACACATTTCATGTTTTGAATCATATTGTTGGATCATAGCTCATTGATTTATCTTACTGTTTGTATCAAGAGTCCTTTATTTGTTTAAGTGCTTGCTCACTCCTGGCTGCTGATCTTTCCTCTTTGGAACATTCAATGGTATTGTAGTTTTGAACTGTGTGAGGCTGAAAATAGTGCAAAGTGCATATTTACTTAATCTCTCACTTCATGTCTCAAATTTGAAAAATGGAAAATTTCCCCAGATTTAAATAATTTCAAAGAATGAATAATTTCAGATTTCGCAGGTTATAAGGATCACAGGCTGTGCTGTTGTAGTTCAGTGTCAGTAATCACTTCAGCAGGAGAATAAAATTTCTCCCATGCTTTGTCAGTATCACATATTTGATCTAGCATATACTGTGTTAATGACTTAATGATTTTGGTGACCATTTGCTCTTGATATAATTAAAAGTCTTTTTTTGTGGGGGGTGGGGGGATGTTTGGAGTCAGGGTTTCTCTGTAGCGCTGGCTGTCCTGGAACTTATTCTGTAGACCAGGCTGGCCTCTACCTCCCAAGTGTTGAGATTAAAGGTGTGTGCCATCACCGCCCAGCTTAAAAGTCTTCCCTTATGTAGCAGTGTCATTCAAGTGTTATAAATGGTGTTGCTAGGGCTGAAAATGTGTCCCACATTCAGTGTCTTTGGAACAGAAGTTAGAGATGATGAAAACCTACAAGATGACCAAACCACTGCTCTGGATTCTAGGTGCTGTTAAGCTAGGAGAATGTATCCTGCACAGTAGGAGAGAGAATACTTAAAATCCCCAGGCAGCTGGGCTGGAGAGATGGCTCAGAGGTTAAGAGCACTGCTTGTTCTTCCAAAGGTCCTGAGTTCAATTCCCAGCAACCACATGGTGGCTTACAACCATCTGTAATGAGATCTGGTGCCCTCTTCTGGCCTGCAGGGATATGTGCAGGCAGAACACTGTAGACATAATAAATAAATAAATCTTTAGCCGGGCGGTGGTGGCGCACGCCTTTAATCCCAGCACTCGGGAGGCAGAGCCAGGCGGATCTCTGTGAGTTCGAGGCCAGCCTGGGCTATCAAGTGAGTTCCTGGAAAGGCGCAAAGCTACACAGAGAAACCCTGTCTCGAAAAACCAAAAAAAAAAAAAAAGAAAAAAAAAAAAATCCCCAGGCAGCATAGTAAATTAGGCAAACTACTTGCCTAGCTTAGAAGAATGATAGCCAGGCAAGTATAACAGAGTAAGTGGGAAAAACCATGGCAATTCCAGCCTGAATTAGTTTTGATGAAATGAAAGGAAGTAGAACATCGGAGTGGTTCAGCAGGTAAAGGCGCTTGCCATACACACTTGGCCGTCAGAGTTTGATCCTCAGACCCCACACAAAGGCGTAAGGAGAGAACTAGCTCCACAGAGTTGTCTTCTGGTCTTCCCTTGTGCATGGTGGTACTCCCATGTCTCCACATCATATACACAAACAAAGATCCTAATAAATAAAATACATTTTGGAAGACTGGAGGTGACAGTGAGGCAGAAAGGAGTTTTACCGTCTTAGTGATCTTTCTGGATTTAAAGCCCATTGAGGTTTTAATATGTAAATGAGTAGGCAGGCTGTACCTGCTGTCACATTTGACCATACTATGTCAGCAATTACTTTTTGTTTGTTTGTTTGTTTTGGTTTTTTGAGACAGGGTTTCTCTGTAACAGCTCTGGCTGTCCTGGAACTCGCTCTGTAGACCAGACTGGCCTTAAACTCAGATCTGCCTGCCTCTGGGATTAAAGGTATGCGCCACCATGCCCAGCAGCAATTATTATTTTTGAAGTTAATGATCCAAAAATGGGTTGCTATTCCATAGTGAAAAAGCAAAAGATGGGAAATATATCTGTATATCAGAGATCCTTAGTTGGGGATTCAGAGCACGTTCAGGTCAGTCTTTAGCAGAAGTCTTGCCTGGAGTCACTATTGTAGAAAGGTAGCTTGTGCAGTTTAGTCCTCCTAACTCTCCCAGTATTTATCATGTTGGAAGATGATACTGTCTGATTATTTTCAGACTGTATACTCATGAATGAAAGTCACTAAATTAACTTGTATACATTTATATATTACATGTTATATACTAAATCATTTGAAATTATGTGATTAATCACTTGTACCATTAATAATTATGTCACTAAATGTACTTGTACAAGTAAGATGTTACTGTACAAAATTAATAAGTATTGCTAACATGTATTTATAAAAATGTCCTATATAATTTCTAACAATTTGTAGTACCGGTTACAAATTTGTGTACTCTGAGAATTCATCCTTCTACTTTATGTATGTGGGACAATTAGTCTTGAATTATGCTAGTTTTGAATTATTCAGGTTTTTAGGAATATATGCCTCATTTAATACAGTTGCCCTATTTATGTTTTCCCTTTGTGGAATATTTCTGTAATTCACCTGTCATTTAAACTGTGTTACGGGGGGTGGGGTATGTGTGTGATGGCTCAGCAGTTAAGAGCACTTGGGCTATTCCAGTCCCAGGGCATCCCGTTCCCTCTTCTGGTCTCCATGGATAACATGCATGCATATGGTGCACAGACATACATTTGGGTAAAATGCTCATACACAAATAATAATAAATAATAATAATATACAACACTGAATGCTGTTTGGAAAAGACAATTAACAGAAATGAACTTAGAATCACTGTTTAATTAGATTGGCCAAGATAAAAATGAAGGACAATGAAGGCATTCTCACATGTTGCTGATAGGAGTATGAATGGGTAAAATTATTTCAGAGGATTTCAGTAGAAACTGAAGTTTTAAAATGCAGAGCCCGATGTGATTTGTAATTGGTGTGCATTGTTTGTAATAGCAGAAGCTTGAAACTCAATTTTTTCATCAGTGGCTGGGGCCATAGATCACTCTTGTGTTATATGAGTTGCCAAAACATACTCCTACACAAGCAGAGTCTGAAATGTGCCCCTTCCCATTCCCACATCTGTTTACATAGCCTCACTAGTAGTAGAGTGCCCTGCACAAGCATACAGAGGCCTTGGTTACGGGTAAGTATGGTATATTCATGTAATGGAATACTATGCCTGTGTTAAAAAGAACAGGGCCTGTATGTACAGGTTTCTAGAAAGACGGTGGCATGGACACTCCCATTTGTGCTGTAATACACATCTGTATCTGTTTGTCCACACATAGAGAATATCCTGGAAAGGCCACCAGTAAGTCGGTGATTCCCTCTGAGAAAAACTGATTGGGGAAGAATTATAACGGGCAATTATTTCCAGTTGTCCACTATTTGAGCCTTTGAGTTTCCTGGCACATTCATTTGAAAATATACGTGGAGTTTTCGAGATAGGGTAGCCTTCACTATGTAGTTCAGGCTGCACTTGAATTTGGGATTATGCTTCTGTCTCAATCTCCTGAGTGCTGGGATTATGGATGTGTATCACTTTGTCTAGACAAAAATGTGGAGGTGATGGTGGTGGTATTTGAGACAGGCACCTCACTGTGTAGCCTTGGCTGTCCTGGAAGGCACTTTGAAGACCAGGTTGGCCTTGAACTCATAGAGTTCAACCTTAACCTCCTTAGTGCTAGAATTAAAGACAAGTGCACTATGACTGATGACTGATTTTTTTTTATAAGAAAATGGTAGAAGTTATGATGGACTATTCATAGGCAAGGGAATATAAGTAATGTTACATGTGAAAAATAACCCTCTACAGTAGGCTAAGTAGTGACTTGAGAAATAGCCTCAAGTAAAATGATCTGTTGACTAGGTATTAGAAAATGAGCTCACATATATTGCTTATGGTCACACAATTAGATACAACTTTTTCAGAATTTAAATCACATGCTTGTGAATCGACAGTCGCCCTCAGACTTGTACTCCATAGACACACTAGCACGTGTAGGACGAATTTATGTATAAGGACAGGAGTCATGGCATTGTTTGTCGTGGCACAGGGTTTATATTGTTTATGAGAACAACTCTTGTAGTTACTGCTGGCTCATTTAGTAATAGAATACTACCTGAGGGGCTGGGCAGCTCCATACCAAGTCATGTAAATATGCCTCCAAGGTAGCTTGCTAACTAAGAGTAGGGTCCTGAAGCTTGCCATATGCTGCCATTTGTAGTCAGATGCCACTGATCTGTCAGAAGCTGGGAGCAGTGGTTATTTTCAGAGTTGAGTCTGGGTAGAGGGCAGTCAGCCATGTACACACTTATTTCCCTTTAATTTTTCACTTAAATGCACGTATGTGTGAGTCAGAGGACAACTCTGGGGTGGGGTGGGGTGGGGTAGGGTGGGGAGTCTGTTCTTTCCTTGTACCATAGAGATCTCAGGGGTCAAACTGGGGATTGAACTCAGGTAGTCAGGCTGGATGGAAGAGCCTTAATAGCTGAGCCATTTCATCCAACCAGGCTTGCTCTTTTGAATAATTCAGAAAATCGGATGTTGCTCCTCTCACATTACCCTTTCTCCAAGCAGTCACTCTCCGATCCCTAACCCTGCCTTTTCCTCAACAGCTCTTTTCACTATTTAGATTTCTAAGTTTGTTATATGATTATTTTACTTGGTTTTTGTTGTTGTTTGTTTTTGTTTTCAAGACAGGGTTTCTCTGTATATACCTGGCTGCCCTGGAACTCACTCTGTTGACCAGGCTGGCCTCTAACTCAGAGATCTGCCGGGGCTCTGCCTCTCAAGTGCTGGGATTAAAGGCTGTGCTACTACCTGGCTACTTGTTTGGTTTTTATGTCTCCTTCTCTGATCAGGATTTTTGTTTGTTTTTTTCTGCTGTATCCCCAGGACTTAGACAGTGCTTGGCTTATGGTAAACATTTAGTAGATGTTTTCTGAATGAAATAAGTGTGTTTTAAATAAAACACCCCACTCTGTTTTCTTTTCACTTTGTTTTATGGAGATCTGATATTTGGTTACAAAAGTTTATTTTTTCTTTTAATTTCCAGGTAGTCAAATGTGTGTGTGTGTGTGTGTGTGTGTGTGTGTATTATATATATATATATATATATATATATATATACATACTTTTTTTTTCTTTGTTTTTATATTACTCTTAAGAATATTTCCTTTCTGCTCTGGTCATTTGAAATTCTCCAGGCTCTTTTTTTTTTTTTTTTTTTTGAGACAGGGTTTCTCTGTAGATTTGGCTGTCTTGGATCTCACTCTGTAGATCAGGCTGGCCTCGAACTCAAGAGATCTGCCTGCCTCTGCCTTCTGAGTGCTGGGATTAAAGGCTTCTGCCACCACCTGGCCCAGTTGAGATCTTTAATCAATAGAGATTATATATTATTTTGTGGAGTCTACAATTGGATCCATTTTTTTTTAAATAATTAACCGTATTAGCAACTGTTTGTTCTTTATTTGGCTATTTTGCTCATATTTTAGGCAGAATAATTTGTGTGTGTGCTCGTGTGCATACATATGTGTGACTAGCAATGGAACCAAGGGCCTTACCCATGCTAGACATATCCATCTTCCAGAATATTATTTAAAAAAAAACCAATAAATGGAATCAATGCTAATTAGGTTATCTTAGTTACTTTTCAGTTGCTGTGACAAAACACCGTTGTTGTTGTTGTTGTTTCTTGACTCTTTTAGGGCCCACTACCCAGCTCCCAAATAGATCACACACAGAGGCTTATTCTTACTTATAAATGCCCGGCCTTAGCTTGGCTTGTTTCTTGCCAGCTTTCCTTATCTTAAATTATCCTGTCTATCTTTTGCGTCTGGGCTTTTCCCATTCTCTAACTTCTGTAAATCTTACTCTTACTCCATGGCTGGCTGTGTAATTGGGTGGCTGGCCCCTGATGTCCTCCTTGTTCTCTCACTCCCCAATCTCTCCTCCCAGATTTCTCCTTCTATATATTTTCTCTGCCTGCCAGCCCTGCCTATCCTTTCTCCTGACTCTATTGGCAGTTCAGTTTTTTATTAGACCATCAGGTGTTTTAGACAGGCACAGTAACACAGCTTCACAGAGTTTAACAAATGCAACATAAACAAAAGTAACACATCTTAAAACAATATTCTACAACACACCATGGCCACGACAACTTATAAAAGAAAATATCTAATTTGGGGTTACAGTTTCAGAGGGTAAGAATTCATGATGATGGAGCAAAAGTGTGACATTAGGAACAGCTGAGAATCCACATCTTGATGGTTTCAGAGGTTTACTCCATTATCTTCATGCATCGACATGGTGGTGTGCAGACAGACATGGTGGTGTGCAGACAGACATGGTGCTGGAGATGAATCTGAGATGTCTGCATCTTTACTTGCAGGCAACAGGAAGTGGTCTGTCTCACTGGTCATGGTTTGAGACCTCAAAACCTGCCTCCACAGTGACACACTTCCTCTAACAAGGCCACACCTACTCCAACAAAGCCACAACTAATAGTGCCACTCCCTGTGGGGGCCATTTTCTTTCAAACCATCACAGTGGTTTTGTTATTTTCTCCCTCAGACTGCTGTTTGTAACTGCTCTTCCATAGGATAACCCTGCTTTTTATCTGGTAGCAGTATGGTTGTTGGAAAGTTACTAAAAACACTCTGGTCTGTGGATTTGTTTCTAACTAGGGAAGTACACTGGCAGCTGCTGAGAGACTCCAGTCTTTGCAGCCTCCCACGCTTCAGAAGAACAAAGGCATATTGTGCAGGCCAGCAACCCAGACCAAGGCCACCTCTTGCAGACCTCATACCCACCATGCTGCATGCCAGACGGGTAAGTGTCCTGGTACCTTGTATAAGGTTTGTTTTCTGATTTTTTTTTTTATAAAAAGGTAAAGACAATAAGTAATTCTTGAGTGTGAAATGGTACATACTTCACATCCATATGCACACAAAGTATTGTGTGTAGAGTTAAACATTTCACATGTGTGCATTGCTCTTTCAAATGTACAGATAAGCCATTATAATTACCGACATACATATTTGCTTAAAAGAATTCGTGAATAAGCCTTAGTTCTTTTTTCTTTCTTTCTGTTTTAAACTCTGCATTTAATTATTTAATTGTCAGTTACTGAGAGAACAGATAATAGTTCTGAGGTGTCGGTGATAGAAAATTGTGGGAACAATTCCTACATGGAAAGGTGTAAGAACATTGCCCCAGTCAATAGTAGTGCTTTACTCCCATACTCCTTACGTTTTCAATGATTTTAGTAGCCAGCTCCGCCCAAAGGTATGTGTTTGTGTTGCTGATGTGTCGAATTCAGAGATTTGCTTTTTATCACAGCTATAATTCCAGTCTCTTTCTTTCTTTCTTTTTTTTTTTTTTTTTTTTTGGTTTTTCGAGACAGAGTTTCTCTGTGTAGTTTTGCGCCTTTCCTGGAACTCACTGTGTAGACCAGGCTGGCCTCGAATTCACAGAGATCCGCCTGCCTCCACCTCCCAAGTGCTGGGATTAAAGGCGTGCGCCACCACTGCCCAGCTCTTTCATTTTTAATAATAACTATTTCATAGACTAACTGAAGGGGACTTCCAAACAGCAGGGCTTCATCACAGACCCTGGATTAGGCACAAACCACACCCAGATACCTGTTTACACAGAGAGATCTTTTATTAAGCAGGGAAGAAAAGTTTAAGTGTCTACTTTCTGACTCTGGCAGAAAACCAGCAGCAAATGACCTTGCAGGTATAATTTTTAAGAGGAGAAGAAGGGGAGGCCTGTGTTAGAATGGGCTAGGATGCGGTGGTAAAGGAGATAGGGGATGAGGGAGAAGGGAAAATGAGCAAGGGAGAGGGGGAAGGGGTATTTGTCCCCAGAGAGTACAAAGGACGGCCTCTGGATAGAGAGGAGACTTGACGTGGCCCATAGGTAAATGGCAGTTTATAGAGGGAAAATAGGAAACCCCGTGTTAGGATGAGCTGTTTAATTTTGATTGGGCATGTTAATTAGGTGAGCCAAAGGGGGCTTTTGATTGCTGGACTCAATACTTTGATAGCTGGACCTTGGTAGTCAGACTCCGGAGGAAGTAGCAAAATAAGGGAATGGACCTTGGTGGCTAGCTTTAGAAATATAATCTAAAGGTTTTTAGTAAGGCAGAGGGAATGGGGGAGAAGAACAAAGCCTGCCAGAGCCATGCTCGCCACACTCAAGCTGGCCAGCGTTCCTTCACTAACCTCTATGTAAAATGCCTAGTCTGGAGCTGGGTGTTGTGGTGAGCTGTAGTCCCAGCCATTTGGGAGACTGAGGCAGGAAATCTTGAATTCAAGACCAGCTTGGGCTGCATACCAAAAGCCTGTCTCTAAATAAATAGATAAAGCTTACTCTGGTAAAAGTAATCATGGATATTTTACATAGGGTGCCCCTCCTTTGGTAGGAGTCAAAGGGAATTTGATTATTTTATATTCTGTTTAAAATGATACTCTTACTTGTGTACATGAACTTCTGTACACCTTCACATATAAAAAGTAGTAAAGGATCTGTGATCTGTGGACATCTGGTATATGAGTGTTTAAATTTTTTTAAATTTCTGAATTAAGTATTGGACCACTTTCTATATACTGTTGTAAATTGCTTTATCACTTGACATTGTATTGAAAACATTTTACATTGATAAAAATGTAAATATACACTGAGATTCTTTCTTCTTTGTCTGTCTCTCCCCTCCCTCACTGTGTTTGTTCGTTTGTTGTTGAGATGGCTGTCTCATGTGGTATCACAGACTGACCTCAGACTGGACATGTAGCTGAGGATGACCTTAAGCTCCTGATTCTCCTGCCTCCAGCTCCTAAGTGCTGGATTATAGGAGTGTGCTACCATTCCTAGCCATACACTGGGATTCTTTTTTATTTTATTTATTGTGTGCTTGTGTACACACACATGGGAACATGTCACAGTGATTATGTGGTGTCAGAGAACAACTTGGTGTGGCAAGTATCTTTGCTTGCTGAGCCTTCTCACTGACCCTTTCATTAAGATTCTTAAAAGAGCCAGGTGGTGGTATCGCATGCCTTTAATCCTAGCATTCAGGAGGCAGAGGCAGGCGAATCTCTGTGAGTTCAAGGCCTGCCTGGTCTACAGAGCAAATTCCAGGACAGCCAAGCCTGCACAGAGAATCTATCTCAACACCCCTGGCCCCCAACAATGGACACAGATGCTAGTGTACATAGCACAATCAAACTTGTAAGATTGGCCTTTAGATTTTATATGTGGCATATTGGTTTGTATTGGTGCTAAGGATTGGATCCAGGGTGTCATACATCCCAGGTAACGTGTATGTGCCATACACATCACTGAGCTGTTCTCTAGCCCCTAAATATTCTTTTCAAAATTTATAGGCAGCATTGAGTCAAGTTAATGTTAATCAATCATGTTAATGGATCTTTGTCCAGTTTTTCATAATACAGTTGTTCACATCATATTGTACATGTTCATATCATCAATGATTCAAATATTTCCTTCAGATTTACCTCTGCCAAATGGAAACAATGAAGAACCTGATTCTCCACCTGCAAAGAAAAAAAGAACGGGCTTTTTCCAGACTTATGATGCAGAATATATAAAATTTGGTTTTATTATCTGTTCTGGATCAAAGGAAAGTTCACCAAGAGCACAGTGTGTCATTTGTGGAGAGATCTTACCTAGAGAAAGTGTGATGCCAGTGAGTCTCTCTAACCACTTGAAGGCAAAGCATTCTGAGTTAGAGAACAAGCCAATAGACTTTTTTGAGGAAAAATCACTTGAAATGGGATGTCAAAACAGTTCTTTAAAAAAGTGTTTACTAGTTGAAGAGTCACTTGTGAAAGCTTCTTATTTAATTGCTTTCCAAATTGCTGCCAGGAAGAAGCCGTTCTCAATTGCTGAAGAATTAATTAAACCGTATTTAGTAGAAATGTGTTCAGAAGTTTTGGGTTCAAGTGCTGGGGACAAAATGAAAAGCATCCCTCTTTCTGCTCACACAATTGGGTGCAGGATCAACAGACTGGCTGCAGACGTTGAAGACCAGCTGATTCAGAAGGTCAGAGACTCCAAGTGGTTTGCCCTTCAGATAGACGAGTCAGCAGAGGCCTCAGATGTCACCCTTCTCCTGTGCTGTGTCCGCTTCATCGACTACGACTGTGGTGATGTGAAGGAAGAGTTACTGTTTTGTACTGAGATGTCTTCTCTGGGCACAGACCTTGAAGTGTTTGAACTAATAAATACATATATTGATAGTAGATCTCTGAATTGGAACCATTGTGTTGGTCTCTGTACTGATGGGGCCACAAGCATGACTGGTAGATGGTCTCGTTTAAAGTCAAAAATTCAAGAAATTGCCAAGAGTACAGTGACATTCACACATTGTTTTATTCACCGTGAGCACTTAGCAGCTGAAAAACTATCTCCATGCTTACATGAAATTCTTTTGCAGTCAGCACAGATTTTAAGCTTTGTAAAGAACAGTGCCTCAGATTCACAAATGTTGACAGTTTTGTGTGAAGAGACAGGATCGGAGCATGTGAATTTACCACTTAATGCTGAAGTTCATTGGCTGTCGAGAGGGAGAATTTTAACAAGATTATTTGAACTGAGACATGAAATTGAAATACTTTTAAATCAAAAGCACTCAGATTTGGCCAGGTATTTCCATGACAAGGAATGGGTTGCAAAGCTTGCCTATTTAGCAGATATGTTTTCACTTATAAATAAATTAAATTCTGGTCTCCAAGGGACCATGGCTACTCTTTTCAATTTGTATAATAAAGTTGATATATTTAAGAAGAAGCTAAAAACATGGTTAAAGCGCACACAAGAGAATGATTATGATATGTTCCCTTTATTTTCTGAGTTCTTAGACTCATCAGATGTAAGTGTGAGAAGCATCACTAGCATTATTGTTGAGCACCTAGAAGGACTTTGTCAGATTTTCCATGACTGTTACCCACCAGAAGAGGACTTGCGTTTGGGAAATCTGTGGCTCATTGATCCCTTTGCCAGTCACCAGAATAACAACCTCACCGACTCTGAAGAAGAAAAACTAGCAGCGTTGTCTTCAGATACGAGCTTACAGTCAGCTTACAGATCAATGACTGTAACTCAGTTTTGGGTAAGCGCAAAGACAAGTCACCCAGAACTCCATGAAAAGGCAGTGAAACTCTTGTTGCCCTTTTCCACCGTCCGTTTGTGTGATGCTACCTTTTCAGCCTTGTCTGCATCGAAACAAAGGAACCTGCTGGGTTTTGGTCCTGCCCTAAGACTTTCAGTCACATCATTAATTCCAAGGATAGAAAAGTTAGTAAAGGAGAAAGAGTAGTATCCATATTGCTTATTGTCAGAGTCTTTAATTTTGTGTTAAATTTTGTATAAGTATCCTAAAATACGTTTGCTAATGTATTTGTATTTTCAGTGATTAAATGTTTTAATAATTTTTCCTTTGTTGTAGAGGGATTTAAGAATTATGGAACTTAAACATAATTATGTATAATTTTAATAACACAAGGGAGAACATTTAGCCTTTATATTGGTGATTGCCGTTGGAGTTTCAGAGGAAATGTCTTGTTTAGAGAGTTTCCCAAGAGACCAGGCCAACCCACTTGTCCCAGTACATAAGTGAGAGGTAAGCATTGGTGAAGGGCAGAGAAAGATTGGGTTGGCGGAACCAGGTTGAGAAGAACAGGTTATGATTCAGGGATCCTACCTCAGCACTTGGTTTTGTTACGTGCTTTGAGACAGCGTCTCTCTCCATAGCCCTGGCTGTCCTGGAACTCATTATGTAGACCAGGCTGGCCTCGAACTCAATCCCACTGCCTCTGTCCACCCATCCCCCAGTGCTGGGATTAAAGGTGTTCAACACAATGCCGGGCTCCCACCTTAGTCTTGAAGGGGCTAATGTGGACTTTGAGCTATCATAGAAAAAGGAAACCGTGGAGGGTTGGGGTGTGCCTGACAGGGTCCTCTTGGTGAGGCTAGTAATCTTACTGGAGAAGTTCCCACTGTCCTCACTTTGGGGGAGCAGTCTGGTCTCTGTGAGATGACTGCTCCAGGGTACAGCTTCACCATAATGGCAGTTGCCCTCATTTGAAGTGTGTCCTGCCCTGCCGGGCTCCCTGTTGCTTGGGGCTAGTTTTGGTCCTTCACTGTACATTATGTTTATGGGTCAGTTCTGCCTTTCCCAGAATTCAAGGTAATTCCAGGAGAAAGTGACTCAGGTAAAAAGTGGCCAAACAGAGCCAAAGGGGGACAAAACAGAGTTAAGTTAGGGCAGCAACCAGTGCTCTCCTTTACGACCAAGTACGCAGGTGCCAAAGGCCACATGACAACATCATGGCACAGCTTCACGGTTGAGTTTGCTTTTAAACAAATGTGGAGAGGTTTAGCCGGCCAAGTCAGATGTATAGATGGCAAGCAGAGCCAAGCAGGTTCCCAGCCGGAAGGAGAAGCAGCAGGGGTGTCTGAAGGCATAATTTGGGGGCTGCTTCTAGGCCAGGGTTTGGGATTTTTTTTAAAAAATTATTATTATTGGAGACCAGGCTTTGCAATGTAGTCACTGGCCTGGTTCCTTTTTTGTTTGTTTTTGAGACAACGTTTCACTATGTAGCTTTGGAGCCTGTCCTGGAACTCACTCTGTAGACCAGGCTGGCCTCGAACTCACAAAAGATCCACCTGCCGCTGCCTCCTGGGTGCTGGGATTAAAGGCTGGCATCACCAACGCCAGACTCCTAGTTCTTACCATGCTAGCATTGAGCTCCAGGCAGTCTTCAAGCCTCATTCTCGCCAGTGTTGGGATTACAGGTGTGTTCCATCACTCTTGGCTGTAGCCGACTTTCATAAAAGGTCACTAAGTATTCTGTGGCTCAATCACAGACGGTATACAAACGTACTGTTGAGCAAGATGTTATTTTTATATAATTTCCAACTATTGTGAAAATTCCTTGAACATTGTTGAATCATTTTTAGATTATTATTACTAATGTTATTAATATTTACCTTTTTGGTGTGTGTTAAAATACTCGACAATTGGTCAAATTTGGCCCTTTCTTTGCTGATCCAGGCAAGTAAGTAAGTGAATCTTTAAACATCTTTCACATTTTTATTTCAGTTTAGCGATGAGAAGGGCAGATATTTTAGGCATAGGTAGACAAGAAAAACTTGTAGTTACTGGTCACTGCTTTATTGCGCATTAATTGTATGGTTCACAGATGTACAAGTTACTTTCTGAAGGCCAGTGTGCAACTTCCTTACAGAAGCGAACCCGGAGGCACACGGGGTTGGGTGGTGTCAGAGTCCTCCGGCATGGGTGGGCTCAGAGGCTGGGTCACGTGGCCACGACCGGACCGCCAGCTCGGGCTTACAGAGGGGAAGCCTAAAGTCGGCTGGGGGGTTGGGGGGCAGGGGGGCAGTGGGCGGGTCGGGGGCAGTGGGCGGGTCTGGAAGTTGGAGGCCTACGGGGTGGGCGGGGCGGGGCAGGCGACTGCCGCCTTCCGGGCCCGGAGGGCGGGGGAGGAGACATACGCGGCTATGGCGCTCGTGCTCGGCGCCCTGCGTCTCCTGCTCGGCGTCTTCTTCGCGCTCACCGGGGCTGCTAAGCTCTTGCAGGTCTCGGCCCCCGTGTCACAACAGATGGTGAGCGGCGCGGCAGGGGCGCGCGGGGAAGGACGGGAGTGCTCGGTTCCCGCGGGCTGCTTGCCTCCGGGCGCCAGGGCGCCTAGGCCTTCCCTGGCGTTCTCCGCACCTTCTCCAGGTGGGAGGAGGCGGGACTTACACTCTTGGCCCAGCATGCTGTCCCCAGGCCAATTTAGAGCTGGAGAAATGATGGGACCCGGGGGTCCAGGAGGATGAAGTGGGAAGGTGACTGAGCACCCCTCCCCATCCTACACTCATCACTCAATGTTCCAGTTTGGGGGGGGGGGGGCTAATGAGGCAGGAAACCCACAATATAGACCAGGCTGGCCTCGAACTTGCAGAGATCCACCTGCCTCTGCCTCCCAAGTGCTAGGATTAACGGCTTGCACCACTTTAGAAATCTCCTTTCGTAAGCTTGGAAGCTAGCCGTGAAGGTAAAATGTAATTTGCCGAAAGATCACAGCTAGTCAAGCAAGGCCCAAGGTAGACTAACCTATCCAAGACTCCACAGCGTCCCGGGAAATATGGGATGGAGTCCTGGAAGTCACTTGACTGTAGTTCCTTATCATGAGAAAGTCCACCAATACTGCCAGGCTCTGCGGAAGACTCCTGTTACCTCCTCCCAAAGCTTGCATACTCCTCCCCGACCCCAACCTGAGGTGGTGGTTTTTGGGGGGCAGACAGCTTAAACTCTCTGCAAGTGTGTCCCATCGGTGGCCCTTGGGCCACATATACTCCAGGATGGCTGTCAAATGTAGCCCGATATTTATTTTAAAATAAATTTAAATTTAAAACGTGATTTATTAAAAAACTCAGTTGTGGGCTTCTGGAGCAGCTTTGTGGATGAGAACATTGTGTCAGAAGACACACTGGAGTGCAGAGTAGGAGAAAGAGTGCTGCTGGTGGTCCGTAGGAAGCAGTCCCGAGGGTGGAGCTGGCCCAGGGAAAGGTCTGGGTGCGATGGATTGCTTTAGACTCCCTCGGCTGTTGCTCATGTGTGCCACAGTGGGATCAGGACCTGCACAGGAGATGGAAAGTGGAAACCATTCTTTAAGGAGCCTTTCCATCCCATCTCTAAATGTTCCGCGTGAAGAGGAACTAGGCCTGGCACAAAGGATCTGCGGCCTTTCCCAGGCCCTAGCCCTAGATGAGAAGGCCCAAGCCCTGTTCCCTTTCCAGGGATTTGAGGCTGGGTTATCATCTATGGAGAGGTATGGTGAGGAGAGAAAGCCATTTCTACACCTGTGACCCTTTTCGCTTGTGGAGTGTCTGCTCCTGATTCCAAAGGTCATAGGGTGGCCCCCTCCTCTCCAGGCTCATCTTAACCTGCATCTGGCCTGTGGCTTTGTTAGGGGAGCGGATGACAGGCAGCGGTGGTCTCTGTGGTGCCTCCAGGCACTGCATCTCTGAGGAACACAGCTGACAGGCATTCCCTGCCACTCTAGAGAGCCTTGTTCGAGCAGTTTGCTGAGGTGTTTCCATTGAAGTTGGTCGGCTACCAGCCAGATCCTAGAAACTACCAAACAGCTGTGGGCTGGCTGGAAGTGCTGGCTGGGTTGCTGCTGGTCGTGGGTCCACCTTCGCTCCAAGTGATCAGTAACCAGTTCTTGATCCTGCTCATGATGGGTAAGGGGGTACCTGGGTCTCCTGGGGATGACAGAAAGAGTTAGCCGTCTTTCCTTACTGCTGCCCTCTTTTTTTCCTCTGGGACCAGGAACACTTCCTGCCCGACCAATAGCTTCCATAATATTGAGACCAGGTGTTTTTGAAATGTCATGGACCATATCCTGGCCATTGTAACACAGTAACATGCTTTCCCTATCATTTCTGTGGCCGCATAGTGTGAGTAGTGTAACCTCAAGAGCTCCTCCTCCTCCTTCTCCATGCTCCCTTCCTGGAGGGAGTGGAGCAGCAACCACCACCTAATGTATATATGTACCTGGAGCAGGGGTTCTCAACCTTCCTGCTCCTGTGACCCTTTAACACAGTTCCTCGTGCTGTGGTGACCCCCAACCATAAAATTATTTTCATTGCTACTTCAGAACTGTAATGTTTGCTACTGTTATGAATCGTAATGTAAACATCCGTGTTTTCCTGTGGTCTTAGGTGACCCCTGTAAAAGTGTCACTTGATCCCCAAATAGAGTCATGACCCACAGGTTGAGAACCTCTGCTCTTACAGATGTGGGAGCAGCCAGCAGGAAAGCTGGAGTCCCCTGACCAAGGAGGCAGAGAATTTCTCTAGGATGCACTCTCTCAGAAGCTCTGCCAGTTGAAGTACCTGCCCGGGCAGGACGACAGGTGCTGTGTCAAAGGCTAGACACTCTTGTGCTGTTTTGCATCCCCTGGCCAGCGCCACATTATTGCCACTAAAACATTCTTTCCATTTCTAAAGCCATCCACATTTTCAGATCATTACCACACTTCCACCTCAAGCCCCTGAGCCCCATTTTGAATTCTCCAGTAGGATTATTATTATTAAGAAAGAGTTGAGCCGGGCGGTGGTGGCGCACGCCTTTAATCCCAGCACTCGGGAGGCAGAGGCAGGTGGATCTCTGTGAGTTCAAGGCCAGCCTGGACTACCAAGTGAGTTCCAGGAAAGGCGCAAAGCTACACAGAGAAACCCTGTCTTGAAAAACCAAAAAAAAAAAAAAAAAAGAAAAAGAAAAAGAAAGAGTTGGGGGAAAGCTAGTTTCCATATCCCTACTTCCCACCTTGACTCTCCCCTCTTCTGGGGCCCGTGTATTTCTTGAGGCTTCTAATTCTTTGTCCTGCTTCCTGGAAGAGGTGTGAGGGGTGTTTAATGGGAGGGCCCGAGCTGGAATGGGTCAGCCTGGACTGGAACCCTTGAGTTGTTGGATCTTCTGGATGTTCATTCTTTCTGTTCTAGGGGCCATCTTCAATTTGGTGGTTCTGAAAGAGTCGCTGAGGACCTACATCCCAGCCGCTGTCTGTTTGGGGCTGCTGTTGCTGCTGGATACCTGCCAGTTCTTAGCTCGAACTAAGAGGGTGGTCAGACGCCGCCGTAGCAAGAAGATTGCTGGTGCAGCCTGGAAGTCTGGGAACTGAGTCTTCATGCATTTACCACAGCAGGAACAGTCGCACAACAGTGTCTACCACTTTGTTAGGCCCACATTCATTCAGTGTAAAAGAGGTACCTTGTCTAGGTCCCAGTCTCCCCTCATAACTATGTTGCCCTGTTTCGAGTGGGGTGTTAGCATTCTTCATGTCATGTGAAAATAGGAAATAAGCAGAAAAGAAACCAAAACCACCCCAAATTCTAATACCCCATACATAAATAATCATTTCATTTGGTATAACTGTACCTGTTGACTTTTTTATGATTATATACAGATTAATTTTTTTAATGAAAATGAGACAGTATAGCCTGTTTTATTGTCTGCTGTTAAGAGCCAGTGTTCTGCCAGGCAGTGGTAGCACACGCTAATCCCAGCACTCAGGGGCCAGAGGCAGGTGGATCTCTGAGTTTGAGGCCCACCTGGTCTCCATAGTGAGTTCCAGGTCAGCCAGGGCTATACAGAGAAATCTTGTCTAGAAAAGCCAGAAGAAAAAAAGATCCAGTGTTCTTCAACATTCCCTTTTACTTTTATCAACGTTAGTGGCTTTCAGTACTCTATTCTAGGAGTGCCTGGAACTGAGATGAAAAGGTGGCCGAGGTGCTAAGAGCACTTGCTGCTTTTGCAAAGGGACCAGGGTTCAGTTTCCAGGACCCACATGACATCATCTTCTGGCGTCCTGGAGCACCAGACATACACATGGTACACACAGACACACAGATATATATACACACACATATATCTGTATATATGCGTACCATGTGCATATACATGTATATATATACATACACACACACACACATATATATGAAAGCAAAACACTTATACACATAAAATAAAAATATTTTTTAAGGATGTGTTCTACTTATTCTATTTCCAATCCTGCCCATGAAGAATATCTGGGTTGTTCTTTTTTTTTTTTTAAAGTAAAACTCACAGTAAATTGCCTCTGCATATTTATTTCCTTTCCCAAGAAATAAGGGTGCTATCTCAAAAAGCATTCACATCTAAAGCATGCTTTAAAATTTACAAGTTGACACTGCAGAGTCGTAAGTGTCTGATTTCTGCCTGTGCTCACCTGAGTCCCTTGAGAGATTTCTTGCCATTTCTCTATTTTACAATTGTAGAGCTGACAGGCACCTGCCGAAATGGTGAGGTGTGGCTCTTAGTCCAACGTCCCTTAACACCTGAGTGTATGTGGGGGGACAGCTAGCTCCTGATAATGCCAAGTGACTCAGCAGTGTCTAACCCTGTGTGTGTGTGTGTGTGTGTGTGTGTGTGTGTGTGTGTGTGTGAGAGAGAGAGAGAGAGGGAGAGAGAGAGAGAATATGAGAATGGGGGTGAGGAGGAGAGGGAGAGAAGGAGGGGGTGATCACTCATGGGAAAACTGTTAGGGCATCTAGTGTCATGTCCTCAGACCATCCTTGCCAGAGTCCACTGGAGTCCTTTTGGGGTGTGATGTTTCTTTCATGAGGGAAGATAGGTAAAAGAATTTATATTTTGCAGTTCTGGAGTGTGAACTCACAGTCTCACTTATGATAGGCAAACACAGTACTCCTGAGCTTGACCCCTAGTTTCTGTTCCAAAACAAGGTATCACTGAGTTGCCCAGGCTGGCCTTGAACTTTGTAGCTTAAATAAGACTTGCACTTAAATCCTCCTGCCTCAGCCTCTCCAGTAGCTGGGATTACAGGCTTGTGTAGTCAGAAGTTTTCCTGTGCCCTGCCTGGTCCTGCAGCCGCTCAGACCCAAATAAACATACAGAGGTTTATATTAACAATTGCATGGCATATGGCAGGCTTCTTGCTAGCTAGCTCTTATAACTTAAATTAACCCATTTCTATTAATCTATGTTTTGCCACATGTTCCATGGCTTACCAGTCTGCTGGCATGTTGTTCCTTGGGTGGCTGGCATCTCTGCCTCTCCTCTCTTTATCTGCTTGGATTTCCACCTGCCTCTAAGCTGCCTTGTCATAGGCCAATGCAGCTTGCTTTATCAACCAATCAGAGCAACACACATTCACAGCATAGAGAAAGACATCCCACAGCAGGCCTGTAGTAGGGCAGGCTGGAGTTTGCGCACGTTTTAGCTGTCTGCCTATAAGATGCTTTGGGTATAGGAATATTAGCTTTAGGGAGCACACAGGTGAAAGCTGTATTATTTCATGCTCAGTACTGAACAGTAGTTCCTGCTGTGCCCTCACTTGCACGAATCCCGGGCGAGCTTATAATTCTTCGTTGGATCTTCTTGTGTCTGAAAGCACAGTGATACGTTCCACCTACAGCAAGGGTGGAGAAATAGATCAATAGGTAGATAGTTCATAAATTATGTGACGGTGTCACAACATTAAGAGGGGTCTGGCGAGATGATTCTGGATAAGGGTGATTGCCACCAATTGCTACCGATGACCTGAGTTTCACCCAGGAAGTACATAGTGGAAGGAGAGAAGCAACTTTGGAAGATTGTCCTCTGACTCACACATGCTCTGTGCTATACACATTCTCGTATACTCTCTCCCTCCCACCCTGTCTCAAGGGGGTCCAGAGATGACTTAGTTTCCGTGTTGGTTAATTGGGCTGCTTAATGAGAACATCAAGGACCAATGTAGTTTCAGCTTTTAATGTACTGGCTACTGTCTTCAGTTTTGAAGAATAGCTGCGGTTGCTTCAGGCGGTGTATTTGCACATAATATCCAAGGGTAAATAGAGAATGGGAAGCTCTCTTGGAAAACCCCAGATCATCCCTTGTATCTAATTGGCCACGATGAAGTTACATATCCATACTTAAACCAATCGCTGATAAGGAGAATGGAATTCCCAGAATGGACTGAGACTGACAAAAAATTCACCCATACTCATCACCAAGAAGGCCGGGGGTGGGTGGTGGTGTTAAAGGTGTGTGTTTTTTCTTGGTTTACTTACAGAATATGGAAAATGGCAGAAAACACAGCCTGGTGCATAATAAGTGCTCTTCAGATGCGATTATTCAATCTCTATTTGTTCTATCAATGAGAATATGGGTCTGGAAAGACTGTGTGCCTATGTGTCGGAATGGAGACTAGAACTCAGGCCTGATTGAGTGCAGAACTCAGAACTCAGGTTTTTTTTTTTTTTTTTTTTTTTTTTTTTTTTCCAGTGCTTCAGCTGCCAAGATGAAAATTTACAGGCACAAGACCTGGGATGACCTACCCAGCGTGATCAACTCTTCCTTACTTTCCAGAACCAGCAGTGTGCATGTAGAGCCCATGAAAGCGGATACACCAGGAGCTCCAGCCTCATGCATTACCTGACCTTCCAGGATACCCAGCCTGTCTCCAGCCAGGACGTCGAGTAAAACCTCTTGCAGCTGGCATTGAGGGATCCTGTTTTCCAAGGCGGGTTAGTAATTATGGACTCCAAAGCATGGCTGTGGGGCTGGCCCAGCACCTGTGGGAGAGGCAGGGGGTGCTGGAAGAATGGATAAGCCACCTGGTGTCGAGAAGCAGTTTGATTGACAGCAGCTGAAGCATCTTAAGCCCCAGCAGTGCCTTGAGGAGCCCAGGGAGCCAAGCTCCAGGAAGCCATAGCAGAAGTGTAAGAGCTCAGCACAACTTCCAGCCATTTGGCCTCCTCTCGTCCCCAGAAGACACTCCCAGATCCTGGGGTCCTGGCAGTGCCCCTACAAACCCAGCATGCAGCTACCACATGTGAGTCCTTGTCTGGCTAGCTGTTGGGCCCGTCCTGTACGTCACATTGTGGGACTGACTTGGGAGAGTCTGGTGTATGTGAGTGAGGGGATCTGGCTCAGCTTCAGGTTCCTAAAGCCAGGATCCCAGAGCAAGCTGGAGCAACGAGAACAGTGGCAAAAAGGAATAATACGGCACGATAGCGAGAGGTTTGGGGCGGGGGCTGGGGGTGGGGGACTTCTAGGGACCAGAGCCACGGCAGATAGGCTCAAAGGCAGACATGCAGATTTTGATACTAAAAGAGATTGAGTTCAGGAGCTGAGAGGATATGTATGTGTCAGAAACAGCAAGAGGACCTTGGCTTGTGTGCACACCCCTTAGGGAGAGGGTGAGGCTCCACCTAGATATTTTTGTGCTGTGTGTGGAGTGCTTGTGTGGGTGTGTGCATTTATCTGTGTATTGCCTCGAAGGGACAGAGGGTGAGGTATGAAATCTCTTCCCAGTGTCAGCCACAAGACTCAGAGTTTTACTTGTTCTCTCCTCAAATATCCCCATGGGGTAGTTAAACCTCCATTTTACAGCAGCAAAGACAGTCACTGCCAGGCTGAGAAATTAGCCCAGGACCTCACAGCAAATAAATGTGTGTGATTCCCAGACCTGTGCCCTTCTTGCTTCTTATCCGAAGTTCTGAGTCTGACACAGAACTTCCTTGGAGGTCTGAAGGCTGTGAAGCCTTTTCAGTCCTCCCAAAGGTGCTTCAGGTAGCTCTGGAGCACACCCAGAGAAGATCTCACCAAAGCAGACCAAGGTCAGCGCGCATAGGCCTGTCCAGAGTCCCTACAGCACAGGACCATTCTTCCACCTCTGCCTTACCCCGTTGCCACTGATCTTCTGGGAAGGGTTGAAAGGCTTATATCAGAGTGGTCTTACATCACATGGCTGTGCCTCTACATGTCTGACCTGTAGTCTCCCTGTGAGGGACCTCCCTCCTCCCAGTCAGTCACCAAGGTTGGAACTAGCCACGTTCTCTGGGACTCCGGCCTCTTTCTCATTTCCCACAGCTTGTCACCAAGAACTCTGGAACCCACCCTGTCCTTCATGTCCTCAGCAGCAGGTGCCCTCTCTTAAGGATGGCCTTGCCTCCAGAGTTCTTTCCTAGAAAGGACAGAGGGAGAGGGTACTGACGTGGGAAGGGATGTGAGGGAGGACTTTTGGTAGCTAGGCCTCCTGTGACCTCTTCCTCAGTTTAAGGGATGTTGGTGTTGGCCGCTGCCCCTGGGATGAACTGGCTCACATTGGTCGGTGTTCCTCCATAGCTCAGTAGCCTGTGCTGCTTCGGCTCCACGGCAGATGTCCTGCAGATGCTCAGCCCACACGTGGTCAATCTATGGCTTCTTGGTGCTACTGGTTGGAGACCTGGGCCACCTCCACCTCCTCAGTCTCCTAGCTAGGAAAGCCCTGGCGTACTGCCTGCCACACCCTACTACCATTATCCTGCTAGGATTCAGGGTTGAAGGACATAGATTCCAACTCTTTGTTTTTGTTTGTTTGTCTTATTTTGTTGTTTTATTTTCATTTTTGGAAGACTGGGTTTTTCTACATAGCCCCGGCTGTCCTGGAACTCACTCTGTAGACCAGGCTGGTTTCGAACTCACAGAGATCCACCTGCCTCTGCCTCCCAAATGCTGGGGTTAAAGGTATGCACCACCATTCCCTGCTTAAATGTCAATTCTTAACATTTTCAGGTGAGTGAATGACATCTGGATATCATTAATTTAAAACTTAAGGACTCAGATATCCTGGTGTCTCGTAACTTCTCCTCAAGTATTCCGGGATTCTACAAGCTTGTCCTTTCCTGGTGCATTCCTGACGCAGAGTTAGGATTGCCTCCTCCCACTCTAGCAGGATGCCTGCAACTCTGCCATCACCTCCACTGTTCCAGGACTCCTGTGCCAGGACTTGGTGGAAATCAAGCTAGAGCTCCATCCTGCCATTAGCCGGACGGAGATTGGTGAGGCTAACTGCACTCCGTTTCAGCTGATCGGAGACTCTCAGTGCACATACCTGCCCGTGGCTCTGGCTATAATGCATTTCCTCCGTCTGTGCTTGGACAGCTGAGCCATCTGCTCTTAGTGGGGAAGGAAACCACTCTCTGCTCTTCGCCATGTTGCTGGAAGTCCTACAACAGAACTGTTTGAGTCCCAGGGAGTTCCACTTTAGCAGGCGAGAACAGCAAGCCCATGTTGCCAAAGTCTGTCAGCTCCTCCCGACTCCCTACACCCTCCTGGCCCTCTCACTGAGTTTGCCTCCTAGTGATAAAGTCAGTAAATTCCCTCTCCCCTTTTGATAAATTGCCCCGCGTTGGTCCCTTATTCCTTCTTTAACTTGTTTCTTTATGTTTTAAAAGTAACACATGTTCATGAAAGTAATTCAGAGCAACAGAGAAAAATGTAAAAAATACAGAGTGAAGGTCCCTCAGCGGTAGCCAGGGTTTGTAGTTTATGTGTGTGCATGCATCATTCCAGATGTTTGCCGTTTCGATCAAAGGCACAGGAGCAATTTTTATCAGAAAGCCACAAAGGGGATCGTGCCACAAGACTCTGTAATTTGCTTTCAGTTTATCTTGTGCCGCTCCCCATGTCTACACGGGCAGGGCTCGTTCTTTTTATCACGTTATCCATATTTTACTCAGTGGGCCCCCTAGATGGACATTTGTTTCCACGAGTTTATGCCACAAACAGTGCTGCGTGAATGCCCTTGCTCACAAACCTCTGCATGTTTGTGAATTTGTAGAGCGAATTCCTGGCAGTGAAATTGCTCCGTCACAGAGGATGTGTGTGCAGTTTAGTTGTTTAATAACATCTAAATATTATTAATATCTAATCTACTGTCTCCAAAAACAATGCACTCACAATCACAACCCCACCAACAGTAGGTGGCACTCCCTGCTTTGCCACGCCCTCACGAGCACGAGGTGATGTCACCTGTCTTCTCCAATCTGTACTTTTGTCCTGCTGTGCTAACTTTCTGTTCCTACATCAGATACCCGGGGCTGGAGATAGAACTGAGTGGTAGAGCACACTTGCCTAGGATGCACAAGGGTCTAGGTTCCACCCCTGGGACAGCAAACAAAACAAAAAGAAATAAACAAACATCTCAAGTATTCGAGATAATTGACTCACAAAGAGAAAACACTTAACTTCGTCCTGTGACTGATCTGGCTCCCTTGCACTTGGTGCTGTGGTCAGGCAGCGAGCGTTTATCATGGAGGAGGAGCATATCACGGAGTAAAATCACTCACTTCATGGCCAGGAAGCCAAACAGAAACAGGAAGACAGACATCAGGGGATCTTATGCTCCCCTTCAAGGGCATGTTGCCAACAACCTCAAGACCTTCCATCAGGCCCCATCTCTTAAAACTCACACAGACCCCATCTTCTGTGTGAGTCAGCTTCCCTTTCCTGGATCAAAATCCTTGAGTGACTCGACTTACAAATGGAAAGGTTTCTTTTGGCTCACAGTTTGGAGATTTTGGTCCATGGCTTGGTGGGCCTCTTGCTTGTGGATCTGTGGCAAGACAGCATGTAATGATGGGCAGGTCTATGGCAGGAAAAGCAGAGCTAGGGGAAACCCTTCCCCCATGCACAGTTCACAAGGGAGGATGGGGTGGAACCCCACGATCCTCTTTGAAGGGATCCCCGACATCATGAACCTCTGACTCGGCCCCACCTCTTACGGTTTCCATCATTTCCCAAGGGCACTATGCTGGAGCGCTCATCTTTAAAACGTGAGCCCTTGGGAGAGGTCTTAGATACAAACCACAGTCCCTCCCAGTGTTGCCACATGGGGCAGCAAACCTTCAACACAGGGCTGATCTAGTTTACTTTCCATTGCTGGGACAAATGCCATGACCAGAAGGAACTTAAGGAACAAAGAGTTTATTTCAGCTTACAGGTTAGAATCCATCGTCAAGGGATGGTTTCTAAAGCAGGGACATGGAGGAAGGCTGCTCAATGGCTCGAAGTCCTAGGCTCTTTCTGCTAGCTTTCTTTTATATTTTTAAGACTTATTTGATACATATGAGTGTTTTGCCTGCATGTACAACAACTGCGTGCCTGGTGCCCACAAAGCCCTTGGATTGCCAGGACCTAGAGTTAGAGATGATTGTGAGTCATACATGCTCTTAACTGCTTAGTCAACTCTCCATCCCTTTAAAAGAATTATTTGTGTGTGTGTGTGTGTGTGTGTGTGTGTGTGTGTGTGTACCATGTGTGTAGGAGCTTGAAGACATGAGAAGAGGGGATCAGATCCTGTGGAGTGACTGTGTGGGTGTCCTGAGAGAGCGATGAGCACATTTAGCTACTGAGCTATCTCTGCTGCCCTCTGCTGGCCATCTTGTATAGCCCAGGCCCACCTGCCTAGGGATAGTGCTGCCTACAGTGGGCAAGGCTCTCCACGCTAGATAGCAATGGACAAAATGCTCATAGAATTGTGCCTACAGGCCAATCTGATATTGGTAATTCCTCAACTGAGGTTCCTTCTTCCTAGGTGTGTCAAGTTAACCACCAAGATTAGCCATTGCTGGGGTCTTGGAGGGACATTTCAGGTCCAAACTGTAGCAGTGCCTCATTCTTCTACACAGATCTGAACACATCTGCCTCCCAGCTATGAACAGAGTTAACTGGCTTTCTGTTTTTGGATTTTCAAGACAGGGTTTCTGTGTGTATCCTTGGCTGTCCTGGAACTCACTCTGTAGACCAGGCTGGCATCGAACCACAGAGATCTGCCTGCCTCTGCCTCCCAAGTGCTGGGATTAAAGGTGTGTGCCCCCACTGCCCGGCGAGTTAACTTTTTATTTCTCTTTCCTTGAGGATGTCTCAGACTCTTTGATATATATTTGGAACCTGGTGAGTGGGAAGAGGAAAGATCTCATCTGTGCCCCTCACATCAGTCAACACTTAGCCCATCCTGCTTGTTGGGAGAATTAAATGAGAGTCCAAAAGCATACCACTAGACCAAATTAGTATCGTCAGTTCTCAACCCTTCCTTGGGAATCAAGCTGGCTCATGCCAGCATCTCAGCCCAAGGCCAAGAGACAGCTGAGGCCCCCAACATCCTGAATTCATTTGCTCACGCCCCGATGAATTGCTCAGCCCCACAGGCCACGCAAGGCTGGCTCTTTGAGAAATGACCTGGCATCCACACCAGGGCCAGCTGAATCTCCTGAGGCTGAATTCAATTCTGTCCGAATAAAAGATGATTCCCGTTGGCCTCATCCATCCCTGTGGTCTTGTACTCTCATGCTTTTGATGTAACATTTCCCCCAGCAATGTAGTCAGTTTCCGTTGGGAAATGTCCAAGTTACGCTTCTGTGTCTGGCCTGCGGAGGAAAAAGAACTTGAGAGTCAGTTGCCTCTGGGAGGTCAGACACAATGGAAAGAAATCCTCTGGCTAGAATTACCGTGTGTGTGGATCCCCTCCTCCCTCCAGGTCAGCTCAGGAAAGAGGGAATGGGATGGATACCCAGAGGCAAGCACCCGAGAGAGGATGACAGACTGGACCACGGTGCACTGTCAGTCCTTTGGGACTTAGTCCCCAGACTTTACCCAAACTTTCAAAAATTTGACCCAAGACCCTCCTTCGGTTAAAGGAGAAGAATGGAGTCAAAGTTGCTGTTTGATTTGAGGCTGGACACTCCTTCCCCCAGAATTCAGGGGAAAACTCACCTGCCCACATCTTCAGTAGCTGCCGGTTAGATCTCCTGCTCCTTTGAAGAGCCAGGAATGTTCAGTCCCTCCCTTTGCCTACCCAGGATGCTCTCCACCGTAGGAGTGGACATGGTGTGGATATAAGCTGCTCCTGGCATAGAGAGTGTTAGGCACCAAAGAAACCTGGAACAAGTGGCTGACTGAGGTGCCTATTAACCATATCAAAGTGGAGCTGGGTGTGGTGGCGCATGTTTTTAATCCCAGCACTCAGGAGGCAGAGGCAGGAGGATCTCTGCGTTTGAGGCCAGACTGGTTTACCAAGAGTGAGTTCCAGGACAGCCAGGGCTGCACAGAGAAACCCTGTCTCAGAAAACAAAAAAACAAACAAATAAGCAACAACAACAAAAAACCAAAGCCAAAACAAACCACAACAAACACATCAAAGCATTGTCCGGCTCTCTCAGCATTGCAAGTACCTGTCACAGAGTTCTGGCTCCTCTTCGCACTTCTCACACATACCGCACCCCCCCTGTTTCCTATCCTAAACCTCTCCAGACCCCGAGCTTTGCTTCTTTCCCCTCAGCTTCTGATTCCTATATAACCCAGCCATTTTGGCCGTCCGCTCGTTTGTTCCTCTCTGTCCCCTCTCTTGTCCCTCTCCTCTTCTTCTCCCCGCTCCCCCACAACCCCCATGACCTGGTCTGTTCTGCTGGCCATGTTCAGTCTGGACTCTTCCTGATGCCTCTGGCTGTTGTCTCCTATCTACAATAAAGACCTTCTCCTCAACCATCCCTAGGAGCAGCCATGTCCTCATTTCATTCAGAGAGAATGAGATCCTCCTGTCTACTGACCTGCTCTCCTTCAGCTCAACCACAGCCCAAGTGTCTGAAACCCAGCCCGACACTATTCCTTCTTTAAATAAAAAAAATTACGTCTGGGTAGGATGTGTGCGAGCAGGTGCCCACATCACAGCACACAGGCGGAGGTAAATCAAGTACTTTATCCACTGAGCCATCCTACCAGTCCCCAACACCACTCTTGCCCTTTGCCAGCACCTGCTTACATATGACCCCTTGGGCCTGTGTGCCAGTGAGGCATCCTCTGTGACCCTGCCTGCCCCTTTTTGAGTCTCGCCTCTCCAGCTCAGGTTCCACCTACTTCTTTGGCCTCTGTAGAGACCTGCTTGGTCGACTCCCTTTGTCATTAGGCCCCACAGCTCTCCCCTTGCAGCTTGTTCTATTTTATTTTATCGAGACAGGTCTCTCTATTATGTGGCCTTGGCCTTCCTGGAACTTTACCATATAGTGGCCTTGAAACTCCGGAGATCTGCTTGCCTCTGCATCCTGAGTTCTAGCATTAAAGGTGGGCGCTCGCGCGTGTGCTGCAGCTGATTTGTTGACACACCCATCTCCCTCTTTTCTGGCCTGAGGAATGGGAGTGTCTCCCCCTCTGAATCCTGCAAACCTGTAACTACAACTGTCCTTTACTGACCCCGAGGCCACCTCCTGGGACTACATCCCAGGCCTGGGGGTTATGACCTCCTATCCAGAACACTCGTTCCTAGCACTCACCCTAGCTGGCTGTCCTGTAGCATCTGTGTCCATCACCCAGTTCTAACAGGCTACTGTCGTTGAACCTTGCTTCCTTGTGGACAGTTCTTAGCAGATGCTTGGTTCTGGAATGTACCTGTGGCTGGGTGCTGCCCTCAGGTTAGTCCTTAGTGCTCATGGGCCCTTGGCGAGAGTACAAATGGAGGCTCACACCCTAGTGTGTAAGCACTTAAAAGCTATGAATTAAGCTGACACGTTGTTAGTTAAAATGTATGCCATATTCCTGCCTTGACAAATACACCTGAGTAATAACAAAATACAACAATATGGGTAAAGCTGTGGTTTTCAGGCTGAAAGACAGCAAATTATCAAAGATGACTGAATTCAATTTTACATGTTGCGTTTAAGCGTTGTATGTGGGTCACATGATAAATTATTATCACAGAAAGTATAACATATTTTAATTTCATTATGTAATTCACCATCATTCATAATGTGAGTTTTTTTTAAACCACTCTTTCAAGCCACATTTATATTCATACAAAAATGTCTCAGATCATTCTTTTAAATTTTAACAATGAACTCTTTATATATATATCAGCAAATGACAGTTAACTGCTAAATTGTTCAGATCTCTCTTTAATCAAGATTACACCTCAATCTATAGTCTCTATAGAAATCAGTTTGAGGGTTGGGGATGTTTAGTTGGTAGAGTGTGTGAAGCCACGGCTTCTATCCTGGGCACACACCAAATAAGCTTGGTGTGGCAGCATTTTCCTGTGATCTCAATGCTGGAGTGTTGGAAGCAGGAGGAACAGGAATTTGAAGTTGTTATCGGCTGGATTGTGAGTTTGAGGTCAATAGATAGAACCTTGTCTTTAAAAAGAAAAAATTAATATGAGATCATCTGCCTGTGAGTTTGCTGTTTCCCACTTTTTTGTCTTTTGAGACTAGGTCTCACCATGCAATCCTGGCTGGCCTTGAACTCACAGACATCTACTTGCTCCCGCTTCCCAAGTGCTAGGATTAATGGCCTGTGCTGCCAAGCCTGACCTACTTGTGAGTTTTACTCATTGTCATATAAATATTTTCCCTTTGTTCTAATTGCCTTATAGTTTATTAAAGTTACAATTTGGTTGTATATTCTTTTCTTTTAAAAATTTTTGGTGTGTACGTTTTCAAATATTCACCCATGAATACATCTTGGTGAGTTCAAGCACACACATGTGCCATGAAGCACATGTACAGGTCAGAGGGCAGCATCCAGCGTAGGTTCTCACCTTCCTCTTCATTTGAGACAGGGTCTGTTTGTTGTTTGTAGCTGCGTCTGTATGCCGAGCTCACTGGCTCCCAAGCTTCGGGCATCCAAACATTGGGAGAGGACTTGGTAGAATACTTGTCTAGCAAGGATAAAGGTCTGGGCTTGATCTCCAGCTGTGTGGTTGTGAGCCTTGCACTTTTGAGGTAGAGCCAGAAAGATCTGAAGTTTGTGGTCATCCTTGAGTGCATAGTTCATGGCCATCCTGGGCTACATGAGACCCTGTTTCAAATGAAAAAAAGAAAGCAATTGGGCTGGAGAAATAGCTCAGAGGTGAAGAGCACTGACTGCTCTTCCAGAGGTCCTGAGTTCAATTCCCAGCAAACACATGGTGGCTCACAACCATCTGTAATGAGATCTGGTGCCCTCTTCTGGCCTGTAGGCATATATGCTGTATACATAATAAATAAAAAAAATTTAAAAAAAAAGAGCCGGGCGATGGTGGCGCAGACTTTAATCCCAGCACTCGGGAGGCAGAGCCAGGCGGATCTTTGTGAGTTCGAGGCCAGCCTGGACTACCACGTGAGTTCCAGGAAAGGCGGAAAGCTACACAGAGAAACCCTGTCTCGAAAGACCAAAAAAAAAAAAAAGAAGAGAAAAGAAAAGAAAAAAGAAAACAAAAGGTAATACAAAACAGCCAAAACAACAAAAAGCAGGTGGAGATCTTCTGAAGCCGTTAGATGCTTAGACACAGTGGGATGAAATGAGGCCTGATGGAAAGACGGAATCGCCTCAAGATATCTGCCAGTCTGAAGCTGCAGTCAAAGGAGAGATGGGGAAAGCTCAAGTATTTTTGCTTTGTTTGGAGACAGGGTTTCTCTGTGTAGCCCTGGCTGTCCTGGATCTCGCTCTGTAGACCCACCTGCCTCTGCCTCCCGAGTGCTGGAATTCAAGGCGTGTGCCACCACTGCCGGCCACACTTGGCTTTCTTTATAGGTGCTGGGGATCTGAACTCAGGGCTTCTTGCTTGCAGAGCCAGCCCTGCATTGAGTGATCTCTTCAGTCCCTGAATGTCTTTTATATAGAGATGTGTATGGATTTTTAAATTTATTCTACAAGTGTTTATGCTATAGAACAGAGATCAGAGTCTCTAGGTGTAGGGAAATGGTGCTGATGATCAAGGGAATAAAGAGACAATATAAATGGACCTAGCAATGATGCTGTTATTGGAGTAATAAGACAGGGCTCTAAATAACTATAATTAATTTAAATGATCAAAGAAAATATGGACAAATGAATGAAAATAAATACTTTTAACAATGAATTCACAAAAGGGATTCAAATGACCTGAGAACTACAGAGAATGTAAGTTTGGCAGGATTCTTTTACAGCAGGGCAATAGGCAATAAATAGAATTAACTCTTTCATAATTTCTCCTAGTCCAAACCCTATGTATCGAAATTAGCAAGTGCGAGGATGCAGCTCAGTGACAGAGCACTTGCCTAGCATGTGCAAAGCCTGCAGTCAGTCCCCAGTGAGAGGAGGGGAGGAAGGAAGGGAGGGAGGAGGGAGGGAGGGAAGAGGGAGGAGGAAGGGAGGGGAGGGAGGGGAGGGAGGGAGAGAGGGAGGGAGGGAAGGAGAAAGAAAGAATGAGCAAATGAATCAATAAACTTTTCTGGGATAGAGACGCAGGTCCACACCCTGGCTCTTAGGAGCTGGAAGCAGGAGCATCAGAAGTTCAATGTCATCGTTGGTTACTTAAACAAAGGGTTTGAAGACTGGTGGGAGCCAGGCTGATCCAAGGCTTCCCCTGAGGCCCTGATGTATGGAGAAGGAACAAAGCTCCTTGTCCAAAGCCAGGAGCATACTTGACAGGGCCAGTAATGGCCTGGGGCCAGGGCCTTGGGGGAGCTGGGACTTCACATCTGTTAACCCAACTCCCCTCCCCAAAGGGCTGTCTATGGTTCTCAGTCTGTGACACATTTGAGATATCTGTGCTCCCTTGTTCAACACTGCTTGATTAGCTTCCTGCTGACCTTGTCCCTTTGTATGGTAGCTTTCTGCTGATCCTGTCCCGTTTCCCCTGAAAATTGTATATAAGATGCTGTACTTCTTGATAAACTTGCACGACCCATCAGCTTGTGCAAGCCCTCCTGGTCCTAAACTTTCCTGTCTTTACTTCTTAACCCCTGGTTCTCCTTCTCAGGTACCTGTCACTGCAGAAAAACCTGCTGGTTCAGGTCAGAGGACAGCCTGGGCTTCAAGAGACCCTGTCTCAAAAGACCAAAATAGGGCTGACAAGATGGCTCAGCAGGTAAAAGCACGTGCTATCAAGCCTGATGACCTGAGTTTGATCTCTGCGATCCACATAGTAAAAGGAAAGAACGGATTCCTCTAAGGTGTCCTCTGCCCTTGTGCATGTATGGGCGTGAGCACACACACACACACACACACACACACACACACACACACACACACACTCTCATTCTCTCTCTCTCACACACACAAATAATGTAAAAATAAAATTTAAAAACCAAAATAATAATAATAATAAATAATTTATAACAAATTAACTAACCTCTTGCTAGAGGCAAATCTATCAATCAGCAAACATGGATACTTTGTGTTTCATTATAAAAATTTATTTTATTTTTATTTATTTATTTATTTTTTAAAAAGATTTATTTATTATGTATACAGTGTTTTGTCTGCATGTATGACTGCAGGCCGGAAGAGGGCACCAGATCTTGTTACAGATGGTTGTAAGCCACCATGTGGTTGCTGGGACTTGAACTCAGAACCTCTGGAAGAACAGTCAGTGCTCTTAACCTCTGGGCCATCTCTCCAGCCCTATTTTTATTTTTTTAATTTTGTGTGCATTGGTGTTTTACCTGCATGTGTGTCTGTGTGAGGGTGTTGGATTCTGGAGTTACAGACAGTTGTGAACTGCCATGTGGGTGCTGGGAATTGAACCCAGGTTCTCTGGAAGAGCAGTCAGTGCTCTTAACCACTGAGCCATCTCTCCAGCCCTCATTATAAAAATTTTAAAATTGGCCGGGCGGTGGTGGTGCATGCCTTTAATCCCAGCACTCGGGAGGCAGAGTCAGGCGGATCTCTGTGAGTTCGAGGCCAGCCTGGGCTACCAAGTGAGTTCCAGGAAAGGCGCAAAGCTACACAGAGAAACCCTGTCTCGAAAAACCAAAAAAAAAAAAAAAAAAAAAAATTTAAAATTGTTTTTTAGAGATAGGGTCTCTCTATGTTGTCCTAGCTGCCCTGGAACTGACTGTGTAGACTGGGCTGGCCTCAGATTCACAGAGATCCTCCTGCTTCTGCCTCCCGAGTGCTGGGATTAAATGTATGTACTACCATGCTTGGTTTTATTATAAATTTTTACCTAAGGTATCTGGGAAGAAGGAATCATTAGTATTCAACACTGATAAAAACAAAAAAAAATTAAGTCTCAGGTATTTTACTAGCCTCAGCAACCAGCAGTCTGGGTGGTTAAATATCTTCCTCAGCTGTATGGTAGATTGCCAGTGTTCTGTCCTGGAGTGTTTGAGAAAAATCAGAGCTAGAATAGACTCCCTTAAAATTCAATTCAAAGAACAGTTGCTGTTTCATAGGTCAGGAGCAAGCCATGGCAGAAAAATAACTGTAAAACTTCAGCTAAGGAGAAAAAAAAATTATATATATATATATATATATATATATATATATATATATATATATATATATATCTCAATACGATTAGAAAAAAATACAAAGTCTAATATTCTATTTAGTTTTTTTTTTTTTTGGTTTAGATTGCCAAGTTCTTTTGGGAAATTAAATCATGGTAAAAGCCTGGAACACATATGGAAAAAAGTACATCATCCAGAAGTAAGAGACCTGGGGTGAAACTCACAGCTCCACCGTGTCCCCATGGAGCCCTTTAGAAAGCTTGCCCCATGACAAGTCCAGCTTTCTTAGCTGCAGGAGAGAGAGCATCCATCAGGCCTCTCAAATAGTGCGTGGGTGTATCAGGGCATCTACTGGGGAAACCCTGACAGCTGTGATGCGACTGATGTTTGAAGGTCAAATGCTCATTATCCTGAAGATCTGCTTTTAATTTTTAATCTCCTGGAAGATTTGTTACTACAGTGATGTAAGAATAAAATGCATGATGACAAGGTATAGAATATGACAGCTAAGCCCTGGTTACAGGCTCAAGACAGGCATGAGATTATACATCAGGATACTGACATGGGAATCTGGGTAGGGAAGATGTATTTACATTTATATATATATATTTTCCCCCAAGCGAAACAGAGACAATGGAATGTAACAAAAAGGAGAAACTAATTATCAGCACAAATGTCAGAAGTGGAGACGTTTGAGATTCTGCACTGTAATTTATCTTGTGCATTGTGAATTTTAACTAAAACAAAAGGCTGTGCTAAAAAAAAAAAAATATCTTCCTCAAGCCGCTTCAGGGGAATGGCCGTTCTGAAAAGCCTGTTGTCAACACACGATGAGACAGGTCCAAACAAACAGGACCACCAGATGATATTCTTCCCTAACAGGAGTGTCTGGATTTCCATGGGAAGAACAGAATATTTTTAAAAGGAGGGTCCAGGATATGTTGTTCGGTGGTAGAGTACTCTCTGAGCATGTACAAGACCCTGAATTTGATCCTCAACATGAAAAAAAAAGGGGGGGGGGATGCTGGAAAGATGACCCCTTCATCTCAGTACCTTGCAAGCACAGGGCCCTGAGTTGTTAGATCACCAGAACCCATGTTAAAAAGCCAGGTTTGACCGAGCAGTGGTAGCACACGCCTATAATCCCAGCACTCAGGAGGTAGAGGCCAGAGGATCTCTAATTTTGAGGCCAGCCTGGTCTGCAGAGTGAGTTCCAGGAAGGTTCCAAAGCTACACAGAGAAACCTGTCTCAAAAAAACCAAAAACCAAAACAAGACAAAAATACCCTCCAACTACTTGGGAGTTTTCTTTCCTCTTTCTGCTTCCTTTTCTCAGAAAGAAGAATTGTTCAGGATTTTTACTTCAAGCTGGGTTTTAGCTGAAATGTAGATATGCAAGAGTTAATAATTAGACTGATTTAGAACTAAGGAAATTAAAAGATTCTGAAGAGACATTTTAAAATCCAATTGGTGCCGGGTGGTGGTGGTGCATGCCTTTAATCCCAGCACTCGGGAGGCAGAGGCAGGTGGATCTCTGTGAGTTCAAGGCCAGCCTGGGCTACAGAGTGAGATCCAGGACAGGCACTAAAACTACACAGAAAAACCCTGTCTTGAAAAACAAACAAACAAAAATTCAGTTGGCAATAGAACTCACTAGGAAAAGTAATAAAAAAAGTTTGAAAAAAATATAGCTTAGATGCGTATGGTGACAGAGGCTGTCTATAACACTGGTACTCAGGAGACAGAGGTGGAAGAATCGTTGCAAGTTCAAGGCTAGTCTTGTCTACATAGTGAGACTCTTTCTCAAAAAGAACACACATCTTTTTAAAAATTAATTAATTAATTAATTTTTCTATTATCAGCTTGATACAGTATAAATTCTTATCTTAATAGTGAAATGTTTCATTGAGGCTTGCTCAGTAATTGAGTAAAACCAAAACTTACTATAAGCCACAGTCATCCTAGGGTCCCCCCTTCTATATGTAAGAACACACACCTTTACTCCTGGCACTTGGGAGGCAGAGGCAGGTGGATCTCTGTAAGTTTGAGAGTTCAAGGCCAGCCTGGTCTACAGCTAGTGTTCCAGGACAGCCAGGGCTACACAGAGAAACCCTGTCTCGAAAAATAACAAAATCACACAACAGCAACAACAACAATAATAAACAAACAATAAAACTTGACACAGGAGTCATTTGTCCTTTGGTCTTCCTTTATCAAAGTGCCCCCAACTTATTTAAGGCACTGAGATGGATGTCTGCTAACTCTCCATTGAGTTATTACAAGTGCTTTTCCATGTCACTGTAATTCAAGAAATCCACGGAGTCTGCATTTTATTTTGTTTTTTTTTTGAGACAGGGTTTCTCTGTGTAGCTTTGGTGCCTGTCCTGGATCTCGCTCTGTAGCCCAGGCTGGCCTTGAAATCACAGGGATCCGCCTGGCTCTGCCGACCGAGTGCTGGGGTTAAAGGCGAGTGCCACCACCGCCTGGCACGGAGTCTGCTTTAAGGGCAAAGGAATTTATTTGGGAAAGAAAACTCACAGGACAAAATAGAGGAATTTGTCATAGGATCCTGGAAGGGTGAGGCATGGTCCCGCGCTGTTCTTCTGCCTGGGATCTGCCTGGTCCGTCCCAAGCATCCAAAACCACGAGGAAGTGGAGAAGGGGCATCCCAGATCTTAAGGGTCCCCAGTGGCCACGCCCCAGGGACAGGTACTTCAAGGTCATAGGCAGGTATAGCAGTTGCCTGCTACCTCACTAGGGGCGGTGCTTCAGGGTCACAGCTGGAACAGCTACACCCTGCATCACTGGTTTTGAGAGTTTGGCTCTCATCATCTATCCCACAGCCAGACAGACCCAGAAGCCACCTGTAGGGACAGAAAAGGGGAACAGACCTCGAGTGAAGGTATAAAAAGCAAATGAAGGGCTGGAGAGATGGCTCAGAGGTTAAGAGCACTGACTGCTCTTCCAGAGGTCCTGAGTTCAACTCCCAGCAACCACATGGTAGCTCACCACCATCTGTAATGAGATCTGGTGCCCTCTTCTGGTCATACATGCTGTATACAAAATAAATAAATAAATCTTTAAAAAAAAAAAAAAAAAAAAAAAAGCAAATGAAGTCCTGAGTGCACGCGCATTGTCTGACATGGCCATGTCAAGGATCAAGGCTCCAGGTGACATATCCTTCCTCTTGTCCAAGTGGGAATATGGGAAGTGTCTTCGAGAACCATAGCTGTCCCCCACCCCCGAATGTTTACAGCCTGAGACTGCTCCTTCCAGAGCCCTCCTATCCACACTAGCCAACTCCTCCTCTGTTGTACATAATAAAGATGCTGAGGTGCTGACTGGGTTGTTGTGGGAGTAGGTGGGGCTCCATCAGAGCGTACACAGCCTGTCTGAGTCCAGCTTTTCTTCGCATGTGTCTGTTTGTCTGTCTTTTCATCATTCGCCCATAGCACCTAGTCAGGTTTCCAGGACCAAGCTGTGTGGGATGGGACAAAGGTGTAACAAAACTTCCTCTAAATTCAGAGAGAGAGAGAGAGAGAGAGAGAGAGAGAGAGAGAGAGAGAGAGAGAGAAGAGTAGATGAGGAGAAGAGAAAGAAGAAGCAAGCAGCAGCAGCAGCAGAGCACGGCTGTACAAGACTGTCATCTCAGCAACTGAGAGGCTGAGGCAGGAGGATCCAAAGTTTGAAGCCAGCCTGGGTTATGCTGCAAATTCTATTTCTTTCTTTCTTTTTTTAAAAAATGATTTATTTATTTTATGTGCACTGGCATTTTCCCTGCTTGTATGTCTGTGTCGGGGTATCGGGTCCCCTGGAACTGGGGTTACAGACAGTTATGAGCAGCCCTATGGGTGCTGGGAATTAAACCCAGGTTCTCTGGAAGAGCAGCCAGTGCTCTTAACCGCTGAGCCATCTCTCCAGCCTTGCAAATTCTATTTCAAAAAAATCAAAATAAAATAAAATAAATGCATACTGATTTCTCAGATAAACATAGAAATAATTATGAAAGAACATATAACAAAAAAGTTAGAAGTACAAAATGTAAGACTGTGTGGTTAATTCTGCCCAGTCCAACTCTCATCACAGAGGCATCATCTAGTAATTGATGGAAACAGATGCAGACCCACAGCCGAACATTAGGCGGAGTTCGGGAATCCTGCAGAAGAGGGGGAGAAAGGATTGTAAGATCAGAGAGGTCAAGGACATCATAAGAAAACTCACAGAATCAACTAACCTGGGCTCACAGGGACTCACAGAGACTGAACCTACAACCAGGGAGCCTGCATGGGACTGATCTAGGCCCTCTGCATGTATGTGACAGTTGATAGCTTGGTCCTCTTGTGGGAGTCCTAACAGTGGGAGCAGGGCCATCTCTGACTCTTTTACAGGCTTTTGGGACACTTTTCTCAAGCTGGGTTGCCTTTCCTAGCCTTAGTACATGGGAAGGTGCTTAGTCTTACTGAGACTTGATATGTCATGTTTTGTTAATATCCATGGGAAGTCTGCGCTTTCCAGAACAGACACAGAGGAGTGGGTTTGGGGGGGGGGCAGAAAGGAGAATGGGGTGGGGGAAGGACTGGGAGGAGGGGAGGGAGGGGAATTGTGGCTGGGATATTAAAAAAAAAAAGATTACCTAGTTAATTCAAATACTACCAAGTAATAGACATGAAAATGGGGAGGTGGTAGCACATGCCTTTAATCCCAGGACACTAGAGGCAGAGCAGGTGGATCTCTGTGAGTTTGAGGCCAGCCTGGTCTACAGAGTGAGTTCTAGGTCAGCCAAGGCCTTGTAGTGAGACTTTGTCTCAAAAAAAAATTGAGTAGGGGCTCCTAAAACAAAGGAATAGAAAGCAAAAGCAAGGGGAGCTAGAGAGATGTTCCAGTGGTTAAGTGCATTTGCTGCTCTTACAGAGGACTAAGTTCAGTTCACAGCACCCACATAGTGGCTCACAACCATCTAACTCCAGTTCCTGGGGTGCTGGTATCCTCTTCTAGTGCCTACTTCCACAAAGTACATTTACATAGATTTAGGCAAAACACTCATACACATAAAATAAAAATAAATAAATCTTTTTTTTTAAAGAAAACAAATAGCAAGATGGTAGATTTAAGCTAAAGTATACCAGCATTTAGAGCAAGGAAAAATGAACTCAACAGTCTAATTAAAGAGACAATGTTAGGGGCTGGTCAGATGGCTCAGTGGGGTAGAGGAATTTGCCACCAGGCCTGATAACCTGAGTTTGATACTTGGAACCCATGTGATGGAAGGAGAGAACTGATTGGAGCAAGCTGTTCTTTGTCATCCTCATGAACACTGTAGCATGTGCAAAACCTCTGCCTCTTCTGCTCTCTCTCTCACACACATATACTCTAAAAATAAATATTTTATTTTATTTTAATTAAAGAGGAGGAGGATGCAGAGATGGCTCAGAGGTTAAGAGCACTGGCAGCTCTTACAGAGGACCTGGGCTAGATTCCCAGCACCACATGGTGGCTCACAACCATGTGTAAGTCCAGTTCCAGGGAATCTGATGCCCACTTCTGGCTTCTGTGGGCACCAGGTACATGCATAGTACACAGACTATGTACATGCAGACAAAATACTCATACACATAAAAGTAAATAAATTTTTAAAAAATACTTTTTTTTCTTATTTTATGTCTATGAGTGTTTTGCTTGCATGTACCACATACACATGCCTGGTGCCCACAGAGGCCAGAAGAGGGCATTGGATCCCCTGGAATTGGAGTTATAGACATTTGTGAGCCATGATGTGGGTGCTGGGAATTGAACCCTCTGAAAGAGCAGCCAGTGCTTGTAACCACTGAGCCATCTCTCCAGCCCCTAAAAATAAATTAAAAAAAAAATAAAGAAAGATACAACATTGATCTGATCACATTTAAAAAAAACTACTTTTGTTTTCATCAATAATTAGTATATACCTTTCAACAATAACCTTGTCTGGAATTGGGTCATAATTCTGCAATTAAAACTTGCTAACTCAATAACTAGATTTAAACACAAAGTGCAACTGTTCACTGCCTGCAAGAAACTCACCTCACCAGAAAAGGATGGAAAATATTCTACACAAACAGAATCTGAATGGAAGCAAGAATAGCTGTGTTTGTATCTAACAAAAAAGGCTCAAGCCAAAATTAACCAGGAGAAACAAAGAAGGTCACTATGTATTGACATAGGGAACAATCCATCAAGAATATAAAACAATTATAAATACACATACAATATTGCCACACACAATTTCAAAAACTAAACACCACAAGGACATAAAGGAAGAGACAAACCCAACTCAAACAATGCTAGATGGTGACTACAATACACCTCTCTTACCAACAGACATTATCCGGAAAAGAAAAATAAAAGAATATCAGAGTCAGCTACACTGGCTGGACAGTGGTGCCACACACCTTTAATCCCAGCACTCGGGAGGCAGAGGCAGGGAAATCTCTGTGAATTTGAGTCCAGCCTGGTCTACACAGTGAGTTCCAGATCACCCAGAGCTGTTACACAGAGAAACCCTGTCTCGAAAAGCCAAAACAAAACAAAAAAACCCCACCACCAATAAAAATACAAACCAAACAATTAGACTCCAGATCAGAGGGACAAAATAGACATCTACAGAATATTCCATCCTTTATTAGCTCATAAAAGAATACAATTAAAAACTGACAGCATTTGTATGTCTTTCTAAAAAACATTCTAGATTCCATGTGTGAGAGGGAACATGTGATATGTGCCTTTCCAGGTCTGTCTTATTTCACTTATTATGGGGATCTGAAGTGCATCTTTTGCCTTGCAAACCACATACTAAATTTTTTTTAAAAATTTAAGATTTGTTTATTTATTTATTTGTGTGTGTGTGTGTGTGTGTGTGTGTGTGTGTGTGTGTGTGTGTGTGTCTGCCATGTGTGTGAGGATACCCCTGGAGGCTAGAAGAGGACATCCAGTACCCTAGAAGTGGAGTTACAGACAGAACTGTTACCCAGTTTGGGTGCTGGGAACCAAATCCAGGTCCTCTTGAGAAGCTTAGTCAGTACCCTTGACCACAGTGTCTTCCCACCCAAATGACTAAATTTCATTTTTCTTATAGGTGAGTAATACTCCACTTCATATATTTAACATATTTTCTTTGTTTATTCCTCTGTCAATGGGCATCTATGCTGATTCATGGCAGCTATTGTGAACAGTGCAGTGGTATACATATTGTAGAGGTATCTCTAGTGTATGTGGACTTTCATTCCTTCGGGTACATACCCAGGAGTGGTATAGCTGGATCATATGCTAAGTTTAGTTTATATCCTAAAGAATCCCCATATTGATTCCCATAGTGTCTGGAGTAATTTACAACTTGTCTTAGTTAGGGTTTCTATAGCTATGACAAAATATCATGACCAAAAAGTAAGTTGAGGAGGAAAGGGTTTATTTGGTTTACACTTCCACATTGCTATCCATTATCAAAGGAAGTCAGGACAGGAACTCAAACAGGGTGGGATCCTGGAGGCAGGAGCTGATGTAGAGGCTGTGGAGTAGTGCTGCTTATTGGCTTGCTCAGCCTACTTTCATATAGACCCCAGGACCACCAGCTTAGGGATGGCACCATCCACAATGGGCTGGGCCCGCCCCATTTATTACTAATTGAGAAATTAGAGCATTTTCTGATGACACTAGCTTGTGTCAAGTTGACACAAAACCAGCCAGCACACAACTCTACCAACAATGTATCATTGTCAGCATTTATCACTGTTCGTGATGATTGGTTCGTTGATGATTGCCATTCTGACTGGGGTGAATTGGAATCTTAGAGTAGTTTTCGTTTCTTCTTGTTTTCATATTTACTTCTTTATTTGTGTGTATGTGTGCTCTTGCACAGATGCCATGCTAGCTGTGTGCATGCCACAGTTCAACTTTCAGAAGTTGGTTCTTTCTACCCTCTGGGTCCCAGAACTCAGATTCAGGTTGGCAGGTTTGGATACAGGCATCTAAGATAATGTTTCATCCAAATTCACTACGTAGCCAAGGCTGGCCTTGCACTCATGATCTAGCCTCCACTTTCCTGGTCCTGTGGGAACCAATGTGCCACAATGTAGACATGTCTATACATATATGCACAGACAGTGAAACTGCAATTCAGTAAATTGTTTTAATTTAATTGAAAATTTAAAGTTATCTTTAGGAACAAAAATGTAGTTTTATATGTATTTATTTCTAAAGCTGCTTTTGGGTGAAATAAATATAACAGAAAGACATGGTTAGGCACAAATTCGGACTCAGGTTTTTCTGAGAGAAGTTAGGTGACTCCTCCTTCCTTTGGATTCATTTATAGTTAGGATTTATCCAGGGCTTGAAGAGAAGTTCTGAGCTCTTCTTTAGCCATAGATGTATCAGGGTAACGCCAGGGAAGGATTCCAGGAACCATTTAGGAGAACTCAGCTATGCCTGAAAGGATTGGGACTCATGGACCAACTCTATCAGTTCCCAGACAAAGAGAGGAGCATGGATTCTGGGTACAAAACACAGGGATGAGCCTGAGGCTAACTCCATTCTCACTCCTTCTGGCAGGTGTATATCCTGAGAGACTTGGGTTATGAGTTTGCATTGGATGAGTTGAAAGACAGGTCTGAAAACATCATGGGGCCTCTGTCAGCCTCTCTATGATTCCTTTCTTCCACTAAGCATCCATCAAGAGTCACTCTCTTATTTCCAAGGACTTTCTGCAGTGAAGTCTCCAAGTTCTGTGGCCTTCAGGCTATTGCTGAATTGCAGCTCCACCAGCATGTAGCGCAGCTGAGTTCTTGCTTCGCTGGTTCCTGGTGGTAGCAGCGATGATAACATCAGCAGGAATGGACTTTCAGCAGGAGGATGACTCTCCGGAATCATTAGGGCCTGAGGTTATGGAGTCCCTGCCCAGACGTCCATGGCAATGAGCAAAAGAACAATGTAACTAATGGATCAAGCAATTTCACTCTGGGACCTCTCCGACTGAGCATAGCACAGCAAAAGTGTCCTCTCCATTTCATAAGAGATAACTTTAATCTCAGGCATCAAACCAAAGCAGCAGCATTTCAAGTCCACTAACAATGGCATATGGCAACAATAGGAGGCAGCTGCCAGGGCTGAGCAGTTTCCCTTCCCTGAGCTACCGAGTCCTCAGCCTGCACATCTCTGGCTTGGCTAACGATGCCCTACACTCTCCCCATTTTTCTTGCTTGCAAAAATTCAGCGTCTCAAGTTTCTGAGATGTAGTCAAATTCAAGCGGATGACAGTTGGCTTCACTCATCAGTAACATCTGAGGTTTCCGGTTCACTTTAGAGATTTTATAAACTGTTTCTCAGAGTGAAGGTCTGTGGCTGGGCACAGCAGTACACACCTGTAACCCTAGCGCTTGAGAAGTGGAGGCAGGAGGATCGGGAGTGCGAGGCCATTATTAGCTATATATCAAGTCTAAGGACAGCCCAGGCTGCAAGAGGCCCTGCCTCAAACAATAATAACTACCACCACCACCAAAAGGAAGACTGAAGGTCCATGGTCAGAAAGTAAGAAAAACGGGACAAATGTGTTAGGACGGGCCTGTAATTCTACAATTAGGGAGGCTGAGGCAGGAGGATCTTTTCCAGTGTGAGGACAGCCAAGGTTACATAATGAGAACCCCGACTGAAGCAAAAACAAAAGCAAAGCAAGACAAATGATACAGAAGCAATGAAAATGGAGGATCTGGCCGGGCGGTGGTGGCGCACGCCTTTAATCCCAGCACTTGGGAGGCAGAGCCAGGCGGATCTCTGTAAGTTCGAGGCCAGCCTGGACTACCAAGTGAGTTCCAGGAAAGGCGCAAAGCTACACAGAGAAACCCTGTCTCGAAAAACCAAAAAAAAAAAAAGAAAATGGAGGATCTGTGGATAAATATAAATACAAATTATTGTGCAAAAGAATATGTTTGGTGGCTTTTTCCATATTACAACTATAACACACAATCACACACACACAATCACACACACACAATCACACACACACATGCACACTTCTGCTGTGGGAGGTTCTGTATGGCAAATGTGTTGCTGATTAGTCAATAAATAAAACACTGATTGGCCATTGGCTAGGCAGGAAGTGTAGGCGGGACAAGGAGGAGAATAAAGCTGGGAAGTGGAAGGCTGAGTCAGAGAGACACTGCCAGCCGCCATGATGACAAACAGCATGTGAAGATGCCGGTAAGCCACGAGCCATGTGGCAAGGTATAGATTAATGGAAATGGATTAATTTAAGCTGTAGGAACAGTTAGCAAGAAGCCTGCCACGGCCATACAGTTTGTAACCAATATAAGTCTCTGTGTTTACTTGGTTGGGTCTGACGGCTGTGGGACTGGCAGGTGATAGAGATCTGTCCTGACTGTGGGCCAGGCAGGAAAACTCTAGCTACACACTTCTACTCCCTTCTGAATTCCATTGCTGCTATATTAAGCCAGTTTTCAGGTTTTCAAAGTTCTTCCTCTTCCACCTCTTGTTAATTTTTATTTTTTTTTTTGAGACAGAGTTTCTCTACGTGACGCTGGAACTCGTTCTGTAGACCAGGCTGGCCTCAAACTCATAGAGAGCTGTCTGCCTCTGCCTCTGAGTGCTGTGATTAAAGGTTTGTAACACCATGCCTGCCTTCCATTCTTGAAAGACCCATTTATTCTCTAGCTTGGTTTTTGTGGCACAGGAGAGTTAAGCTATTTAGCTATACTCCGTAGTCACTCTGGATACTTTTTTTTTTTTTGAGACAGGGTCTCAGTCTGTAAACCAGCCTGGCCTCAAACTCACAGAGATCTGCCTCCCGAGTGCTGGGATTAAAGGCTTGTGCCACTGGTTATGTTTTTTAAAAAGCTTTCTTTCTTTCTTTCTTTCTTTCTTTCTTTCTTTCTTTCTTTCTTTCTTTCTTTCTTTCTTTCTTCCTTCCTTCCTTCCTTCCTTCCTTCCTTCCTTTCCTTCCTTCCTTCCTTCCTTCCTTCCTTCCTTCCTTCCTTCCTTCCTTCCTTCCTTCCCTCCCTCCCTCCCTCCCTCCCTCCCTCCCTTCCTTCCTTCCTTTCCTTTCTTTCTTTCTTTCCTGTGTATATGTGTGTATCTGCTGGTGTCAGCAGGGACCAGAAGAGGGCTTTAGATCATCTGACACTGGAATTACAGGCAGTTGTGAGGTGCCTGGCATGGGTGTTGGAATTTGAACTCAAATCTTCGGGAAGAACAAAAAGTGCTCTTAACTGCTGAGCTGACTTTCCAGCCCATAGAGACTTCTAAGTGACTCTTTCTGCCTTTGATTTTGCAGTTACAATGTTATCATGTTGAAGTGCAAACAGACATTAATAATAATTTTAAAAATTAAAAAATAATTGTTCTAATTTACACCTTTACCAGAAATATATACAAGATCCAGATTCACACTTTGTCTAACACTTAGAATTTTCAGATAAAAAAATTTTTGCCAGTCCAGGGCTAGAAATATGGCTTGTCAGTTCAGAGTGTTCCTTGCTCTTCCAGAGGACCAGAGTTCTGTTCTCCGCATCTATGTGGGGCAGCTCACAACTACCTGGAACTCCAGGGAATCAGATGCCCTCTTCTGGACTCTGCAGGTACCACACACATTGCAAAAACACACAGGTGCACATACATACAGGTAATGAAAAATACAAATACAATTTTTAAACTTTTATATCTCTCTAGTAGGTAAACAAGGTGCCCTGGCTCTGTCTTCATGGGCATGGGAACTCATCTTCATGTGTATCCATTCAAACATGCTGGCTGTAAGATTCCCACTATCTTTATTCATGCAATATATATATATATATATATATATTTACTTGGTTGCATTAAAATTGACTTTAATGAGCTCATGTAGAGGGATAAAAATACTTAATACCAATTGTTAGCTGGTTATATGTGTGGCAAATATCTCCTAATTTAAAGCTTGTGTTTTTCTTTCCTTCCTTTCTACCTTCCTTCCTTCCTTCCTTCCTTCCTTCCTTCCTTCCTTCCTTCCTTCCTTCCTTCTTTCTTTTTCTTTTTGTAGACAGGATTTCTCTGTGTAGCCCTGACTGTCTTGGAACTCACCATATAGACCAGGTGGCCCCAAACTCACAGAGATCCGCCTGCCTCTGCCTCCTGAGTGCTGGGATTAAAGGCGTGCACCACCACACCCCATGGTATTCCTTTCTTTAAGATGCTTTATGACTAGTTTTTAAATTTACATAGCCAAATGCATCATTTTTATTTTCCTAGATTTTGGTTTTTTTTGGGGGGAGTGCGTTTTCCATTAAAAGAAATCTGTAGCTAGAGTTTTCCTGCCTGGCCCACAGTCAGGACAAATCTCTCTCACCTGCCAGTCCCACAGCCGCTCAGACCCGACCAAGTAAACACAGAGACTTATATTGCTTACAAACTGTATGGCCGTGGCAGGCTTCTTGCTAACTGTTCCTACAGCTTAAATGAATCCATTTCTATAAATCTATACCTTGCCACATGGCTCATGGCTTACCGAAATCTTCACATGCTGCTGGTCATGGTGGCGGCTGACAGTGTCTCTGACTCAGCCTTCCACTTCCCAGCTTTATTCTCCTCCTTGTCCCGCCTACACTTCCTGCCTAGCCAATGGCCAATCAGTGATTTATTTATTGACCAATCAGCAACACATTTGACATACAGACCATCCCACAGCAGAAATCTTTCTAATCCAGGGTTGAAAAGACATTTAAGTAGTGTGGTGGCTTATACCTGTGGTCCATCTACAGGAGCTGAGCCAGGAGACTGCTTCAGCCTAGGAGTTCGAGGCTATCCTGAAAAGCAGAGAAAGATCTCAGTTCTCTCTCTCTCTCTCTCTCTCTCTCTCTCTCTCTCTCTCTCTCTCTCTCTTTCTCTCTGTCTCTGTGTATGCGTGTGTGTGTGTGTGTGTGTGTGTGTGTGTGTGTGTGTGTGTGTGTAAGTGTAATTGTATGGAGGCTAGAGCAATGTTGAATTCGGTTGTCTTCCTCTTCCTCAATTGCTCTCCCCCGCACTGGCCTTTTTTTTTTTTCCAAGACAGGGTTTCTCTGTGTGGTTTTGGTGCCTGTCCTGGAACTCACTCTGTAGACCAGGCTGGCCTCGAACTCAGAGATCAGCCTGCCTCTGCCCTCTGAGTGCTGGGATTAAAGGTGTGTGCGCCACCACCACCTGGCTTCCATCTTATTTTTTGAGACAGGGTCTCTCATTGAGTTTAGAACTCGCCAGGCAGTGGTGGCGCACACCTTTAATCCCAGCACTCGGGAGGCAGAGGCAGGTGCATCTCTGTGAGTTCGAGGCCAGCCTGGTCTCCAAAGCGAGTTCCAGGAAAGGCGCAAAGCTACACAGAGAAACCCTGTCTCGAAAAACAAAACAAAACAAAACAAAACAAAACAAAACAAATAGAACTCACTGATTTGCCTAGACTGGCCATTGGGCCCCAGGGAACTCGCTTGTGTCTGCCTGACCAGCACTGGGATTCCAGGTGCAGCACATCTGGTTCTCACAGGTGTTGGGGAGCGAACTCAGGACATCACGCTTGAGTGTCCAACACTTCACTGGCTGAACCATCTCCCCAGTCCCAAGGCCTCAATTCTTAAAAAAAAAAAAAATGACTTAACAGTTCTGTGACGGCTAGATTTGTGTCAACTTGCCACCAGCCACAGTCAATTTAGAAGAGGGAACTTCAGCTGAGAAAACGCCCCCATCAGATCAGCCTTTGGGTGCATCTTCTTGAGTGGTAATTGATGGGCCGGGGCCGGCTCAGTGTTAGCAGGTGCTGCCTCTAGGCAGGTGGTCCTGGGTTCTAGAAGAAAACAGCCTGAATAAGGCACGAGGGGCAAGCCAGTAAGCAGCACTCCTCCACGGCATCTGCATCAGCTCCTGGTTCCAGGTCTCTGCCCTGTCTGAGCTCCTGCCCTGACGTCTCTCAGCGATGAACTGTGATGTAGAACTGTGAGCTGAAAATACACCCTAGGCTCACCCCTCATTGCTTTGGGTCATGGTATTTTATCACCATAGAAACCCTAACTAAGACAGATGGTTAATGGTATGTGCCAACGTAACTAGGCCTCAGAGTGCCCAAATGTTTTGGTGGGCCAGTATTTCTGGGTGTGTCTATGAGAGTGTTTCTCATGAGGTTAACGTTTAAATCATAGATTGGAAGGTTGCTCTCCGCCTGTGGATGGTCTCATCCAATCTGTTGAAAGCTGAGTAGATGTGGAGGTCAGGGTACACGCCATTTCAGTGACTCCACATTGTAGAGAATGGTGAGTAGCTCTTAGGCTGTGCCTTGTACCGACTATTTATAAAGCATCGGTTTGCTCCATGTTAGGTATGAATGCTGAGGCAGACTCCACCTCTTTGTGCAAGTAACACGGAGCATCTGCCCAGCACAAACCATAAGGCACAGGTGGATACAGAATTGACTTACATAAATAAAATACTACCATCTATGAATTTACCAGATTAAACCAGGAACACACAGGCACATGGGCATGGAAAAACCATATAAAAACAAAAAATAAAAAAACAAAAAACAAAAAAACAAAACAGGCCTGTGAACTTGCCAAACATACTAGACCAACAAATGGTTTTTATACAAAAGGAGATTTATTATAAGTAGTGGCATATGGCACTACTCTGGCTTGTAACAATTTTGTGGTATGGTGGTATTTTATTTGTACTGAAATGTGATTTTAATTGTATGTTAATAAATAAAGTTGCCAGGGGGTCAGAGCTATTAGAGCCATAGCAAAAGCTGGGCGGTGGTGGTGCACACCTTTAATCCCAGCACTTGGTAGGCAGAGCTAGGTAGATCTCTGTGTGTTCAAGGATACAGCCAACAGACAGTGACGAGGCAGTCATGTGGTTGGTTTTACAACCAATGAGAAGGCAGGACAGAAAGTCTATATAAAGAGAAACAGACAGGAAGTAGCTCTCTTTTGGAGAGGTCTCTTGGCGGAAGAGGATAGTTGCAGCAGGCAGGTAAGGCTCTTAGTTCTGACCTCTTGGCTTTCGTCTTTGCATTGGCTCTGTGTTTCTTATTTAATGAGACGGTTGGTTACATCTACATTGTGGTGCATGTGTGTGTATTTGTGTGAACTGCAATGTGTAACTTGAGAATTAACATTAAGAATTAAGGTTGGGGGCCAGCAAAGTGGCTCAGTGGGTAGGTGGGAGTGCTTGCCATACAACTGGATGACCTGATTTCAATTCCTGGGACCCACACTGTAGAAGAAGAAAACTGACTCTCACAAGTTGTCTGTGACAATCCACACATCCACACACACAAATAAATAAATACATAAATGTATTTTTTTTTGGGGGGGTGGTTTCAAGACAGGATTTTTCTGCATAGCACTGGCTGTCCTGGAACTCACTCCAGGCTGGCCTCTGCTTCCCAAGTGCTGGGATTAAAGGTGTGTGCCAGCATCACCCGACCATAAATATAATTAAAAAAATAAAAACTAAGGTTAGCATGAAGGACCTGTGGTTGCCAGTGGTCTCAAGTATCAAGTGAACATGAATGATGAAATTCACTTGCTGAATCTGAGTCGATGAAATTGCATTTTCTGTTAGTCAATGACTTCTGACATTGCAGAAAGAGACAGGCATGTCTGCCTGTTTCTGGTGTAGCTTTCTCATGACAGTAAGAAAGAATTCTTTCCTCTCTGCTCGACTGCCTTGGAGTAGGGACTTTGTCTCTTGGTTTGGGTCTCAGTTCGGAAAGAGGTCATTAGCTCTCCTGGCCTCCAGCTAGCCTACCTTAGACCCTCCGGCTTCTAGCTTCCATAATCATGAGAGCCAACCACTTATAATAAATCTATCTTCTTCCTCTCCCTCTCCGGTCTGTTTCTCTGCAGAACCCAGATTAATGTAACTTCTATTAATAGCTTCATACTTGCCATTTAATTCATTAATCCAGTCCAAGTGAAGTTGAGTTGCACATGATGTGTGTGAAGTTGGGATTCAATTAATTATTTTTCCAAATCAGTAGTCATTTTTCTCCTTGTTCTTCTTATCTGCTATGCCCTCTCTGTCGATCCAATTTCCATATATAAATCTGTTTATGATCTCTAGTCTATTGTAGTAACCGATTTGTCTCTCCAAGCTGGTCTTTGTATGGGTTTGTGCCTGTGGCTCCAGTACCAGCAGAGACCAGAAGAGGGCATCAGGTCTCTTGGAGCTTTAGTTATAGGTGGTTGTGAGTCCCTGGACACATGCTAGGAACTGAGCTTTGGTCCTCTGGTCCATCTTCTCTCCAGCCCCATACACCGTACACAGGGTCTTTATGCTGTATGTTCTTCATAAGTTCTGATATGTGATAGGGAACAGCATATCTCTTTGGCTTTACTAAAAAGTGTTAGTAATTAATAAGATTTCCCAATCTCCCCATTTGAAGACTTTAAGACCATTTCAAATTAATGGCATCTTGGATCATTGAAAAAAAAAAATGCTCTTTTCAGATCTAGTACAAAATGAATTGAGTCAGGCGGTGGTGGTGCATGTCTTTAATCTCAGCACTCAGGAGGCAGAGCCAGGCGGATCTCTGTGAGTTCAAGGCCAGCCTGGTCTACAGAGCGAGATCCAGGAAAGGCGCAAAGCTACACAGAGAAACTCTGTCTTGAAAAACCAAAACCAAAACTAAAAAACAAAAAACCAACAAAATGAATTGAAATACTTTCTTATATTCTAAGGCAAAGAAAGCTCCAAATACCTTGACATCTGTGGAGGACCCAGAAACCAACTTAAAGAGGCCACCTTCAAACAAACAAACAAATAAACAAACAAACAAACAAACGAACAATAATATGTACCAAGCCATTTCTTTTGGGCCACCAACCTGCTCCCAAATCATGACACAGAGACTTAATATTAGTTATGAATGCTTGGCCTAGCTTAGGCTCACTTCTGACTAGCTCTTTTAACTTAATTTAACCTATATTATCTCCTTTTTGCCTCAGGGCTTTTTACCTTTCTTCTGTATATCTTACTTTCACTGGTTCTCATGTCTGTCTGGCGGGTGGCTGCTTGGCTGGCCCTGGGCATGGCTCTCTCTTTCTCCTCATTCTCCCCTTTCTTCTTCTCCTCCTATTTATTTTCTCTGCCTGCAGCCCTGCCTATCCTTTCTCTGCCTAGCTCTTGGCCATTCAGCTCTTTATCAGACCAATCAAGTGCCTTAGGGAGGCAAGGTGAAACAAATGCAACACATCTTTTTGTTTGTTTGTTTTTGTTTTGGTTTTTCCAGACAGGGTTTCTCTTTGTAGGTTTGTGCCTTTCCTGGAACTCACTATGTAGCCCAGGCTGGCCTTGAACTCACAGAGATCCACCTGGCTCTGCCTCCCAAGTGCTGGGATTAAAGGCATGCGCTGCCACCGCCGCCACCACCTGGTTTGCAACACATCTTTATATAATTAAACACACATCCTTACACTGTTAAACAAATGCAGCATAAACAAATGTAACACACCTTTACACAGTTAAAGTAATATTCTACAACATTTCCCCATTTTTGTCTAAATAAAAAGGAAGGATTTTAACTTTAACATAGTAAAGCTATACACAACAATTATCAAGTAGGGATTATATTCACAATATCCAGTCCATTTGTATTTGGCAAATTCAGAGAAAATACTCCATTATCTATTCTATCTTGATGAGTCCAAAGTTTTGTACCTAATTTACCTTCTATCATAACTAGAGAAAACCGTAACTATAACTATCTAGACTTCAACTCTATCAATGATCCCAGAAGGATATAATGTTACCTGAGCAAACAGGAAGTGCAGTGCAAGCCACTTCCAAAATGACAGAAACAGCTGGCTGCCTGGACAGTCACCCAAAGTTCCTCTGCAACGTTGGGCATCCAATCTTTGGCCTATGGGCCTGGAATATCTGGGGACCTTTCTGTGAAGCAGGGATTTTGAAGGACTATCTGCCTTGTTTTGGCGAAGTTCAACGGTCTTTAAACTTTGTGTCTTGCTTGTCCAGTCTGTAGAGGATACTGTCAGCAGTCAAGGCAAAAGCAGTTTCTTGCCTTAATGGCTAGCTTTGCCACAACGAAAGCAAACTCCATATGGAGTTTCTTCAATGCCCATCATCTTCTCTGAAGTAAATTGGTGTTGCCAGGAACAGATGTGTCTCACTGTCCTGTAAAGCCTTAGGTTTTAAAATGTCATATTCTGTAGGTCTTTGAAGCATTTGAAAACCACCTATCTATCTAAATATATCTATTTAACCTTGAAAATACACCTAACACGAATACATGTTTGATTATGATAGATAACTAACTACTCACCTGCATTTCTTAATTATATATTACATTTTTAAATGAACTGCATAAGCACAATACCCCCAAACAAGAGTAGAAATATACATACAGTATAACAAAAATAACTTTAAATTTGTATCAATATACCAAAATCCATATCAATATTTGAGGTTAATAGTTGTCTTTTTATCCTATATTCCTATATACCCACTGAATGAAGACAAACATCCACAACCCACTAAATGACCAAAAACCATCCATCCTACCCCTTGGGAATATGGGTGTTGTGTTCTCTAGACTTCTTCCTGTTGTTTGGGGATGATGGCATCTTGGAGGAACCTGAGAAAATTGAGATAATGGTCAAGTCCTGGGAAAACTAGTCATAATATTTGTGCCCAGTCTCTGTGCAATGGGAAAGTGCAAGGCTTATCTGCAGTCCTGACAAGAATAGTCTGAGAGGTTGGACCATCTCATCCAGCAGCCTTGAAGCTGTTCTGGATGCAGAACTCTGAAGAAACTGCAACAGAGGCACTGTGAGAAGCTGGATCACCCAGGCACCCATTTTCATTTGTATCTGGTCCCCTTGCTCTGAAAACATACAAACTTTCAAAGGTAACATACAAATCTGCATTAACACCAGTATGGACTGTGCATTGTACACAAGCCAGTCAAAGATGATTTTTTTTTGTCTTATATTTGAGCAGGTAGAATGTACATCACCTGTCTTGTAGTCTTTCTAGGTTTATTTCTTTATGTCTGTAGCCAGGATTTTCAGGATGTCTTCCCTGATCAAACCTGATCTCCATTAACCTTGAATGAATCCACAGCCTTTCTTGTGTCCTACGGAAACAAAAGCATACCACTTCCCCAATGCAATACATTTTTATTTACTTCCACTTTAAAGTTAAGGCATTCTTAAAGTATCTAGGCTGGCTTAATTTACCAGTCCCTCTTACAGTCCCATGTCTCTCAGCAGCTGCCATTGGCTAATCAGCATTCACAAAATTCAAAGTCAACATAACAACATACAGGATCTAGACTCCTTGTGTATTTCCCATCTCTATGTGGCTTATTTTTTTTGTTATTTATAAACTATTTACTTTGTTCTATGACTATCTATACCAATTTTCTTTTCTTTCTTAAACCTACACACATTTTTTTTTTTTCGAGACAGGGTTTCTCTGTGTAGTTTTGGTGCCTGTTCTGGATTTTGTTCTGTAGACCTGGCTGGCCTCAAACTCACAGAGATCTGTCTTGCTCTGCTTTCAGAGTGCTGGGATTAAAGGACTGTGCCACCACCGCCCAGCTACCTACACACATTTTAAAACACATTGTAACCTGTTTAGAGGCTTTTTTTTTTCAATCTAAACTTGCTTTACTGTGTATCTCTAGCCTTTTCTGTTTGCATGAACAAAACCTTAAACTGCTAAGCTACTGCTGGGTCCTCTGCCTGGGCTTTGGTGGCTGGCTCTGCCCTCTCCTTGGGTCTGTGAGCCCCTAGCTTTAAGTTGTAGGCCAGTCCAGAGGTGTGTTTGACCAGGGACTGCATTCAACCACCCCCAGCTCTAGAACATTGGTGCCCTGCACTGTGCACATGTTTTTACTTAGCTTTTTGTTTCTACTTAGTGTACCATTATGGCAGAGCCTCTTAAAGGAATTATATTCCCCCTCTTTTTTTCAGATTTCTCAAGCCCTATGTGGAAATTCGGGCCCCACATTGGGCCCAAATATACTAAGTTTTTTTCTTTTGGGCTACTAACCAGCTCCCAAATCATGACATGGAGACTTATTATTAGCTATGAATGCTTGGCCTAGCTTAAGCTCACTTCTAGCTTGCTCTTTTAACTTACATTAACCTGTTTCTTTTTATCTACCTTTTGCCTCAGGACTTTTTATCTTTCTTCCTTCTGTATATTTTACTTTCACTGGTTCTCATGTCTGTCTGTCTGGTGGCTGCTTGGCTGGCCCTGGGCATGGCCCTCTCTTTCTCTTCATTCTCTTCTTTCTTCTTGTCCTTCTTCTTTCTCAAGCCTCAATTTTTTTCTCCTACCTATTCTTTCTCTGCCTAGCTATTGGCCACTCAGCTCTTTATTAGACCAATCCGGTGCCTTAGGGAGGCAAGGTGAAACAAATGCAACACATCTTTACACAGTTAAAGTAAAATTCCACAGCATAAACAAATGTAACACATCTTTGCCTAGTTAAAGAAATACTCCACAACACTTTCTTATATTATAAGGCAAAGAAAGCCCTAAATACCCTGACATCTGTGGAGGACCCAGAAGCCAACTTAGAGGCCACCTTTACGAACAAACAAATAAACAAAAAATCTAGGCATGGTGGCATACACCTTTAATCCCAGTACTCGGGAGGCAGAGGCAGGCAGATCTCTGAGTTCCAGCCATGTCTACAAAGTAAGTTCCAGGACAGCCAGGGCTCTGTGACATAGAGAAACCCTGCCTCAAAAAAACAAATCAAAGAGGGGGGCCCTTTGGCCCCTTTGGGAAAAGAGCACATAGGCCAAATTGAAGGTGAAAGTGAAGATACTCTCTCTCGTGTAAGTATGGCAATCAGCAAGAGGTTCTCGGGCAGCTACCCCCTCTCCAGCCTGATCATAGTGTCACATGTCACAGACAGCACGTGAGCAAATCAATCAGTGGTCAGAAGAGTCTTCAGAAATAGCGATGTTTGTTTTGGAGATTTACAGAATTGAAGCACATCTCATGTCTGAGTTGTTAGGATCAGAGAGGTGTATCTTCTAGCCCACTCCCTGTAACAGGGATTCCACCAGCCTGTGGCTACCCTTAAGCTGGGTGTGGTGGCACATCCCTTTAATCCCAGTGCTCGGGAGGTAGAGGGAAGTATGCCTGTTCTACAGAGTGAGTTCCAGGACAGCTAGGGCTACACAGGGAAACCCTGTCTCAAAAGACCAAAAGCCAAACCACTCTTACGTCAGCTCTCTGGCAAGGCAGACACCATGACAAGAGGCTCCCATCTTCTCGTCTAGCTGACTTTGTTAATTAACTTGCCTTACTTGCCTTAGTTTAATTGGCCTGTTTTGTGATGAGCAGCTGGATTTCCATCCAGTGTCTGAAGATAGTTTCAATAGACTGAAATATGCCAAATTTTTGTCTATTTGGCTTTAGAGATGACTCAGAGGTTAAGAGCGCTTGCTGTTGTAGAGTTTGGTTCTTAGCACCCATGTTAGGCAATTTACAATTGCCTGTAACTCCAGCTCAAGAGGATATAATATCCTCTTCTGGACTGATCAGGGACCCACATTCACATATCCACACATAATAAAAATAAAATAAATATAAAGAAAAATATTTTTTTTTTTTAAAGATGGAGGGCACTGGAGTGATGCCTCAGTAGTTAAGAGCACTTCCTGCTCTTGCGGAGGACTGGAGACTGTGTTTCAGCACCTATGTCAGGTGACTCACAATTGTCTGTAACTCCATGTCTTGGTTACTTTCCTAGTGTTGTGAAGAGACACCATGATTAATGCAACTTATGGGAGAAACAGTGTTCCAGAAGGTTAGGGTTCATGACCATCATGGCGGAGAACATGGCAGCTTGACAGGCAGACAGGGTGATACACTTCCTCCAACAAGGTCACGCCTCCTAATTCTTCCCAAACAGTTCTACTGACTGGGAACCAAGCACTCTGATTTATGAGCCATTCTCATTCAAACCAGCACACTCCAGCTTCAGGAAATCCAATGCCCTCTTCTCCTGGCTTCTGGCACACATCCACACAGAGACAACACAACCACATTAATAAAAATAAAAACAAGCTGGGCGGTAGTGGTACACGCCTTTAATCCCAGCACTCGGGAGGCAGAGCCAGGCGAATCTCTGTGAGTTCGAGGCCAGCCTGGTCTACAGAGTGAGATCCAGGACAGGCACCAAAACTACACAGAGAAACCCTGTCTCGAAAAAACCAAAACATGAAAAATAAAAACAATAAAAAAATAAAAACAAGGCTTTAAGAATAATAAGATAAAATAAAACATGTCAAATATATTAATTATGATACTAAGTAGCCTTTATCAGTCACCTTTGGCACACACTAGAGAACCAAGGTTTTTTTTTTCCGTTTTTTGAGACAGGGTTTCTGTGTAGACCTGGTTGTCCTGGAACTCACTCTGTAGACCAGGATGGCCTTGAATTTACAGAGATCCACCTGCCTCTGCCTCTGGAGAGCTGGGATTAAAGGTGTGCAACACTATCACCTGGCTGTAGCATGCTTTTTGTATCTTTGCTTTTTTTTTTTTTTTTGAGATTGTCTCACTTACCAGCCCAAGGTGGCCTGCAACTGTCTATGTAGTCCAGGTTGACCTCAAGATCCTGTTACTCCCTCATGCCTCCGCCTTCCCAGTGCTGGGAGTACAGCAATGAGGCACCAGGCCTGGTCTGTGGTAATATTTTCACAAGTGTTCTCTCTTTTTAAAATTTTTATTGCTGCATGATTTTTCAAATTTCATTCTATCTCATAATTTAGTACTTTTTTTTTTTTTCCGTTGAAGGACATTTTTGTTGTTTCTAGTTTGGGTTTCTGATGGCCCATCTCCTTGTCAATTTGACTGCATCTGTAATCAACAAAAACCCAAAAATGCTGGGCATGCCTGTGAGGGATTTTCTTGGAAAATGTTAGCATTTAATTAACCTCCCTGGGTGGCTTCAGGCCAGCAGGACACAGGCACCTCCAACACCCTTTATCTTCTCTTCAGCTCTTCTGCTGAAACATGTGGCTTTCACGATGACAGGCTGCTTAGGGAGCTGTCCCTTCCCCAGAAGTTTGTAGTAGCCCTAGGTGAAGACAAAAAGATTCTTAATACACTACAATGGCCTCATAGAGATCCACCAACACATTTCCATAATGCTGGAATTAAAACATGCATTAGCATGCGTGGCCCCTGGTAGGACATGTTTCTGATCTGGGCACTAACAGGGACACTGAAGACCCCTACCAGTGAATCAAGACCAGCAGATTCTCTTCGAGAACTCTAGTACAGGTATTTTCTTTTCTTTTCCTTTCCTTTTTCTTTTCTTTTCTTTCCTTTCCTTTTCTTTCTTTCTTTTTGAAATTTTTTAAAAGATTGAATGTAATTTCTTTATTGAATCCCTGGGAATCCCACATCATGCACCCTAATTCTGCTCACCTCCCAGTCCCTCTACATCCTCCCTTCACCCCTGCAGCATCTCCTAAAAGAAAATTAAAAAAAAAAAAATCAAACCAAACCAAAACAAGCAAGCAAACAAAACCAAAATCAAACCAAAACAACAACAACAACGACACCCCTCTTTGCTCCTCCATCTTTCCCACCTCTCCGACTGTGAGGGATTTTCTTAATCCAATTGTTTGATGCTGGAAAGACCCACGCTGAATTTGGGCTACACCTTGTGGCAGCCAAATAAAGGGTCATGGGAGAAGGAAGCTTTGATTTTTGCCTGCTTGTTCGTATTCTCACTGGCAAATCCGTCTGTTCTTTTGCGGCAGCATCCCTCCACCACTGTTAGGAACAATGGCTTGGGGCTTCTGACATATGCTGAAGACCAACAACTCTGCAGGAATCCTCCATGCCTTCAGTGCCAGTTTGAATAGGCTGAGACATCAAGCCTCGCAGACTGAATGACGACCATATCCTCAGTCTCTCCAGTGTGAGGGAGCCCTTGGTGGACTACCTATACTTCAACCTCTAAAGCCAATGTAATAAATCCCCCTTTAATATATGGACATATTTCTCATTTTAATGTATGTTATTAACACAGGGGCCATTGTGAAATAAGTTGCTGTGGACATTTTTTTAAGATGGGGTCTCTCTGTGTAGCCCTGACTGTCCTGGAAGTCACTCTGTAGACCAGGCTGGCCTTGACTTACAGAGATCCTCCTGCCTCTGCCTCCTGAGTGCTGGGATTAAAGGTGTGAGTCATCACTCCTTTCTTCCAGTTGGCTGCAACCCGGGACTGCTCCCCTCTAGGGAACGCCTACCTGATTACCTAACCTGCCTCCTGGTTGGGGCTGTAGATAATAAACACACTGATATTCTGGGCTGCTGCTGGTGCATCCCCATCACAGCCCACAGCCCACCCATTCACAGCTTGTGTTTGTGTCTGTTACTACTTCATTTCTTCATCCCCTCTTCCACCCCCCACCTCCCAGTTAGGTCAATCTCTAATCTGGGCAGTCTCGAGAAGACAAGGTCTTAGGTATGTCAGGCTGGCCTTGAAGTCCCTATGACCTCACAGATGACCTTGAACTTCCAGTTCTCCTCCCTCCATCTTCCAAGTACTGATATTACAGATGTGAGCCTCTGTACCAGTTTGTGGGGTGCTGGGGATTGACCCCAAGGCTTCATGCATGCTAGGCAAACACTCTCCTAGCAAGCTACATCCCCAGCCTGACTTGCTGTTTCCACTGGTTGTATTAGTTAGAGCTCTCCAGAGAAACAGAACTAGCTGTGTAGATATACAGGGGTAGGTCTATCAGAAGGATGCATTGCCACAGCTGTGGAAGCTTTGAGATTTCCCGACACGCTCTCTGAGACTGGGAAGCAAGGAAAGGTGATGTACGTTGGAACTATTGGGACAAACCTCAGTCTGAGCCCCAGGATCCAAAGGCAATAGAAGATGGATGTCTCAAGTCAAGAAAAAAGAAAGATGACATCTCTTCCACCTTTTTGCTCCTACTGGACTCTCAGTGAATTGGATCATGCCTGCCAACATAGATAAGAGTAGATCTTACCCAGATTGCTAATGTCTTTTGGAAATAAACTTATAGACCTTCTCAGAAATAACATTCATGTGTTTTGTTGTTGTTGTTTACCAGTTAGCTGCATATCCCTTAATTTGGTCAAGTTGACACATGAAATTAACCCTCACTACAGTTCTTTTGCATGATGCCATATTTCTTTCTTTCTTTCTTTTTTTTCTGTGTAGTTTTATTAAACTGCCTGGAGCACCACCACCCGGGAATCATTTTTAGCTAACGTCTGCATTGAGTTTTTTCTAGTTCCTCTACATAAGAGTGAGCTAGATTGTGATGTTACGATTCTCAGGAAGTGATTATTTCTCTCACACTCATTGCCTTTTGTAAATTTAAGTTTAAGACACATGTTTTTCTTGAAGTTTTCTTCATGTGACGAGGAAGTGAGTTCCTTCAATTCCTGTACATTCCAACTACAGCCCTTCGGACTCTTACGTTTATTTGTAAGAGTTATTTGACCCCTCTGGGCAGACTCTCAGTTTTGCTATTTTGTCATCCTCTCCCCACCTCTCCCCCCTCCCCCACCCCCAGCTGAGGACCGAACCCAGGACCTTGTGCTTGCTAGGCAAGTACTCTATTACTGAACTAAATCCCCAACCCCCAGACTCTGGGTTTTATCTTCATTCTCTTGTGCCTCAAAAGATCATGGACACTGATTAAATTTCATCTTTCAGCAAATATTCCTGTGTTGATTATTTCTTGCTTGGCTGCTGTGGTATAGTGCACCAACCCAAAACTCAGTAAGTGAAGTTGGTAAGCCTTTGCTCTTGCTTGTGAGTTCCTCCTGACCCCGTGGTTCCTCCTACTCCTGTGGACTTATTGATGTGCTTGCAGTACCCAGTGGCTCAATCAGCATCTCCACTGCTCCTGGCAGTGACCACACATTTGGAAGTCAGTTTGGCTATAGGTTGATCTATCACGGTCTTGGCTGGAACAGTTAATGTGGAGCTTAGAATGATAACTATGCCCAATGGGCTCATGTATTTGAATACCCGGTTCCCAGTGGGTTGGTGTTGTTTGAGGAAGGAACTTTAGAGCTTTATTGGAGGAGGCACATCACTGTGGGAGGGCTCGGAGAGTTTACAGCCTTGTCCCATTTCCGGTTAGATCTCTGCTTCATGTTGACAGCTGAAGATCTAACCTCTCAGCCTCCTGCTCCAATCACCCGTTGCCATGCCTCTTCCGTGGACTCCCCCTCTCGAGCTGTAATCCAAGACAGACTCTTTCTTCTGTAAGTTGCTTTTAGCTCGTGGTGTTTTATCACAGCAACAGAAAAGTAACCGATGCAGTGGGACGGCACGGCTCTCTGTCATCTTGCCGCTCGTTCTCCAGTGCGCTATCTCAGGCCTGTGGAGGCTGAAGACCAAGAGAAAGAGTTGAGTTCCACACTGCAGACTGCCAAGGCTGGTTAAAAGTCCCAGACCCGCCCAGGTGAAAGGGAAGAGAAAGCAGAGTCTGTGTCTTGGTCAGAGAGTTTAAAGTCACATAGCAAAAAATGTCACTCAGAGACAGTGGAAGAATTGGCCATCCTCTTTTTATCAACTTAAAGTACTTCATTGAGGGAGATAAATGGAGGAGGTAAGGTTTGTTGACAGTTTACAGTGCGGGGCTCAACAAATACCCAGAATCTAGGTTTTCCTATTTCTCTGTTCTTCCTGGGCTACTTTCCATTTAAAAGATTCTGGAGGCCGAAAGTCTACCAATTCACAGTCACCAAGGTTTTCTGTTAACCAAGACATCCGGTGGAAAACACACCGTCTTCCTCAGATCCCTCTGGAAGATGGACATGTGCTTTGCATCTCCCAGCCGCTGATCTCTTTCTCCGTGGATTCATTATTCAAGCGTTTCCTTATCTTCCAATCAAGAGCACCTCAGTGCCCAAAATATTTTAGAGTGTTGTGCAGTGCTCAGTTATATGGGAGAGGTTGAAGCCAGAGTCACTGAAGAAGTCCATGATCAGGTCAACTACTGTGTGTCAAGAACTGGCTGTTCTACAGAACACAAATTCTTGGGTACCCAGCTCAGCCAGCATCAGATGACACCCTTTTTGCAACAGATCTAACTAGACCTTAGTGCTAAAGTTGGCTTCATGCTCCATTCTTTTTCGGTTCTGCCTTCATTTATATTTGGGACTTAGTTTTCTTGCTAGCACATTGATATATTTAAGAATATTTTTAAAAACCAGGTGTTGCTGTGGAATAGCCCTTCTGTACACTGTGTGAATACATGTCACTATGTTGGTTTAATAAACAAGCTGACTGGCCAGCAGCTGAACAGGATAAAGTTAGGTGGGAAAGCCACACTGGGAATGATGGGATGAGGAAGGGCAGAGGCAGAGAGTCGCCAGCAGATGCAGAGTGAGCAAGATGGGCACACCGTACTGAGGAAAGCCCGTGGCAAAGCATAGCAAAATATATGAGTTAATTTAAGTGCAAGAGTTAGCTAGGAACAAGCCTGAGCTATTGCCTGAGCACTTGTAATTAATATTGAGTCTCTGTGTTCATTATTTGGGGAGTGGCCACGGCACAGGGGAACACCACCTACAAGGTGTGGTGGTACACACTTTAATCCCAGCACCTGGGAAGCAGAGGCAGGCAGATCTCTGTGAGTTCAAGGCCAGCCTGATCTACAGAGCAAGTTCCAGGACAGCCAGGGCTGTTACACAGAGAAACCCTTTCTTGAAAAAAACCAAAAGAAAAAAAAAAGAATATTAAAAAAAAACTTACTTATAATTTTACTTGTTTTTATGTCTTCTTTGTTTAAATAAGACAGGATCTCATGTATCCCAGGATGGTCCCAAACTCACTTTTTAGCCACGGAAGACCTTGAACTTCTGATCTTACCTCTACTCCCCAGGTTTGGGGATTGCAGGTGTTCACCACCATGCCTAGTTTTATGTGTTGCCTTTAAAGATCAAACTCAGGGCCTCATGCATGCTAAGCAAGCACCATACCACCTGAGACACAGCCACCCACCCTTTACCTATGGCTTTCAAGGTTTCTTTGCTTTTATTTTATGTATATGAGTATTTGTCTGCATGTATATATGTGTTGAGCCCTCAGAGGCCAGAAGAGGGCATCAGATCCCTTGCAACTGGTGGTTGAGAGCCACCATGTGGGTGCCAGGAACTGAATCCTGGTCATCTGCAAGAGCAGCAAGTGGTCTTAATAGCAATCTCCCCTGCCCCCAAGATTTTTAAAATTTCTCTTTATTTATGTGTATGTATGAGTGTCAGTGTGTGCGTACACACATGCACATGGGAGGACAGAAGAGAGTATGAATCCCCTGGAGTTGGGGTTACAGGTGTTTGTGAGCCACCCAGTGTGGATTCTGGGAACAGAACTTCAGTCTGCAAGAACAGCAAGAGCTCTTAATAACTGAGCCATCTTTCTAGCCATATACCTACAATTTTAAATCATTTATCATATTTTCTTTTTTCTTTCTGCCTTTTTTTTTTTTGAGACAGGGTTCCTCTATCTGTTTAGCCTTCTCCTCCTATTTATTTTCTCTGCCTGCCAGCCCTGCCTATCCTTTCTCTGCCTAGCTATTGGCCATTCAGCTCTTTATCAGACCAATCAAGTGCCTTAGGGAGGCAAGGTGAAACAAATGCAACACATCTTTTTGTTTGTTTGTTTGTTTGTTTGTTTTTGTTTTGTTTTTTCCAGACAGGGTTTCTCTTTGTAGCTTTGTGCCTTTCCTGGAACTCACTATGTAGCCCAGGCTGGCCTTAAACTCACCGAGATCCACCTGCCTCTGCCTTCCAAGTGCTGGGATTAAAGGCATGTGCCACCACCACCTGACTCATTTATCATATTTTCAATGGAAGGGTCAACCAAGGAATTAAGGTACCTCATCTGCTATCCTACTTGATGGATTTTTTCCCTTTAGATGCTTTGACATGGTATGTGTACCAGGATGGCTTTGAAATAATGAACCTAAGCTGGGTGGTGGTAGTACATGCCTTAAATCCCAGAACTTGGGAGGTAGAGCAGGGGGATCTTTGTGAGTTTGAGGTCAGCCTGGTCTACAGAGTGAGTTCCAGGACAGCCAGGGCTACACAGAGAAACCCTGTCTCAAAAAACAAACAAACAAAGAAGTGAGAAAGAAATAATGAACCTCCTTCCTCAGTTTGGAGGGCTGAGATAACATGTGACAACAAGCCTTGCTTGATTGACAGTTGGCTAGATGTCTTTACACACGTTTCTACCTGAAACTCTCCCAGTCTTTATGGGTCTACTCAAATGCTTTCTTTATGCATTCTTGTCTGCCTTTCTTCACCTAGACAGAGCTGGCTATTGCATATAGACTTTAAAATTTCATTAATTTATGTGTGGGTGTTTTGTCTGTACGCATGTCTGTGTACCACATGTGTGCAGTACCCCTAGAAGCCAGAAGAGGGCATCAATCCTTTGGTACTGTGTTTTCCGACTGTTGTGAGCCACTGTGTGGGTGCTGGGAATTGAATCTGGGTGGCCTGGAAGAGTAGCCAACGCTCTTAACTGCAGAGCCATCTCTTCAGGCCCTGCTTCCTGACTTTGAAATACTTTTGTGTCCCTCTCTGCTAGGCATGGAATTTCTAATTTAGGAGTCATAATTTACAGAGTGTGAAGCCCTTTGTTAAAAATTATTTAAATTTTCAAGGTGGTCTGGGAAGATAGCTCAGTTGGTTAAATGCTTGCTTTACATGTGGACCCGAGTTTGGTCCCCAGAACCCATGTTGAAAAACAAAACAAAACAAACAAAATAAAAATCTAATAACAAAACTAGCCATGGTGGTGGGTGCTTGTAATTCCAAGTATGACGTGGCAGAAGCAGGTGGATCCCTCGGGTTCACTGGCCGGCCAGCCAAACCCACTTGTTGACCGCCAGGCCAGTGAGAGACACTTCTCCCTCAAAAAAAAAGCACACCCATACACACGTTCTCACACACTCAATTTGAAGACAGTGACAACAGAGTAAGAGTGAGGTCCTTTTGTGTGTGGAGCTCCGAATGACTCCAGTTCCCAGGACGCTGGCTTGGAGACTCATTATCACTGGTTTAAAGAGCCACTGTCCTCACTGATCACTGGAGATGGGTGTTCTCTATCTGCAGTAAACCTATCTGATTAACCAGTAAGTTCCAGGACAGTAGCAAGGTGCCAGATGTAGTTAGTAAATAGCTGTTGAATGAACACATGAAAACTCCATCATGTTCTTAATATTTTATTTTTGTTTGAAAAAATTTAAACTTTAACAATGTATTTAGTGTGTACGAGGGCGGGAGACAGTGCACACAGGTGCCACCATGTGGAGGTCAGGGGACAACTTGGGAAAGTCATTCTCTCCTACCAGGTGGGTCTTGGGGATCCAACTCAAGTCATCAGACACCTTTACCTGCTGAGCCATCTCACCAGCCCCTAGAGCGTCGATTTTAAAACACAGTTCTTTGACAACAGCTTTACCAGAAAAGAAGAGAAACTGTATCCTAAATGTCCCTGTTCATCCTAAGATGCCTTCGGGTTTACAAAATACGTCTTGGAACTGACAGAGCATGGAGGTACCTTTTAGCATCCGACATGATGGCTGTTCTTATGCTCCACGGGAAATGAGACATTTCTCTCAGTTCTACAAAGTGTTCCTGGACCAACTTTCTTTCTTACTTTCCCTGACATCTGCTCTTGGCTGAATGAACGCCGGGCATGAATTATCTGCAGTCTCAGCACACGATTGAAGGGACAATGAAGTGGCCTCGTGGGCGGCAAGAGAGCTGGCCAGTCTGTTCGCCTGCCACTCGACTACTCGGTTTCCCACGGGAGAAGGGCTCTCCAGGCCCCTTTATGTCATTTATGTAGTGTGGCACCTTAAAGCATCTCCCTGGGGAATGGGTGTGGGCTTGGCTCCAGATTCTTGCTCGTTAGGGCCGGCGACTTCTACTTTTCGTGCCTCAGTTTGCCCGGTTACTCACGGAGGAAAGCCAGTGACCCCCCAAGAGATACAAGGAGAGAGGAGTCAGTTGCTGGGGGACATGGACTCAAAACAGCTCCCAAGGTCTGTCTCTAGGGTGGTGGACTGTCTCTCACGCCTCCCAAGCCCACACCTTAAGTTTTCAGTACCAGACGAGGCGGAGGGTATAGATCGCCCTCTACCCCAACTTAGAGCTCCCTGGGCAGCGTGCCCTCGCACCCACCGGGAGAGTCGGGATCCAGAGCCCGCCCTTCCCCCACCTCCTCAGCCCCTCCTCCTGCGGCTTCCCCACGCGGCCCCCTCCCCCCCATTACAGCATCGCTCTGGGCGCCAAGACGGATTCCAGCCAGGGACTGCTGCAGTCAGCTCGCCGCGCTTCTGCAGCCTTGTGTCTTGGTTTCCGCAGCTTCGCGCTGTGCTCCGGACAGTCCCCTTTCCCTCCTCTGCCCCACCCCCGCCATGGCACAGCCCCTGGCTCGGGGCCCAGAGGTGGGCGGGCACAGTGGGTACGGGTGGGGCCCCCAGCTCAGACGGCAGGTATAGCGGGGTTCTCCCGGCACACTGGGGATTGCCTCCACTGGCCGACTGTGGGTGAGGGACGCCTGTCAGTGACTCGGAGGCCGGGCACAGCGCCCCGCCCTGGCAGGGGTGGGGCAAAAGGGCTGGGGTGGGGTTCGGGGACGGGGGGGGGGGGGGGACTCCTAGAGCCCAGGCCAAGAGCCGAAGTCGGGGAGCATACCCGGGAAACTAAGGACAGTAGCCTAAGAGGACGTGCTTGGGAGGGGGAGGCGGTGTGTGACATTCAGGGTGTGACTGCCTCGGTGAGGCTGTGTGTCTCCCTAGCCACCCGCGCTCTGGGCTTGGGTACCCGTGCCCAGGTCTGCTGTGCGCGGCCGTGACACCGAATGTGCTGGTTCCTGGGTCCTCGGTGCACGCCGACCCGGGAGCCCTCCTTCGCACCCCGGAGCTGGGCCTCCCCGGCGCTGTCGCTCAGCGACGCGGGCGCTCCTCCGGGACCGCGGCGGGCGCCCGCCGGCTGCGACCTCGGTCCTCGCGGGGCCGCTGCGGGGGCGGGGAGCGCGGGCCCCCTCCCTGTCGCGGGCTCCTGGCTCGGCCGCCCTGCGCGGGGGCGGGGGGCGGGGGCGGGGGCGGAGCGCGCGGGCGGGATCCCCCCGCCTCCCCGTCCTGGTCCCCGGGAAATCCAGCCTCCGTGGCTTGGCCGCCTCCGGCTCCCGCTCCCGCGGCCGCTCAGCGCTCGCTCGGGGCTCCGCAGCCCGCGCGGCCCCACAGCCAGGGGCTCCGCAGTGCCGGGTCCCGGAGCCCGCACTCGCGCCCGCAGCCGCAGCGCAGCGCCCCCGGCCCGGGCCGCCGGCACCATGTAACCCCGGCCGGAGCCCGACCGGGCCAGGTAAGCAGCCGGGAGGGGTGGGGACCGGGCCGCGCTTGCCGCGCCCTCTGCAGCGCCCCCCAGGCTCGGCCCGGCTGCAGCCCCGGCGCCGCCCACGCCCGGGGCTCCCGCGGCCTGGGCTCGGGCCCCGCGATGGGGGGAGGGGCTGGGCCTCGGCGGCCGCCCCCGACCTCACCCTGGGCCTGGAGGCCGGCGTGCCTGACCCCAGGGACCGGTTGGGGACCACGCGCTCCGCAGACGCGCTGTCCCGGCCGGGGCCGCGGGAGGCCGGCCAGCGCCCGCCCAGCCCTCGCCCGCCTGGAATGGAAGCTTGGATCTGGGAGGGAGGTTGACTGTGGGGGGTGGGAAAGTGGCGGTGTTGGGGAGACCCAGAGAGAAGTTTCCTCTGCAGGTGTGTGAGCGTGCTTGTGTCTGTGGTGAGGGTGTCGCCGTGCGGGTCTGTGGGTGAGTGAGTGTAATGCAGTGAGCGTGCAGGGTGTTACCGTCCATGAATCTGTCGACATATGTGTGGATGAGTGTGTGTGTGTGCTGTTACTGTGTGGCTGTGTATGTAGGTGTCTGAGTGTGTATGAATGGACGTGCATGTGCGACTATCTCTGAATGGGTCTGGGTATGTTGTACTGGGTGACTGTGTGGGAATATATCCAAGCAGGGTTCACCCACACCTGGGCTTTGCCCCGCCCCCATTCCTGGTGGGACATAGCATGGGAAGATCATACTTTTCCGAGGTCAGATGGCTCCCTCCCTCCAAGGTCTCCTTAGATTTAGACAAGAGCTCCTGGGGCACCTTCTGGTGTCTTTTCCCCATGCTGGGTCCCTGCTGGGAGTGAGCCTAAGGCTGTGTACCTGTGTGTGGGCATAGTTTTTTTTGGGGTGGGGGTGGGCGGTGCTAGGGGCTTGTATCATTTCAGTAATGTTTGGCCAAAGGCCCTTTAGAGTCAGACTCTGAGGAAGCCAGGAGAAAGATCTGCCTTGCTAACCACTGGAGCAGGTGGCTTTCTCCTAGAGTTCCAAGCTCCAAATTTCTAAGTTCTGGGTCACTGGCTTAGCTCACGGTTCCAGGTGGGTCTGTACTTAGCTCCTTGAAGTAGTAATATAACGGTGCACCTGTGTCGGTCTAAGACTTTTGAAAATGCCCCTCTCGTCTCTTGTTTCTCGAACTGCCTTGGAAGCAGGCCCGGCTGTGTCAGGTTAGCCATATGAAACCAACAGTATTCAACTGTTTTTTTTATTTTCTAACCTGTAAAAACAGCCATCCCACATGGTTCAAACTAGTACGATGCCAATTTACAGAAGAGAACGTCGAGGCTTGGGAGGTGAATTGCATTTCTTGTAGTCACACATTGCCAGTCTTCCACTGTCTGGTCCAGTGAAGTCTCATCCAAGTCTTCCGTTGACCCTGGGAACCCAGCTAGGCCAAGGTTAGAGTAGCACTTTGTAGTGTGTTTTCTGTGACACTGGCTCACTGCCCTCCACTTCTGTCCACTGTTTCCTGAGTGTGGGGTCTACTTCTGTACCCAGCTGTCAGTGCCTAAAAGAGAGAGATGAGGGAGAGGGGAGGAGGGAGGGGAGGGAGAGCTTCGTGAGTTGGCAGTGAATCAGGGTCTAAAAAGAGAGCTGGGAGGGCTATGGTGGCAGGTGTTTCTAAAAGGAACGTGAACATAGGATGAACAGCCTCAGATGCAGCCCCCACACTCCCCCCCCACTGCCCCCCTGATCTGGCAGGCAGTGCCCACTGCATTTTGTGCCAGGGGGCTCACATCCAAGGAATGAGCTTGCATGAAACTATAGAATGATAGCCAGAGGAAGGGCCTGACAGTTGACTTGATTCTCCAATCTCTTAATTAGAAATCGGGGAATCTGAAAGAGAGGAGACCTACTCAAGGTCACTCAGTGAACCTGTGGATTCCTAGGCTAGTGTTCCCCCAGGTCATTTCCTAACCGTCACATTCTATCCTGGAACTCCCCACCCCCTTAAGAGCTGAGTGTGGAAGTGGGTAGAGGAAAGGAAGACTCAGTACGTCTAAGGCTGTCAATCCGTCAACCTGGGACTCTTCTCAGAACAGAGGAGCCTACAGGTATTCCTGGGGATGGGGATGCCTGGCAGACCCGCCATAGAGGAAGGCCATGGCCTTGTCTTAGTTCCCCCTGGCTAGGGGCTGGCACTGCTCTAGCCCCAACTTCAGACCTCCTTTCAGTGCCTGCTTTCAGCATCTGCTTGGCATATAACATCTCTTCCAGCTGATGTTGGCGCCTCAGCGGGCTGGGCCCATTTTTCTTCACCCCACACAGTTTCTGATGCATTTGGCCTCTAGCTGGGCTGACTTTTTTTTTTTTTTTTTTTTTTGTTAACCTTATTGGGTTTCTGATGGGTAGAGAAACTTCTGAGTTTTGTCTCATTTAGAAAAATATACGGCTACCCGAACCCTTTCTGACCGAGGCTTCTAGGAGTTTAGACCAAATGGTAAACATATTTGCCCTCGTTTTCATGGTGAGGGGACTGCCTTTCAACAAGGGGCTTTATGTTTGGTTTGGTTTTAGGTGGCTGAAATGAAGCGGGGGGAGGGGTATAATCACGAAGCTTTTCTTGAGACAAGCTTCCAAAGACTTTCCCAGTGCCTACCCATTCCCGTGGTCAAGAAGCCTTCCCAGATTCTGATTTCAGTCGCACTTGGGGGAGTCAAATGCTTTGTTTCTCAGTGGGAGGTTGGAAGAACATCTGTGTACCCTCCACTCTGCAAGCATCATGTCTCAATTCCCTCTTTATCCACCCCCCCTTCAGTCTGAAGGCTGCTGGCTCAGCGGGGCCTCCTGCCGTCTGGGGAGTCTGGGTTTGAGCTGGGGTGAGGCTGTGGCACCATCGTTATGGTAACGAGCTGCCAGCTCATCGTTGCTAATAACTTGTCGGGCCCCTGGGCTCAGTGCAGCATCCGTTCCCTGCAGCCCTTCTTCCCATGTTACAGACAGAAAAAGTGAGGCTTATGAAGGAGGGGCCTGGGAAGAGGAGAGTCTGAGGTTGGGTGGCCTTTTCCTTGAGTCTCTGGCTGGGGAACCATGGGGAAAGGGGTGAGGCTGCCTGGAGAGGAGTTCTAAATGTGGTTGCCCAGGCTTGATTTCTTGGGTGGTTAATGTGTGACTAGACTCATGCTTGCGTAAACTTGTACATGCTAGCTGACATGTTCATGTGCATATATATAACAGCCCACAGGCAAGCATGTTCCAAGCGTCAGAGCACACTTGTGTATGAATACTGCTTCTCCCATCTGCACATAAGGCACCCAAGAAATCTGGGTTTGTGGGGGTGTCCAGGTATGTGGGTGGGGATCTGATCTTTTTCTGATGCAGCTTCAAAGTATCTTGTTAACAAAGGGACAGAATGGTCCCAGGGTTCTTCTTCCTTCCAGTCCAGAGCTCAGAACGGGAGTGGACTGGGGGTGGTGGGGGGACCCAAGCCCTCAGCTCTAGAAGGCTTCTGCCTCTGTGCCCTTTGAGCTCAGGTAGCCCCTGCCCCCACTCTCTCTTCTTTCCCATCCTCTCCTCTTCCTGTGTGTAAATATTAAAGAGCTGAGCCCGCAGGGCTGATGTAGACATGGGGAGAGAATGAAATTAAAAAGGATTCCCTCACCCCCATCCCAACACCTCCGCCCCACAGTCCCCCGCTCCAGCTTCTTCCCCTCACTCAGTGCTTCCACATACCTCTCCTCCCCCCAGTCCAGATGGGAGCTGGCTCCTGCAGAAAGGGGGTTCAGAACAGGGTGTGGGGAGCTACTTCTCTCTGCCTCCTCCCAGCACATCTGCCTACAGGGCCGGGAGCCCCCACGTGAGTATTGATTTTGTTTTGGGGTGGTGGTTAAGAAGGAAAGTGCTTTCTGGAACCAGCTGTGAGTGGGGCTCAGGTCTGAAAGGAGGTGGGTGGGGTCCTCTCTCTAGGCTTCTTGAGGGAAGCTCCAGGTCTGAATTTCTCTTCTCTTTTAGACCTCCAGGGAAGTGGGGGGGGTTGTCAGGTGTGCCAGTGCACAGGAGCAAAGGGTGGGAGCTTATGGTGAGAGGGTCTCCTTGGGTAAAGCTTCTCCCTTGCTTTCTGGGTTTCTAGAAACCCAGCTAGTGGCTGTAGGAGCTGTCCTCAGTGCTGACTGAGACTCGGCGGAGATGCGCTCCTTTGGAGCTGTCCCGGGTGCTGAAAAAGGCTTGGGTCACACTGACGGAGAGGTGCCTGGGCAGTGCTGAGGGTTCACTAGAAAAATTCTCCCAGGTGACCCATTTTGCAAGGGCAGAGTCCCTGGACAGAAATATATATTCTGAGGTTATTCTTAGGAATTTAGGCCTCACAGTTGTTAGTGGCATTTGGTAAAAGGACTTTCTTTTCTCTATTTGAGTTTACCTTCCTCTTCCCAAAACCATCGTACTGTTAGTGTGGGGCTAGGAAGGGGCGATGGATGCAGTTGTGGCCGTGAGCTTTCTTCTTCTGAGATCATCACAGTGTAACAAGCTTATTGACTCTGCCCAAGTCTTTCTCCTTTGGGGCCCCAGAAGTTCAGACTCGAGACATTCAAGAGTTTGAGTCTGGCAGGGTAGACCTCAGTGGATGGGGCTTGGGATATAGAGTCGGGATCATTGACTGGCTACTTGGTGCCAACCTGCTAACCACAACTTCAGATTTGAGAACAGGAACCCTAAAATATTCTACAAGCCTGCTTGTGCTCTGCCCATCCCCAGCCCTAGCTCGAAGCATCGTTTGGGAGAGACTTTTGTTGGGGAGGAAGATTTCGCAGCAAAGGATTCAAGGGAGTGGGTGGGGTTGTTCAGTGCCATGGAGAAGAGAAGGAGGAGGCTACTGGAGACAGGGCAGCAGGGAAAAAGGAAGATCTGGGGGAGTAAAAAGTATTCAGATGAAAGGATGGGGTCTGGGTTTCAATACTCGGCTCCTCTGGATAGCTTTCCCCTAGTGACCTGCGGTCAGGGTCATGTGCAGTGTCTGGGTTTAAGGGGGTACAGCAGGGAGTCATTTCTCCAGGTCCCTTCCCTTGTCATCCCAGGGGGATGAGAGCCAAATGTCAGGACATGCAGATGAGGCTGTGGGGGAACAACAGGCAGGAGGGGTTGATGGCAGCTCACCTCCCATCCCCAAGAGCACAATCAAATATTCAAATGGGATCCTGATGGGGAGGGGCAGGGAAAGGCTTCCAGATGACTCTGGGCAGACATTGGGTGTGGCAGGAAGTTCAGGACAAGGGAGAGATTTCCAGAGGTCTCACACAGAACCAGTCTCTCCTTCCCCGCATAGGACTTCTGGTTAACAAGGGGCCCTTCACCCATCATGTTTTTGATGTTACCCATCAAGATGATTCCTCCTTCTTGAGCTGCTTGAGAGGAGCTGAGTTTTCCTTTGCTTGTGGGTGCTGGGAGGTGGTGGGTGTGGGTGTGGGTGCCTGTTTGGGGAGGGGAGGTGTTTGTGCTCCACTCGGCTCCCTTGGTTACATAACAGCTTTGATAAGACTTTACTTTGGATCTGCTGCCACTGCCTGAAGCAGTCACCCCTCCACCCCCTCGTGGAATGCTCGGTGTCCACCCCCTTCTCCCTGGCCCCTTAGAGAGTCCTGCTGTTCATGATCCAGTGTTCTAGCAGTTGCTTTTCTGCCAGGAGCTGTCTGCAGCTTGCCTTCCTGTCCCTGAGTGGCTCCTGTTGTGAAATACTTGCTTTTATTATTTTGGGTCCGGGTCATCCCCTTTACATTTCTGAGCTTCCTGGTCTACCCTCTTCCTTGTCAAGGCCCTCAGGCTGCCTTGGGGAACTAAACATCATAGAGCTGTCCTGTAGGGAAGAAGAGGGCTGTCCCAGGAGTCTTCAGGACACAAACTATTCATTTATTGTTCCTTCTCTGCTTTCAGTATCTTCAATATGTTTGGAAGTAGAGAAATATCCCCAGAAGTGCTAGGAAGGATCATCTTTTCACTTCTCCTACAATTAAGGGAGTGTGTATGTGGTGGTCGGCTGCCTCTTGGATGGGCAGAGTTGTTATATCAACTTTATCCTCACCCAACTTGTCTGAGCAGCTACTGTTTTTTTCTAGGCACAGGACAAGGGAATTTCAGAGCCTTTCTCTAAAATGCCTTTTCCTGAGTGAGGTGGGAATGGGATGTGATCAGGAGCAGGGTGTACCATGTGGCTAACAGGAGCTACTTTGCCAATGGAAAGATGAGAGGCTTGCAAGTTGCACATGTAAGTTTGTGATGTTACTAGCATGATGGGTTTCTCTGTGGATAGGGTAGAAGCCTGTGGAGGATCTGCCTATCCTATGAGTGGGTCTGTGATGGCGTAGATACACATTTGTGTATATGCATGTGAGCACTTAATATGTGAGTGTATGTATGACTTTGTATACATCCATTTATATATGTGACTGTAAAGGCAGCTAAACTAGCAGATGGGTGTGTGATATGCTCACCCAGGGATACAGATGTGTGACCATGTGTATGTGAACATGGATGTGAGCTGTATGTATACTTATGTATAAATGTATATATGCACTGGGTGGTGGTAGCACACGCCTTTAATCCCAGCACTCGGGAGGCAGAGCCAGGTGGATCTCTGTGAGTTTGAGGCCAGTCTGGTCTACAGAGCGAGATCCAGGACAGGCACCAAAAAACTACACAGAGAAACCCTGTCTCAAAAACCACCCCCCAAAAATGTGTATGTGCATGTTCATGTACTTAATGATTTAGGATCATATGAATAAATGTGCATAAAGTTGATTCATAGAGAGGGAGACAGATATTGAATTTGACTCAACATTGGCTCTGTCCAAAAGTTATTTTCCCGCTAGCTTGAACTTGGTCCACTCTGATGTCTGTGGCCCTTCTCCAGAAAGCAGGTCTCTCAAATTCTCACGTCCTAGGAAGCAGGACCATTCATATGGAGGCAGTTTGCAGAGGGAAAGCTTGAAGACAGCTGTGAAAGAGATCTGATCCTGATGTTGACCATATGCTTGATGTTTAGGAGTGTACGTGGGGAAGTGCGAGAGGAGAAACATCAACACTACTCCAGAGGTTTCATGAATTAAGAGCAAGTTGGGTGTGAATAGAGGAAGCAGGCAGGGGATATTAAGGAGACCCAGTATGTGTTTGTATATATGTGTGTACATATTGTGCCCATATGGGTCATGTGGCAATGTATGTATTGCTTATCTATGGTACTATATGCACATTTAACATAAGTGTGCTTCCTCATATGCATTTAACTGTGGTGATATATTGTGTACCCTAATAAAGCTTGCCTAGCCGGGTGGTAGTGGTGCACACCTTTAATCCCAGCACTCAGAAGGCAGAGCCAGGCAGATCTCTGTGAGTCCGAGGCCAGCCTGGTCTACTGAGCGAGATCTAGGAAAGGCGCAAAGCTACACAGTGAAACCCTGTCTTGGAAAAACCAAAAAAAAAAAAAAAAAAAAAGCTTGCCTGAAGATCAGAACAAGCCACTAGATTAAACACAGAGGCCAGGCAGTGGTGGCACACACTTTTAATCCTAGAACTTGGGAGGCAGAGATCTGTCTGGATCTCTGTGAGTTCAAAGCCACCCTGGACTACATGAGGTTGACTCAGTCTAGGAGAGAAACAGAGCCAGGCAGTGATGGCATGCACCTTTAATCCTAGTACTTGGGAATCTCACGCCTTTAATCCCAGCACTTGAGATCTCATGCCTTTGCTTGGGAAACACACATGCCTTTAATCCCAAGAAGTGATGGCTGGGCAGAGAAAGGTATATAAGGCGTGAGGAGACAGGGACCAGAGGCTTTTCAGGCTGAGGAGCCCTAGAGGTAAGAGGTGGCTGTGGCTTGTTCCTTTGTCTCTCTGATCTTTCAGCAATTACCCCAGTATCTGGCACCGGGATTTTTATTATAAGACCTTTAGAAATTTGAGCAACATCTGACAATAAAACTCTAGGTATATACAGGCAGACATGCCCATAAATGTTAATATGCACACGTATGTGAACAGTGTATATGAACTATCCCAGTATATGGTAGCAGTCGCCTGATGCCAACTTGCAGCCATAAACTCCTGCATATCACTCACTTGTTTTTTGTGTTTTGAGACAGAGTCTCACTCTGTAGTTCAGGATGGCACAGAACTCAGTATGAAGCCCACGATGGCCTCAGAGTCACAGCAATCTTCCTGTCTCAGCCTGCTGAGTGTCGAGATTACAGGTATGAGCCACCGTTCCTGGCTCAGCCAAGGCTGGCGTTAGTTTCCCAACAGTCCTTGTTCCGTCCCACGTGCCTCCCCCGGGGCATGCAGTCACTCGGCCAATGCCTGTGTTACGCTGACACTATTCCACAGACTGTCCTTGACAACTCAAGCTGATCCTCAACTTCAAGTGACCTGCAGTCTAAAGAGGAAATTGGAGGCACATGAGCACAGTGGGTACCATGAACCTGAGGAGGAAGTTAGGTCAGCTCTGGAGTGGGAGGGAAGAGTTTGGCAAGGACTAAAAGAAGGTGGGGTGCTTGAGCTAAAGCTTAAAAGGGGAGCAAGCATTTGACGTGTGAGCAACTGAGGGAAAAGGTGTTACAGGGCAAGAAATATCCAACTGGCTGGTGGGGTTGCTCAGTGGGTAAAGACACTTGCCACCAAGCCTGATGGGTTCAACCTCCAGGACCTACATGGTGGGAGGAAAGACCTGCCTCCCTTAGGTCCTCTGCCCTCTACATGCACACCGTGCACACAAGTGAATAAATAAATAAGTACATAATCAATAAGCATATAAATTATAAAAAAAGAAATGCCCAGCTGGTTTCCTACCCCCACCCTTGCTCCATTCAGGAGCTGGAATAAGATAAGGCCATACACATTTTTTCACCCTCTCCCTTCTTTTGTCCCGGTCTCCCCCCACCCCCTTCCGAGACAGGGTCTCAAATCAAGCTGGCCTCAGACTCACTAAGTAGCAGAGAATGACCTTGAACTTGCGACCCTCTGGCCTCTTCCTCCTCAGTGCTGGGGTCACAGGCACACACCACCGTAATAGAGTCTACGTACTGTTGGGGATCAAGCCCGGGACTTGGTGCATGCTAGACAAGCTCTCCACTGCCTGCTCTCCATCTCCCTGGGAGTGACATCTGGAGTGCCTAGTGGTCAGGGCCTGAGTGTTGTGTGTCAAATCATCACGCATCGCCTCCCTGGCCCCAAAGGTCTTCCTTTCCAACCCACCAAGAAGTTGGAAAATCCCTCCTTGAGGCTTGATGCTCTCCGTTCCCCTCAGCCCAAGATGCTCTTTTTTAGACGCTCATGACACTCCCTCCCTCACTTCCTTCGAATCTTGGCTCAAACGTCTCTTTTCTGCAGAGGCCTCCCTCCCCAGCAGTCTAACTGAAATAGCCTCTTGCCACGCTACCCCCTCACCCCGGTTTATCCATATTTTAAATTTTCACTCGCCACCACCAATTACCTCACGCGTTGGTATCCTGCCTCACTTTCCTCACCGGACCATGAACTTCCTGAGAATGGGAGCTGCATCTGCTTTGCTCACGCTGCCCGACTGTGTCGGGAGGAGTGTCTGGTTCCGAGTAGGGCGCTCGGTTTATTTGTCACACATTATAAAGGGATCACACTCGATGCCCATAGGATGACCAGATCAAGGTGTGAGGTAGGGAGACCAGTTGGGATGCTGGTGTGATAGCTTTGGTGAGAATTAGGAGGAGGGTGGACTGATGTAGAGCCCTCACCAGGGAGGAGGAGGAAAAGAGACATAGTGTACACACGTATGTACACACATACGCACACACACATGTGCATGCATTTATTTTAGCCAATCATACCTGCTCCCTTTGGGGAAGACTAAGGAGGGAAATAGAAGCCTGTGTGTGTGTGTGTGTGTGTGTGTGTGTGTGTGTGTGTGTGTGTGTGTGTGTATGTGTTGTGTGTTGTGTGTGCTGTGTGTATGTCACGACTAATATCCCATGAGAAGCTGGACACCCTCCAGCTAACCCTGACTGCCATTCTCCCTTCCTTTTGGATCTTGGCACTACCAACCCACACACGCCCACCTCTGCCAGCCAGGCTGCAGAGGGCTGCTAAGCGGGGCCTCTGTGGTTCCATTGCGTCAGTGACGCAAAGCTCCTGCCTTAGGGAACAGGCTAGATGGCAAGCAGGACCCTGAACAACAGGAAGGACTGTAGCAAGGCAGAGCCACAGACACAGCCTTGGAGACAGAGAAAGAGAAGGGCGGTGGGGGCTGCCGGCTGGGGAGCTTAGGCAGATCTCAGACTTCCCGCAATCAGATGTGATAGCCTCCCTGACCAGCCCACCCCCTTCTCCTGGTGGGGTGGATACCTTAACCAAAGATACTTGGAGCTGTTGGTCCCCGGAGCTGTGATGTGAAGTCAGGTCCAGTTCTATAGGATGGTCTGGGGCTTGGCAGTATGGGAGCAACTTCTCTTTGTGTCTTGACAGATGATTTCCCCCTCTCTCAAGAGGCCCAGAGGCTTTGAGTTTATATTGTAGAATGGGGATCTAAAGTCAGACTTCGGGTAGGACTGGTGGGCCGCTAGCAAGAAAGGTTCAAGGCACTGTCTGTGATCCATGCTGGTGAGAACTAGAGAAAGAAATGGGGGTGGTGGGTCACCCTCCCCCTGACCTCTGGGGAAAGGGTGGTATTCAAGGCTAAAGAGCTTTTTTAGTGTGCCCCCTCCCCCCCAGACCTCTATAGCTAGGGCTGGGTTGCTTTGGAATAGAGAGGCTGGTACTAGAACCCATTCTAGGTTGTGGGGTGGAGGGGACCCCTCTGCTGCTCTCCTCTCTTTTTGGGGCTAGGGCCTGGGTGCTGCAGCCTCTCCCTTCCCACCTGGGCTGTGAGCTTGGGGGTTGGGCCGAAACAGCCGCCAGAGCCGCCCACCTGCCCGCGGTGTCATGGCAACGACTCTGCCCACGTGGACGAAGAGGAAAGGGAGGAGAAGAGAGGAGGAGAGGAGTCGCGACCAACGTGAAGATGGGAGGGGGCTTCTCAGGGTCCCTTATGCTAGGGTCCCCACACTTCAGCTTGGACCGGTCCTAACTCCGTTCTCCCCAGAGACCCCAAGGGAGGGTGTGGCTGTGTTTCAGTCCTGGCTACAGAATGTGCTTGTCCTTGAGTGGCCTGAGTAAGGGATGACCTTGGCCTCTTACACGTGGACCTTGGCTGGGGTTCTGGGGACATGGAGTTTTTGCACATGCACGCTTCTCCATGTTCCCCCAATACAAGTCGGGGGGTGGTGCCTGGGGCTGAGGGGATGAGAGCCCGACCTACTTCTCCATTTTCTCACTATTTTTCAAAAGGAAAATGACCCACTTTTCAACCAATAGGACTGGGGCCTGTTCCCAGGCTGATTCCCTGAGCCCCCCTGCCCAGGCCTCTACCCCATCCCTCAGCCTCTTTGCCACGTGCTGAACCCACTTCTAGGGGAAGCAGGTGCACTTATGTGGAGGGGTTCTTCGTTGCCATCTGTACTAGGCTTAGGGAAGATCTCGTTCTGACCGGGGGTAGGGGTGGGCCAAGGCTGGTCTGAGAGAAATCAGCCACTTTGGGCAGACGCCCTTGACTGCCACAGCCCTTGGCATTTTGAGTGTCCCCTCTCCTTGCCCCTGACAGTCCCAGGATGCACCCCCCCCATTTCACAGAGTGGCAGGGAGGATTCTGTGGATGGTGGTGGGGGGGGGCTGTGCCCTTACCCAGTTTGTCTTAGTACTTGGTGGTAGCCTGGCTTCCTGAGCTGCTCGTTTCCAAATGGAAAGGGGAAGCCTTTTCTGTTTGTCTACTCGTGTGTCTGCCACAGTTCTTCCAAGAGACCCCCTCAAGAAGGGTTCTGCCTGAGCCTTGCTTCTAAGCACCTCCCCCCCTCTAGGATATTGGTCTGGGCCTCAGAGCCCCCTCCCTCCCTCAACTATATTGGCCTGGGCTGGCTTGGGGGGGTGATTAGGGATTTAATTATTTAGTTTCTCTAGCTCAGTAGATTAATTCCATCCATCACAGGCAGGCCGAGCCTTCTCCCCCTCTTTGGGCTGCCTGGCCAACCCCAGAGGAAGGGAGCATCATTGCTCACCTGGGCCTAGTATCGGCTCTGGGAACAATGGATAAAGTTCTTATTGGGGGAGGAGTTGGTGTATGACATCGATCGGATGTGGGTGCCTGTGAGATATGAACACATAGAGCTGTCATAGGGAGATAAGTGTGTGTACTTGTGTGTCAGTGCATCTCTGCAGCTTGTGTGCACCCAGACATCAGTGTCTTTTGGCGGATAGTGTAGATGCAGATGAACCCTTGTGGGAACAGGGTCTTTAGACACTAAATGCCCAGGACTTTGTGTGAGCATAAGGGCTGTGTGGATGTCTACATGGCTGTGGCACTTAACATCTGGATGAATATTATGAGGTAAAAGGCGAGTGGACAGTTTGAGGTGCTTGTGTGACTATGTGTGAGGGAGAAACGGAAAAGGTGGAGCTTTCCTAGGTGAGAGCTGAGCCAGACCTACAGGGGGTGTGTCTGCTGACCTTATCAGAGGACTTGACTCAGAAAGATATTTTTGATACATACCTTTTCAGTCTGGATTCAGTCTCCTGAGAGTGTCAGCTCCATATTCTCCCATCTGTGTTACCTCAAGCAGTTTTCTTTACATTGTAAGCCTCAGTTTCCTCATCTGTGAGATGGGAGAGATGATGGTACCTACCAGGGTCAGCTGTGATGACTGTGTGAGATCAGAGAGATAATGGTACCTACCATGGACAGATATGATGGCTGTGTGATATGGGAGAGGTGATGGTACCTACCATGGGCAGCTCTGATGGCTGTGTGACATGGGAGAGGTGATGGTACCTACCATGGGCAGCTGTGATGACTGTGTGAGATCGGAGAGGTGATGGTACCTACCATGGGCAGCTCTGATGACTATGTGAGAAGATGCTTTTCTCCTATACTATTTAACACAGTGCTTCTGCGGTTACAGCATTCGAAGAGCTGAACTGGGCATGAGTGGGGGTGCACTCCTGTAATCCCAGTACTTGGGATGCTGAGGTAGAGGGATCATAAATTGATGAGTTGGAGCCCTACCTGGGCTATACATTGAGTTCCAGACCGCCCTAAGCTGTGTATAGTTAGATGTCTCAAAAAACAAAGCTGGGGCTGGAGAGATGGCCTCATGGTTAAGAGCACTTGCCGCTCCTGCAGAAGACTGGGATTGGATTCCCAGCACCCACACCAGATGGCTCACAACTGCTTGTAACTCCAGTGCCCTCTTTTGTCCTCTGTGAGCACGCACTTAGGTGGTGCATGTGCTGACAAGCAGTTTTGCACACATACACATAGGTAAACGTGAATGAATGAATGAATAAATAAGTAATTTTTAAAGTAGCTGGGCATAGTGGTACACAGCATTGGAGAAGCAGAGGTGGACAGATTATTGGGATATGTGTGTGTGTGTGTGATGGTGCTGGGGATCGGACGTGAGCCCTGTGGATCCTAGACAAATGTTTTACCACTGTTCCACCTCCCAGCCTAGCTGGTTGTGATTTTGGGTTTTTGAGGTCAGCCTGGTCTGCATAAGTTCCAGGCTAGCCAGAGCTGCATAGTGAGACTCTTGTCTTTTAAAATTAAAAACAACAACAAAATCTGGGTGTGGTGGCACACACCTTTAATCCCAGCACTCAGGAGGCATAGGCATGTCTCTTTCTCTCTGTGAGTTCAAGGCCAACCTGGTCTACATAGAGATTTCCAGGACAGCCAAGGATACATAGAGGGAACCCGCCTCAAAAAAAAAAAAAAAAAAAGGTATAGCTCAGTCTGATCCTGGGTTCCATCTCTACCACCATGTAGAATACACCTGTAATTCCAGTAGTCAGGAGGCAGAGGCAGGAGACTCAGAACTTTTAAAGTTATCCTCAGCCAGAGCTGGGCATGGTGGCAACATACCTTTAAACCCCAGCAGTCAGGAGGCAGAGGCAGGTGGATCTCTGTGAGTTTAAGACAAGCTCAGCCTGGCCTACATAGTGAATTCCAGACTAGCCAGAACTACGAAGTGAGACAAAAAGAAAAACAAAAAGAAAACTACTACTCTTGACGATGACGATGATGACGACTAAGAATTAAAAAGCTATTCTCAGCTACAAAGCAAGTTCAAGGCCAGCTTGGGCTACAGACCATAGACTTCTGAGTTGATAGGTGCCTGGGATTTTCTGTTCCGGGCCAGACTCTGCCTGCATGCCTCCCTGGGCAGGACCCAAGCTCGGCCTGCTCTGGCAACCTGGCCCAGTTGCAGGGTCCTTTCTCTCTTGTCCCAGTGCATCAGCGGCTGGTTGCTCCTTCTTGATGACTCAGTCACCGAAGCAGAACTGAACTCATTGAGAATCTACTGTATGCTTTGCTTGGCCATGTAGAAGTGAATCTCTGACCCTGGCCTCTCAGGTGTTCCAAGCTTGCACCACGCATTTCTCCTACTGTGCAGAATAAGGGGTATGGGACAGATGAGGAGGTAGTGATTGCTGTCTTGGGCTTCACGGGGAGACCCCCTCTCAGTAAATACTTCACATAGGGTAACTAATGGAATGCTTGCCTGGCCTGTGCAGAGCTCTGAGTTGGCTCTTCAGCACTGCATAAGCTGAGTGTGGCGGCACATGCCTAGAACCCCAGTTCTTGGGTGGTAGAGACAGCATGGTCATCCTCAGTTACATAGTGAGTCTGAGGCTAGCCTGGGCTACTTATCTCAGAAGCAACCGCAACAATATATATGCATCAAGGGTTCAGTTGACAGGACAGGTGGATGGCTGTTACTGTTTCTGCTGCTTCTCGCCCTGCACACTTACCTGCTGTGTTCCCCGCCCCTCCCCTTCCCATTCTGTTCTCGGATCCTCTAAGAAGTCTGGGGGTTCAGAGGAGAACTGGGCTTAGGCATTCCTGCAGCTGGGGTGGGGTCAGAAGTCTTCAGGCAGAGCTGAAGGGCAGGAGAGTCCACCCAGGAATCAGCCAACAAAAGGCCCTTCAAAGGGTCCAACCTTGTGCTTGATTCTCCTGTGACACCGACCCAGAAGGCGAGGCTGGGCCTTTGTGCTAGACATCCCTGTGCCAGTTATATAGAGGGCGTGGGAGGAACGGTAGGCCAACCCTAAGTTGTAGATTCCATGGCAGGGAATACGTGACCGGTTGGCTAGGTTGGAAGTAGAAAAGGCCATGGACTTGGCCTGGCACAGAATCACGTGTCCCTTGGACCCCTGTTGGGACGTGGCTCCTGCCTCTCATTCTCTGGTGTCTGTCTTGGAGGCCAGAGCAAGTCACACACAAATGAAAGAAGGTGCTGTGGTGTTCATGCTAGAATAGACATGAGAATGGAGACCCACGCACCTTGTCTTGGATTGATCCATTAGTTACTTGTTGTACAACGTAAGGGGCAGATACCATTGTCCCCATTTTACAGATGAGAACACTGATACCCAGGCAGAGGAAACAAGCTGTTTATGGTTCAGCTGAGGTAGCATAAGTGCAGGTAGATAGCTGCCTTTGTCTTTCCAGTTCCCAGTTTGAGGTTGTTAAGCTTTTTCTTCTCAATCTCTGGAGTGGGAAGAGAAACTGCCATTGATGGCGCAGAGGGCTCTGGAGGCCTGTGAACCAGAGGGCTCTAATTCCCTCGGGTCCCACCATTTTGGGGCACCAGGGCTGCTCTGCTGTGTTCTGCATGCTCGAGATGTGGGAGGTCTCCAAAAGCTTCCTAGGCGAGCAAATTCCTGGATATACAAAATGAAAGAGTTTCCACAGTACCCATTTCTGATCCACCAGGCATGGCTGCAGTCTCTGCCCAAGGCTGTCTGAGAAATCCTCTCTAAGAGGCCCTGGGTTTAGTTCTCACACATTTAAATGGCTTTCCCTTCATCTCTAGCCAGCCCTTGGCAGTGCCCAGGACATCTTACCTGCATTACTTTAATCCTGTGACATCACAGACCCGGGGGAGAGACTGTTCTTGCTCCCGTTTGAACACGGGGGTGGGGGTGGGGGGGGGGCTTGTGAGAGAGGAAGGCAATTCCTTAAGGCCCTTGTGATTTAACTGGTGCACCTGGTCTATGAACCTGGATGGTTCAGCTCAAAACTTAGAAAAGACACTCTCTGTCACCAGCCACCCCTGGAGAGAGCCTCAGGGGAGTTCTGGTCCTGGGATGACTCCTCTCAGCAGGAGGAGACTCCCAAACTGGGGATCTTGGACCCTTGAGGCGTGGGAGTGGGGTGGGGGTGGACATGACTGAGAACAGATGGGCTGGAAGTTGCTGGCCATGAGGGGTAAGGTTGGTCAGTGTGGCTGTATCTCAGAGGGCTTTTGGAAGTCCTGGAGGAGGGAGAGGAAGCTCACACTTCATTGGTAGGGTTTCTTGGCTCCATGGCCCCAGCTAGAGAAGGAGCTGGGGTCCAATAAGTTTTAGTGACAGGATCTACTCAGGGCTGGTAGTGGACGCTGAGCCTCCTCACAGGCTCGTCTGTCTCTGCGGCATCGCGAGGGCCACCTTCTCCTTTTTTCTCCACCACTCCCTTCCCTCTGCAGAGGAGCACATCTGGGTAATATAAGCAGACAGGAAGAGCAGAGCTGTGTTTAGGGGCAGAATTTTGAATACTGATCTTTCTGAGCTCTCCAAAGCCCTTGGAAGGAAAGGTGTGGAGGTCCTTTCTGAGGCTTCTGTGCACAGAAGAGTGGGCAAAGGCAGCATGGAAACCATTCATTCACATCTGCTAGTACCAGGCATTCTAGATCACAGACTCCTGCAGCAATGAGACCAGCCTAGACATGGCCCCTTTGGAAGGGGTGCTTTACCACTGGAAGGCATAGCATAAAAATGTAATGGCTGAAGAAAGTCATTTCAAACATCCATAAGTGCTATGGGGCAGCAGAACAGGGTGATGTAGAACGAACCAGGGGAGGATAAGGCTGGACTGTAGTTAGAGTGAGTGGTCAGGGAAGGCCTGTCTGAACTGAGCCCTGAAGATGAGACAGAGGAAGCCATGGGAATATCTGGGGCAGAGTGTTCCGGCAACAAGAACATCAAGTGCAGAGCCCCCTGAGGTGGGATTTTCAAAGAGATTATAGGTGGTATGGGTTATTCACAGGCTTGCATGAGCCTGTCTGATGGGTCAGGAGATGCATTTAGACTTGGCCCTGCTGAAATGTCTTGAGTGTTTTGGAAGAGTAAGCCCATTTTCTGCAGCCTTCTTGCCCCGAGCTCCCAGGAAGAGTTTATTAAATAAAGTAACGAAGGGAAGGGATTATGTCTGCAAGCTTCTCTCCTTCCATTCTCTTCCTCCACCTCCATTTCCTGTGGCAGGGAAGGTAGGAGAGGTATTTTCCTTGGAGTCTTGAGGGCCGGGGTTGGGCCATGGGGCTGGACTGAGGGAAGCCAGGGACCAGGGCGCCCACCTAGCAACGGAGATAGTGTCAAAGGTATCAGAGCCCAAGTAAAGTCAGATTGGTCAAGGGGGCTCAGATCGCGAAGGTGAGGGGGTGGGAGGAGTCCAGGGGCCAAGATAATAATTGGGGGACTTGAGTTGTGGGCCAGGGGTTCTGGGTGCTTTACTGGTTCCGCCATTCCCAGTGGACGTGCCGCCCCAGCCATCTTAGCTGCTGTCGGGTGGGAGAGGGCTCTCAACAGGGAAACAGGTACAAACAAGTAACACAGGGGAAGAGGGTGGTTAGGTAAAACCTGGAGGCAGAGCTCTCAACAGCACACGTGGTTCAGTCACAGGCATGGAAGAACCCAGGCTCCCAGCAACAAAACAAACCCTCGGCCTCACCTGCTGGGAAATCTGTTATGTGAACCCGGCAGGGGGGTGACCTCATGGGCCCCGCCCCCGTGGGAATGGATAACACTGGCCCCCTGTTAAGGAGCTCCAGCCTCCATTTACTGCTCTCTGGACCATCCTGTCTAGCTGTAGGGCTCCCAGCAGCTTCCCGAGGAAGCAGTGAATCAGCTAATATTTAATTTTGGAAGTCTCCATCTTCACCTAAGGCATCACTTGTGCCGGTCTCTGAGATACTGGTCTTTCTTGAGCACATCTGGATCCCTCCCTGGTCCCCAGATGTCAACCACTGTCAACCACTCGTCTCTTCACCAGCAGAGTACCGCTGGCCTCAGATGGTTGTCTCAGAGAGCGTGAATGACCTGCTCAAGGTCACACTGTAAACCGGTGAAGCCAGGGAGAAAAGTAAAGCCCCACAGAGTGATGGACACTTGTTTGGAATATCTACTGTGTTAGCCGCAGTGCTGAGGAGTTGATGTGGTTTATTGTTAACCACATCATCAGCGCTTTCACGATGCCCCCATTTTAGAGATGAGAAAATGGTGTCAGAGCAGTACATCACTGGCCCCTGTACACACAGCTAGTGCGTAGAAAGGGATTTGAACGTAGCTAATGAGATGGCAGGCCCCGTACCAATGACTGCTTTGATCTTGGGGTGGGGGTGGGGGGGTGGCGCATCTGGGAGTCAACCTAGGTTTCAAGAAAGGAGTATGGAGTGCTTTGGCTGGGCAGGGCCCTGGGGCAGAGGAGGAAGTACCCTGACTTCTGTAGCCAGCACCTTTCTGTCTTCCATTTTCCATTCTTTTTCTGGAAGGTAATTGCTTGGGGCAGTGACAGCCTCCTGGCGAGTCACACAGCTGGCATCCCAGTGAGATTTGTAACAACAACCTCGCCAGCCTGGCAGCCCCCAGCAAGTTCCGGTTTAAGAAACTAATTGCTGGATTGTGTGGTTGGTGCTAAATTGGGTAATTTCTTGGTGACGGCATCTGTGCCACATCTTCCATTCCCGGATAGATTTGAGGTCTGTCCACAGAAGGACCCGTCGCACACAGCACCTTCCCAGACCCCCTCACTTTCCACTTCCCAGCCAGCCACAGGTAACTGAGGAAGTGGCTGCCTCCCGGGGCCCACAGGCTCACCGGCTGGGCAGCTGTCTGTGTCATGGGATGAGAAAGGTGACTTGATGCGGAGAAAGCGAGGCTGGGGATGTAGCTCAGTTGGTAAAGGTGTTTGCCTAGCCAAAGCCCCATGGTTTGGTCCCCAGCACTGCATAAACCCGAGTTCAGGCATGCCTCAATCCCAGGACTCAGAGGTAGAGGCAAGATGATCACAGATTCAAGGTTGACACATCGTGAGTTAGAGACCAGAGAGACAGGGAGAGATGGAACCAACTTCAGGAAGTTTCCTTTGTTCTCTTTATTTGACCTTGAACTTAGTATACAGTTACACACCCCACATAGGGAAAATGTCAAATGAGGCTCTCATTAGTGCTGTGGTATGTATGAAATCATTTTATTTGTTTGATTGCTTAGTACCTGTTACTTTCAAATGACATTTCATCTTCTCTGGGCTAATAGCATGCTGGGCAGTAGCCAAGCCATCAGGCTGTGGAGTTGGGCAGTGTGGGCTTTGCTCTCAGCTCTCAGTGTGATCTTGGGTAGGTCCAAGCCTCAGTTTCTCTGTCGTTAGATGGAAGTGTGTAGAGGAATGATAGACTAGTTTGGGGAATCAAATCAAATGCTTTAAGTGAAAGGACCTTGTTCTTTTCAGGCCCACATTCACTCCACAAATACCTACTACCTGTCAGGCATTGTGCCTAGGGGCTTGGGGGATGCACTGAGGATGGTCAGAATTCCTGCATGGAATTCAGTCTATCGGGAGGGACAGGCAGTCACAAAATCACACAGATTTAAAATGGTAACTAGATAAGAGCAGGGTACAGGATGCCTTGAGAGCAAACAGCAGGGGGATCTGACCTAGTCAGGGAGGCCAGAGAAAGCTTCCCTGAAGACGCAACAACTGGGCTGAGATCTGAAGGGCACACAGAAGTCAGCGAGGCAGAGGTGGGTGGGGAAAAGCTTTCTGGACAGGGAGTAGGCCCCATGATGTGAGGGATCATGGAACAGAAAAAAGGCTGGCTTGGCTGAAGCAGAGTGAGCAAGTGAGGGGGAGCATGAGGGGAGAGGATGCTGGGAAAGCAGGAAGGGACAGGTGTGCAGGCCCGGTTGGCCAGGTTAAGGTGCTCCTCCAGGGACACCGGTGAAGAGGCAGAGAAGTGACACCACCCATCACACCTGCTTCTCCAAGTGATAATTTGGGTTACCGGAACAGGGAGATCAGTTAGGAGCCTCCTGCATATGTCCCAGCAGAAGGTGATGTTTGAGGTGCAGCTGGGTTTGGTAGCACTGCTTTTTGCTGCAAATGCAGAAAATCTGGCCAATGGTGGTTTACAATAGTTAGTTCCTTATCATATATAGGCCTGGAGAAAGGCAACGGCTTGTGGTGGTTCGGTGGCCTGATGGTGTCAGGACTAACATCTCTGCGATTATCTAAGCCTTTCTCCCACAGTGAGCTAGATAGCCTAGATCTGGCCATCATTGTCTTGTTCCAGCTGGGAAGCAGGGGAGGAAGGATGGCACCAGCAAGCGCCACCCCTTGTCACAGAGGCAGACTTTTTCCCAGGAACCTCATATTTTCGTGATGGCCTGGCCTCCTCACAAGGGGGACTGGGAAGGGAGAAGGGGTTTGAGAATCAGTCTTTGCTATCAGCCAACAGTGATTGGTGGGTATGGAACTAAGTGGGCACGGCTATTTTTAGGACACAGAATCCATAGGAAGTGGTGATGGATTGGATGATGAGGCCCCTCCTCACTCGCTTTTCCTTCCCATCCATTGTATTTAGTAATGAGGTGGGGCCTGAGGGGGAAGGCATGGATCTGAAGAACAGTACACAGGAGAAAGCCAGTTCATAATTCAATCTCTCCTTTGAAACTGGGTGTGGTGGCACATGAATGCATTCCCAGCACTCTAGAGGTAGAGGCAGGAGGATCAGAAATTCAAGGTCATTTTTGACTGTGTAGGGAATTTAGAGCTGGCTTGGGCTGCATGAGATTAAATTTTCTTTTTCTTTAGGAAATGCAGAATGGAAAATCCCCTTTCTTCGGTAACAGTATTTAGCTGTATTATTTGCTGTTTGTATGTGAAGGTTCTAGACACCCAAATAAAGGTTTCTGGTGGTTTTCTTGAACACTTGTAATCCCAACACTCAAGAGGATGAGGAAGGAGGGCCTCCATGCTTGGGCTATGTAGTGAGATCCTGTCTCAATAAAAAAAGAAAGAGAAAAAAGTATGGGCTGGAGAGGTGACTCAGTGGTTAAGAGCCTGTAGTGCACTGGCAGGGGACCCAGGTTCAGGTCCTAGCACCGTGTGAGGTGGCTCACAACCACAACCACAACCACAACCACAACCACAGCCACCTGTAACTCCAGCCCTAGGAGGCTGACAGGCCTCTGGCCTCCATGACCATCAGTCTTCACATTTGAATACCCCACACAGACACACAGCATATACATAATTGAAAATAACACATTTTTACAAATTGAAAGCAATCATCAAATAAAGGTGTTATGTTAGAGATTACATTGTGTAATCTTTGGGGGTTTAAAATTTAAATAATTAATTAATTTTGTGTGTGTGTGTGTGTATGTGTGTTCATGGGGGTGTGCACAAATGTTACGAGGCCCATGTGGAGGTCAAAGGTCAACGGCTGGGAATCTATTTTCTCCTTCCCCTTTGTGGGCTCTGGGGACCCAACTCAGATCGTCAGGCTTGGCTGCAAGTGCTTTTCTACCCGTTGAGCCAGCTCGCCGGTCCCGATCTTCCAGAGTTGTAAAATGGTCTCACATGCATGGTGTCACTTGGTGTTCACTAAAGTCCTGCATGATGTACCAACAGGCGCTATTAGGCTCAGAAGACACTGCCGTTTATCTGATACCGTAGACCTGGTCCTGGGGGCTGAGAGTTTTATTCCTAGACAGTTCTTTCCAGGAGGGCATGAGTGCTCTGTGTCTGCCTGGAGAGGAGTGATTGTCCAGACTAGAGCTAAGGGAACTTGGATTGGTGAGAATGAGGAGCAAGTTTGGGAAGAATTTGATGACAAGCTAGATGGGGTGGCTCACACCTGTAATCTCAGTAGTTGGTGGGTAGACACAGCAAGATTAGGAGTTCAAGGTCATCCTTGGCTACAGAAGGAGTCCTGGGCCAGCCTGGGATATGTGAAACCTTTCTCAAAAAGTGAGACAGAGAGGGCTGGAGAGACGACTCAGTGGTTAAGAACATTTGCTAGGATCTGGGTTTGTTTCCCACATCCACATGGTGGCTCACAGTGGCCCGTAACTCCAGTTCCAGGGGATTTGGCTCCTTCTTCTGACCTTGGCAGGCACCAGGCACACGGGTGATGCATATACATGCATGATGCAAAACACTCATACCCATAAATAAATCTTAAGAAAAATAACCAAAACTAAACTAAAGCAAAACAAAACAGTTTGATGGCAGCCCAGCAGCTTGGTGGCAGCTGGTGTGGGAAGCTGGAGGAAGGGACACCTGTGAACACCCACTGTTGGGACGTTCAGTGAGGTTCCAGTTTGATATGACCATAGACAAGGTGAACGGGGTGGTTTGAGGTTCAGCCAAAGTGGCCTTTGTGCTGTGAGGCCCGGGTCTATGTCCTTCTTGGGGCAGCAAAAGGAATATGCCGTAGACAAAAGTCCAGGCTAGTCAAAGCTTCATCCCAGGGGGGAGATGCTTCTGAATGGCTTTCTACAAGAGCTCAAGCCGTCTTGGTCTGAACTCCCCCTGTTATCCTAGCAAAAGGACAACAAAGGAGAATTGCCAAGCCAGGCTCTTGATATCAGTAAGGTCACCCCCCGTGTCCCTCTAGGCAAGATGACGAATAGCTCCTTTGGTTCCGGCCCTGGAGCTGGGAGCTGCACATGTCTGAACCTTTCCTCTATAGAAGATTCCTACCAACTTCTACAATCTTCTTCATTGTGTCACATTCCTCAGGGCCAGGAAGTTCTTCCTGATGTCTGATTGTGTCTCTCTCACTGTTATTAATCATGCCCACAAAGCTAGCTTTTCCTTCTGACATCCCCGTGTCTAATAATGGCTTCATTAGTTCTTCCAGTCACGGCTGCTGCAAACTTCAGAGTCATCCTCCCCTCTGACTCTCTCTCTCTCTCTCTCTTCCAGTATTTGCTAAACCCTAACCGCTTTCTGGAACTTTCCCAGACCACCCCTCAGAATTTGATATTTGCATTCTTTGTCTACCTTGTACCCACCATTTTCTCCACTGGGAATTATCCCACACCCAACCTTTGCCTAACCCATATTGTACTTCAAATACCTCTTTCTCCAAGGAGGCTTCCTTGATTTTTCTCTTCTGAATCTGGTCTAGTTGTTAATCCAAGATAGCCTAGCATTTTGTCCTCTCTCTCTGGCATAGCCATTTCCTCATCCACTCAGTGGAACACTCACTTAGGACAGGCTCAAGTCAGAGATGACCCAGACCTATTTTTCACCTTACTGGAGACCTTGGTAGTTGGGGGAGATGGAGACTGAGCAAACAATTTCAATGCAGCCTGCTTGCTGCTGCCTGGGGGTACCCGGAGTGTCATAAAAGCCCAAATGAGAGGCATAACCCAGAATAAAGAGTACAGAAAGTCTCCATGGGAAGGTGAGGCTTCATATGAGTAAGTGTTTGCCGGGAGGAGGGCTTGAGGGTAGATGAGAGGCCATTCAAAGAGGAAGGAACAGCTTGTGCCAGAGTATAGGAACCATAATTCTGTCCGGTGAGACTTCAGACCCTTTAAGGACAGGGGCCACACTTAAATGACCTCAGTACACTTCTCATTCAGTCTGCCTTGCAGTAGGCGCTCTACAAATGTCCGTGGAATGCAGCCATCTTTAAGGGCAACGAAAACGCTGTAGCTGAGCACCATAGACAGATCACACAGACACCTGCAGTTGGAGGTAGTCCAACCTGTGAGTGCATTTGCATATATTTGCATAATGAAGCCAACTTCATTTCCCTGAGGGTCTGAAGCCTCTGCATCATGGGGGATCCAACCAGTCCTGGTTTGGGGGGTTGGGAAAGAAAATTGTCAGGCCAGGGACCTGTCCTGAGGACTCCGGGAGGAATCTCATTCCTCCTCTGCTGACTATTCACTTCTTTCTTACCTGTCAGGAGCCAGTGGTCCTGCGCCTGCTGAAGTTACGATTCTGCCTGGTGGTGGGGCTCCTGACGGCAAGGATGGGACACCCCGGATGGTGAGTATTAGGGAGATGGAGGTTATATTCAGAGTCTCAAACCCAAACACTCGATTCGAAGTGACTCAGCCCCTTTACTGGCTTTTCCATCTCCCCATTCTGAGTTCCATTTTCTCATGGTAAGTGTGGATAACGTCTACATGACAAGATTTTTTCCGTCGGCTTAGAGACCGCAAGGTGTGTGCGGTAGCCGGCGCATCACTAGTGTTAGGGAAATAGGAGGAGATGAGCTGCCGGCAGGGTCTGGAAGAAACCAGAAGCAGAGTGGGTGCAGGGAATCGGTGTGGGAAGGAGGGGAGATTGAGTCTTAGGAGGTGCTGCTGTCTGGAATCTCTGAGACTGCCATCTCCCAGTCAGCAGATGGCCCAGGAGCTGGTCTGGGGTGGGGGAGGGCTCCGTCTGCCAGATCCTCTGTCCCTGTCCCCCCTGCTGTCAACTCCTCCTGCCATAGCTCCTGTCCTGGCAGCTCCTGGAGTCCTGATTGGAGGCAACTCTTGCTGAGAGCTGACCTCTCTTGTCCTGTAGCCTTGGCAAGCCTGGGATGGGGGCCAGAGATCTTGGTTCCACAATGGCTTCTCCACTGGCTGCTGGCCTCACCGACCCCCTGTTCCTGGGAGGAAGAAGTCCTGAGTTCCAATCTCAGTCTGGTGTCACATGTGGTCTGGTCTAGCCAGCATTCCTTCTCTGTGGTCTTTCCTCCCTCCACGACGCCCTCCGTGGGGAGGGAGTGTGGCAAAGGGTAATAGGCAAGGGGAGGGCAGGGGTCGACTCCAGTGGGGAGCATCTGGAAGCCAGCAAAGGTAGGAGGAACCTCTGGCATCCCTGAGGAGAGGGGAGCCTGTAGTCAGATTCGAGGAAGTAGATGTGGAAGGAAGTGGGGGTGTGTGTTAATGGAGTGGCGTGGGGATGTGGACTTGAAGTTAGTGTTCCTTTCCTTCGTGGTGCTGGGTGCTCTGGCTCCAAGGCCTGGCGTTGGCAGCAGTGGGATGTGGGCTAGGGTTGAGGCAGAGGGATGGCTGTGGATCAATTTGCTCCAGCTTAGCTTGTTAAAAGCCAGTTCACCTAATGACTGGTTTCTTTGAATATGTTGTATGTCTGCTTGGGTCTCCTTTTGTTTTTGATAATCTAAGGATATTTAAAAGCCCATTTGGCTGAAAGCATTTCCTCTAGTGAATAAGTATTTATCAAATTTGCAGCATTGATGAATGATGGGATTATTTTGTGCCCTTGTGTCTTTGTCTATTATGACTGTTTTAAGGACTTTTCAGTCCATGTGTGGAAAGATAGTATAATTAATCACAATAAATTGGTATGTACAACCAAGGGATGCCACGGTGCCTAGTGAAAGATGATTTTAGGTGAAGTGGCCTGTTGTTCAGTCCAAATCCCTTTTCTCCCTCTTTTCTCAGGAGGTTCCTGGGGCCTGGCCCCCAACAATATGAAGAGCCTTTGCTGAGGCCATGAGGGGTTACCATGGCGACCGAGGCAGCCATCCCCGCCCAGCCCGCTTTGCTGACCAGCAGCATATGGACGTGGGCCCAGCTTCCAGGGCCCCGTACCTGCTGGGCTCCAGGGAGGCCTTCTCCACCGAGCCCCGCTTCTGTGCCCCAAGAGCTGGCCTGGGACACCTTTCTCCAGAAGGGCCCCTGAGCCTGAGTGAGGGTCCATCATCAGTAGGCCCTGAGGGAGGCCCAGGGGGGGTGGGGGCTGGGGGAGGCAGCAGTACCTTCCCCAGGATGTACCCCGGCCAGGGCCCCTTCGACACCTGTGAAGACTGTGTGGGCCACCCACAGGGCAAGGGTGCCACCCGCCTGCCTCCCACACTCCTGGATCAGTTTGAAAAGCAGTTGCCAGTTCAGCAAGATGGCTTCCACACACTCCCATACCAGCGAGGTCCAGCAGGGCCTGGGCCTGGGCCTGGATCTGGCCCGGCCCCTGAGGCTCGCAGCGAGAGTCCTAGCCGCATCCGGCACCTGGTTCACTCTGTGCAGAAGCTCTTTGCCAAGTCCCACTCTCTGGAGGCACCTGGGAAGCGAGACTATAATGGGCCCAAGGCCGAGGGAAGAGGCGGCTCTGGGGGAGACAGCTACCCTGGCCCAGGCTCTGGAGGCCCTCCCACCTCCCACCACCCCCACCACCACCACCACCACCACCACCACCACCACCAGTCTCGGCATGGCAAACGGAGCAAGAGCAAGGACCGCAAGGGGGATGGGCGACACCAGACCAAGGCCACAGGCTGGTGGAGCTCTGATGACAATTTGGACAGTGACAGTGGCTTTCTGGGGGGTGGGAGGCCCCCTGGAGAGCCCGGTGGTCCCTTCTGCCTGGAAGCTCCGGATGGGTCCTACCGAGACTTGAGCTTCAAGGGGCGTTCGGGCGGGTCGGATGGCCGCTGCCTTGCCTGCACTGGCATGTCCATGTCACTGGACGGACAGTCAGTCAAGCGAAGTGCCTGGCACACCATGATGGTCAGCCAGGGCCGGGATGGATACCCAGGGGCCGGGCCAGGAAAGGGGCTCCTGGGTCCAGAGACCAAGGCCAAAGCCAGGACTTATCACTATCTGCAGGTGAGACTTTGTGGGGTGGGGAACCATGTTCTGAGTCCTCACCAGTCTGGTCCACTGGGGAACAGTGGACATGGTGGGGTGGCATCCAGCTATCCCTGGATTGGAGGTCTTGAAGGCAGGAGGCTCTGCTTCTGGGATACCTTGAGTCCGATTTGGGCGTTCACTTTACTCATTTGTACAATGAATAGACCCCTCTAATTTGACCATGCATGCCAATGCCAGGAAGACTTCTTGACCTTCCAGTTTGGACAGGATGCACTGAACTCTGTCTTCTGGGGTTGAGGGCAGTGTGAGGTTAAGGGAAGGCAGTGGATGGGACAGTGTGGTATTACCTATAGCACTACCTTGGAGCTTGGAGTTTAGCAGTTGGAGAGATGTTCTTCCAGCCCCAAGCCTTTCCCTAGACCTTTTATACTTAAATCCAGTTGGTCCAGTTATGGGAATATGAAGATCAGTTTCCAGAACATGCGTCTACTTGGGTTTGTCATTCTGGGCTGTGGTGTGGTGGGGCAGTCCAGGAAATTATGGAGGAACCCGGAGGCATGCATTTTGGGGGTTTTCCAAGGCTAGTGACATCCTGAGGTTTGAGTGATTCCAGGCAGGGCTTCTTAAGAGTGGATGGTAGCGTGATGGCTGTAGAGATCTCTCGTGCTGTCCCATGTGACCTTGTGGTCCTTTTGCCCAGGCTGGGAGCTCTGACCCCTTCCCGGGGCTCTCATTCCCACTTCAGCCTGCCCGTACTCCTGTCATTTTAGGAGGACAAATCAATACAAGTCTTGGCGATCTAGCAGATGTAGGGCTATCTCCAGAGTCCACATGTCTCCTAGGTTGTTAATCCACATCCATTCATTCAGTGAACATGTCCTTGATAAACAGTGATCAGGACCCCTGCCGCCGAGGACTCACAGTTTCTAGGGACTAGACCAGGAAGCAGATGGTAACACAGAGGAGGCTCCTCGCTCACCTGTGGGTGGTGGCTAGGGGTGGCTCGGGGGAAAGCTCCTGTGAGGAATGTCTCCTGAGTCTCTGTGGAGGAGCTGGAGTTAGTCAAGTGCAGACTGAAGGTGCCCCAGGAAGATGCTACAGCGTGTTGGAAGGTATGGAGAGGTGAGCTTGCATGAGCCTTTGGGGTGACATTGGCCTTGCATGTCAGTTATACACATGTTAGTACTCTCCTGGGGGATCTCATGAAGGCCCAAGAGAGCAGATAGGCCTATAGCAAAACTAGGACTAGACGTCTGAGATTTGAGATGTGTAGGTTAGCTTCAGATTTCTCCCTCCCTGGGTGGGCAGGTAATCTAGGTTGAGAACTGAAACGCTCAGGGAGGAAGCACTCACCCCTCCTCCCCTGTAAGCAGACCTGGCCACCATTTTGCTGCTCCCTGCTGCTTCTCCGGGGCTGTCCTGACCTCCCTGGGGGCTTCCTTTTTAACATGCACCTCACAGTGTCCTGCAGAGGAGCAGAGAGCTCTGCAGTGGCTGTGGAGTGGGAGCCCTGCAGTGTGGCCGCGCGTGCCCTGGCCATCCCATTTGCTGGCCCCCTGCCACGCCTCTCCATAGAGGATGGGGGTGGGGATGGTTCTCAGAGCCTGGGGTTCCAGCGCATCGTAACAGGATGGGGTTTGGGTGGGGGCCTGAGTCCATTTGTGGGTGAACCAAAGGCTGCAAAGACCTTCCAAGACAGCCTAGTGCTTCCCTGGTACAGAAGCCGGGGAGGTTGGCTTTATGTGACCTGGTGTCTTCATTGGGATATTCCCCTCTCCCCCTCTCTTTTGAGATAGGGTCTCATGTAGCCCAGGGTGGCCTCCAACTAACTGCGTAGCCCAGGTTGTCTCCATCTGCCTCCACCTCCCAAGTGCAGTAATACATCACCACAGCCAGCTTCCCACGCCTTTAATGGAGCCCGATTTCTCTCCCTGGACACCAGTGAGCCTGTGAGCCTTTTCTTGCCCCTCAGAGCATCACTCACTTCCTCTCTGTTTCCATCTTCCTTCCAATGGAGCTCTGGCCCCTCACTGAACCTGCTTCCTTAGGAGGGTGTCTCCCTGTCCCTTCATTAGCTTCACCCCTCTCGTGAGTGCCCCTTCCTCAGCCTCACTCCTTCTTGGAGCCTCCATACTTGCTCTGTTTAACCTCTCCCTCCCAGCATGTGCTGTAAATCCTTCTCCCCTTAGATCTCATTCTTCACACCGTGGTGACCATCACGGACTCCAACCCATGCTGGCTTGGTCCCTCCTCTACTAAGGCTCCTCAGCCCCTTCCTCCCCCTACTGCCCCTGTAGTTAAAGCTGATCTTGACTGGCTTTCTTGAAAATGCACCCACAGCTCCTTTTACCCTGAAACATTTCTCCAAATCCTCACCCCCTGCCACTTCCTGCCATCCCTTTCCGTAGAGCATAGATTCCTCACTTCCTTTCACTTTTCATCCCAGTCGGATGTTCACATCCTGCCCTTGGTAGTGCCCTGGGTGCTGGTCACCAGTGGTCTCAGGGCGCAGTCCCCAGAGGAGCCTTCAGTGCCTAGAATAGTAGCCACCATTTACTGAGTGGTCCCGTGGGCTAGGCACTCCGTTGCCTCTTTATCTTTCCCACCAACTGTTCTGATGTAGGTATAAGTACTTTTACCAATTTATAGACCAGGAAACTGATGCTTGGAGCTTAATTAGCCTTGCTCTCATTCACCTAGCTAGCAAGCGACAGGGCCAACATTTGCCCTGGGTCTCCTAACTCCAGAGCACAAGTTACTAACCTTGGAGAGCACTGTGGCATTTGACATAATTGACTCCCTTTCTTCTCGAAATGTCTCGTTTCTGTGACATGGCATTCTCCTGACTCCCTCCTACCCCTCTGCCCACTCCTTCTCAGGTGACTTCACAGTCCCCTTTCCTTTCTCTGCAGTCCTTTTGAAAATGCCAGTGGGTCTATCCTCAGTCCCTTCCCCCTGGGGTGTCTCCTTCACTCCTGGGCATCTGGTTGCCCCCGGCCCCCCGATTTCTGCATGTCTCCCCTCCAGCCCATCTCCACCAGTAAACCCAAGAGTAAGCATAACAAACACCTCAGTTCTAGCCTAAACTCGGGTACTCAACATTGAACCTGTCACCCCTTCCCAAATGGATTTGTTTGGAGTTCTGGGCTCAGTGAAGGACAGTACTCCCACCCCCGGGTCCTTAGCCATGCCAGTCATCTTGGACTCCTCTCAGCTCCTCTTGCCCCCCCCCCCCCCGCCCCCAATCAGACTCCGTGATGCTCCTTAACACCTCTCATCTCCATCTCCTCCTCTTCCCCTTGGTCTCATTGTCTTAATTTAGGCCGCATCATCCCTTGCCTGCAGAACAGCCTCAGCCTCCTAATTAGCTTCCCTCCTGCCACTTGAGCTGCTGCCTGGGCCCTGATCTTCTGACCATCTAGCCTCGGTCTAGACTGTGGAAAGTGACGACGCTCTCCCTGCCTAATACCCTCTGTGATTCTTTGAGAGCTGGGAGAGAGCCAGAGGATGGGGGAGTGGAAGCATGTTGAAAGGATGAAGAGGATGGGCGAAAGCTGACAGGTCAGGTGATGCTGGACATATGGGGATATGATTGAGAGACCACCTCAGGCCTCTGGTCTTCAGTGTCTTGGCGTCATCTGAGATGTCACCCAGAGGCTCTTCAGCTGACCTTTTATTGAGTGGCTAAAGGTCTCTGGAGGATGATGCAGCAACTCCCACAAGGGAGAGGAACACCCCAAGACATCCCCTCTAGGTCCTTTGTGCATTCTCTTCAGTGTGGCTTGCTCCCCAGCAGGGCAGAGCGCCTCCCACTGGCAGTGGGAGGAAGAACACCTTCTCCTCCACGCCGAAGGATGACGAGTCTGAGAGATAGAGGCTCTTGTCCTTGCAGGTGCCGCAAGATGACTGGGGGGGTTACCCCACGGGTGGCAAGGATGGGGAGATCCCCTGCCGCAGGATGCGGAGCGGCAGCTACATCAAAGCCATGGGGGATGAGGAGAGTGGAGACTCAGACGGTAGCCCCAAGACATCTCCCAAAGCACTTGCCCGACGCTTTGCCTCCCGCCGCTCTTCCAGCGTGGACACAGCCAGGATCAAGTAAGGAGGGTGGTGTGTGTGGGGGGTGTCGGGGATGATTCGGAGTTCCTGCAGGGACAGTCCTACTCTCTGACTTAGCGTTTCTTTTGTGGTGGGAGGGGAAGAGACCTGGGGAGTTTCTTTGTGTGTGTGTATGGGGAGGGTTATGAGGTACAGAACCTAGCCGGAGGCCCTAATATTATCATGCCCACTCTCCCCCTCCTAGCACACCCCCATTCTGACTGGACATTTGCCCTTTTCAGCTGCTGTGTTCCACCCCGGATCCATCCCCGGAGTTCCATCCCTGGCTACAGCCGTTCCCTCACAACTGGACAGGTAGGGAGTGGCCCTGTATACCCGGAGGGAAGGGTAAGAAAGGGAAGCTCTGGGCTCTTTCTACGCTGTCATGCCAGTCTATCCGTGGAGAGAAAGCAAGCCTGGTTCTGGGCAAGCCCTGAAGCCTGCCTGTGACTTCAGAGCTTCTTGGGCTGGGAAACCCCGAGAACCCACCAAGTGTGCTCCAAGTGTGAGCATGTGCGGAAGGACAGCATCATTTCTCTGCGACTCTCCAGTCCTCCTCAGGCCTGACTGCACCCGACTCATAAGTGAGAGGTACAGAAAAGGCAGAGGCAGATTTGAAGTCTCCCAGGCTATCTGGGCCTGAGTTCTGCTGCCATGACCCCCACTCCCGTGGACTACATTCCCTTTCAACACCTCTGTTTCCTCATCTTTGAAAGGATAAGGGTAAGCCAGAAATGACGGCACATGCCCAGCAGTCTGTGAAGGGAAGGTGGGCAAGGTCGTACGTAGTTCAAGGCCAACCTTGGCTACATAGTGAGACTCTGATCTCAGAGAAACAAAACCAGAGGACAGTGTTAGTGTTAGATAACTCTTAGGGGATTTGTGGGGTTCAGTAGAAAACAACAGTCAAATACAAGGTACTGACCCCAGACCGATGTTTTATAAAATTGAGTTCTAATGCTGGAGTTCCAATGTAGCTCAGTTAGCAAAGTGCTTGCCTTGCATTCACGAAATCCTGGGTTCGATCCCGTTGAGGCACACATCTGTCTCAGCAGACACATCAAGAGTTCAAGGCCATCCTCAGTTACTTAGCAAGTTGGAGGCCACTCTGGGGTACAGGAAACCCTATCTCAAAGAGAATAAAGTGATTTCTATACCTGAGTCTCGGCCTGCCTTTCCATTAAATGGAGGCAGTGGTAGTTTATATTCGAATGTAGGGGATAGAGGGTTGAATAGAGGCTGAACTACTTACTAACTGAGTGACCTGGGGCAAGTTACATGACTTTTGAGCCCCTTCCTTCCCTTTTTAAAAATAGGCATCATAATAGCATTCTTGGCACATAGCCAGTGCTCAATAAAGGTTAGCTATTTTTACTGTTTGCTGGGGGGTGCGGGGAGAGCAATGCAAAAAGCCACGCAGAAGACCGTCCATCGGCTCCTATTGTGAGCCTCTGCAGTCTCTCAGAACCCCTTCCTTTGTTCCATTTCCTGAATCGGATTCTGATTTGGCACAGCTGTCTCTCTGCATCAAGCCAGCCTCTGTCCCTGGTGCCACTAGTTAATGCCCAGTCTTCATGTTCCTTGACCATCGGTGACGTCTGACATAGTGGATGACCCTTCTTCCTGGAACACTTTTCTCTGGTGGCTCTTCGGACACCACACCCCCTCCGCCTCCCCCGACTGTAATTCTTATCTGTGTCTCAGGATGTCACCACTGGAGTTTTCCGGGGCTCTGTCCCTGCTCTGCTTTGTACACCCACTCCGTAGGTGATCTCATCCAGGCTTGTAGCTTTGAATATTACTGGGAGCCTCTTGACTGCAGCCCAAAGCCTCCCTGAGATGCCAGACGTGTACGTGGAGCTGTGTATTGGAACACACTTGGATGGCTGGTGCAGACCCCCCCCATTCTCCTCCCCCCAGATCTCTGCTCCACCCACTGCCATCTCCTTTTCAGATAATGGCAGTTTTATTTTTCTAGGACGTATGGTCCGAAAACCCAAAGTCAGTCTTTTTTGGTCTTCCTTCCCTTCCTCCCTCCCTCCCTCCGTCCGTCCGTCCGTCCCTCCCTCCCTCCCTTCTGGAGCTGTGATTGAACCCAGTACCTTACTCATGTTGAGCACACACTCCATCACAGAGCTATACCCTCAGTCCATGAAGTCAGACTGTTCTCTCTGCTGTACACGCCCTGTCCTTTGGTCCTTCAGCCAGTCCTGTCCATGGTATTTCCAGGCTCCATTCACCCTTCACCAACTGCACTGCATTCCCCATGGGCTTGGTCGGGGCTGTTGCACTGCCTTCTTGTTGGTCTTCTGTGTTTGTCCTGACTCCGACTCATTCTCTGTCAGTATAGCCAGAAGAGTTCTTTAAAAATATAACTCCAGCTGTTTGCCTTTCTGCTCAGAGGATGGCCACCCAGGGCTTTATTGGGGTTTACAAAGCCTTGTCTGAGCTGGCCAGTGTTACCTTCTGTTCATCTCTTAGCTCTGTTCCCTTCCCCTCCTTCCCCACACTGCCCCCGCCTGCTCCCCAGACATGGAAGCGAGACTCCAGCCTCAGGACTTTAGCGTTTGTTCCTGCCTGGATGTCTCCTTCCCAGACTCTCCTGTGGACCACTCTTCACGGTCTTTTTTTTTTTTTTTTTTTTCAGCTCTTTTTCCAACTGTTCTGAAATTTGAATCTAAACCTTCCAAACATTTCCTATTCCTCGCCTTCCTCCTCCCTCTCTCTTCCTCCCACTTTACATTATCTAACAGTGTATATACTTGGCATATTTCTCCTGGAGGTGTGACTTAGAGTCTTTGCTTTACAGAAGAGGAGAGCGAGGCTCAAAGCGCCAGAGATGCTGTCCTGTTATCCCTAATGATGCTTTTTCCTCCCGAGTGGATTTTTCTCTTTAGTATCTGCCTTGAACATCTTTTTCCATCTTTGGCTTTAAAGTGTTTTGTCCCATATGTTTCAGGTATGTCTTTTTAAATAGTTTCTGACTAGATTTGTCCTTACATCCATTTGATAATTGCCTGAGAGTTTTGTACATTTATATTTATTGTGGTTGCTGATACGCTTGGATTTATTTCTGTCATCTTACTTTGCAAGGCTTCCATTTATCCTGCCTGGGTAAGGGAGTGCATGCTGGGGCGCACGTGTGGAGGTCGGCTGGCAACATGGAGGAAGAATGGGTTCTCTTCTTCTTCCATCGTGTGGATCCTAGAGGTTGAACTTAGGTTGTCAAGCTTGGCGGCAAGGCCTTCACCCGATGAGCCGTCTTGCCTGGTTCTGGCCAGCGTTTTAATGATGCTTTTCTTCCTTCCTTTATGTCTGTCTGTCAGTCTGTCTTTCATCCTTGTTGTGATAGGGTCTCACTGTGTAGCCCAGGCTGGCCTATAACTTGCTATGTAGCCCAGGCTGGCTTTGAACTTGTGACCACCCTCCTGCCTCAGCCTCCTGAGGGCTGATGACAGGTTTCTATCCCCACACCCAGCAGAGCTGGTGCTTTTCTGCTCCTTTGCTGCCGTCTTTGGATTGACTGAGCTTGCTTTTTTCCTCTCTCTGCCAGATCCCACGCTGGCTTGACAGTTACATATTCCGTTTTAATCTTTATGGTTACTCCTGTAATTTTAATGTGCATACTTGACTTAGTCTGAAGCCGACAAGGTTTCCCACTCTCGCTCTGAATAATGCAAAGTCCTTCGGGTGCTTTAATTTTGATGACCTCCTCCTTTTCTTTTTTAAGCCATAGGAATTCATTTGGGGACAGGAGAGAGTGCCTCTAGATCAGTGATGGAATACTTGCCCAGCCTAAATGAGGCCCCGGGTCCTCTCCCCAATGCCCACACGAAAACATTATTTTCCTGACATTCTAGATGCTGGAAATGGAGTGTTAAGATGTCAGCCATGGTGCTTTCCTCTGTTGAGGGACTTGTGTTCGGATTTTGTTCGAAGAAAAGGCATTTGAGTGTTGTGGTTATTATTGTTACATTTATTCACTTATTATCTGTTTATGTGCATTTGCCTGCGTGTGTGCTGCGTACGGCACACATGTGGAGGCCAGAGGACAGCTTGGGAGAGTCCGTTCTCTCTTTCTACCACGTGGGTTCTGAGGGCGTCAGACTCGGTGGTGGCAGTCACCTTTACCCGCTGTACCACCTCACATCGTGCAGGCTCGCTCTCTCTCTCCTTTAGTACTAGGGCCGTACACGTGCTGGGGACGTGCTGTGCTGTTGCATTATATCCCAGAATTCTTTTGTTTTTACTTTTTTATTGTATTTTTATTTTAGTGTGTGTGTCCGTCCGTCCATCCGTGTGTGTGTGTGTGTGTGTGTGTGTGTGTGTGTCCTTCAGTGTGTGCGTGTGGAGGTCAGAGAACAGCTTGTGGGAGTCAGACCTTCCTGTCATGTGGATTCCAGAGATTGAACTCGAGTTGTCAGGCGTGGTGACAGGCGTGGTGACAGGCTCCTTCACCTGCTCAGCCATCGCCAGCCACCAGAAGGCTTTTCACTTTTTTTTTTTAAAGAAATGATTTTTGTTATTGTTGTTGTTTGTTTGTTTTTGAGACAGTTTCTCTATGTAGGTTTGACTGTCCCGGAACTCACTCTGTAGATCAGGCTGGCCTTGAACTCACAGAGATCCACCTGCCTCTGCCTCCCGGAGTGCTGGGATTAAAGGCGTGTGACACCACCGTCTTTCTAAGTAGGTCTTGAAGTCACTCTACTCCTCCCCCAGTCTCTTGAGCAGCTGGTTTGACCGTCCTGCACCGCCAGCACCCCCTCCCCCAATAACTCACATTAAATTTAATGGAGGTATATTTCATGGAATTTTCTTTTTTTTTCCCAAAGTTTTTGTTTTATTATAAAATGGAAAGCTTTGCCTAGGCCAAGATCACAACAAAATTAATGTCTCTTGCATTTTACTTTAGGCATATGATCCATTTTGAGGGTGTTTTTGCGGGGAGGGCATGTGACATTTGATTTTCATTTTTTGAGGCTCTACATGAGGGTCTCAGGCTGGTTTTAAGTTCAGTATGTAGCTGAGAATGATCCTGAACTTCTGAACTTCCTGCTTCCACCTCCTGAGTGCTGGGGTGACAGGCCTGCATTGTACCACTATGCTTGGTTCTATGCAGCCCTGTGGATCGAGCCCTGGGCTTCACGCATGCTTGGAAGGCACTCTGCCGACTGAGCGCACTCCAGTCTTTATTAGTTTTTACACTACTTTTTTTCTAGTTTTTCGAGACAGGGTTTCTTCGTGTAACAGCCCTGGCTGTCCTGGAACTCACTCCGTAAACTAGGCTGGCCTCGAACTCAGAGATCTGCCTGCCTCTGCCTTCCGAGTACTGGGATTGAAGGCATGTGCCACCATCGCCTGGCTGTTTTTGCACTATTACTCCTGTTATCTACGCCCCTGTCGTCGGCCCTTTTCCATGTCATTCTTGCTTCCTGTGTGAATTCCTTCCTCCCAAAGTGTATTCTTTAGTTTTTCCAGTGACCGTTGGTAGCAAGCTCTGACTGATCGATGTAATTTAGCTTATTAGGGGACATCCAAATCAGTGTTCGTCTCTCTCATTGTCTGATATTAAGAAGTCTGCTGCAACACGGCTGTCTTTGTGCGTAATTCCCATTTTTCTCTGGTTGCTGTTGAGATTTTGTTCAGACTTTGGTGTCTGCACTTTTACCGTGTTGGTCGCGCGTGTTTGTGGGTACACCTCCTAAATCTGAGGATTTGTGCCTTTCATGGATTTTGGAAGATCCCCTTTCCTCCCTCTTACTATTTGCCAGTACAATCCTACCCCCTAACCTCCACCTCAACCTAGTAACTGACAATCGAACCTATTGTCGTGCACACATTGGGCAAATACTCTTCCATGGAGCTATACCCTCAGGCCTCTCTCTCTCTCCCTCCCTCCCTCCTTCCCTCCCTCCCTCTTGGTTCAGTGGTGGTATGTACCTTTAAATCCCAGCACCAGGGATGGAGGAAGGCTCTCCTCGGAGGTCAGCCTGTTCTACACAGCAAGTTCAAGGCCAGCTAGGGCTACATAGTGAGACCTTGTCTGAACAAAAATTCTCTTCTTTTTGAGACGAAGAATTTTGAATTTGTTCAAGGCTGACCTTGAACTCATTCTGTAGCCCAGGTGGGTCCTGAATTTATGGTCCCTCTGCCCCAGCTTCCTGAGCGGCTGGAGTTCTAAGGCTGTGCCGCCATGCCTGCCTGGTTTATGAGGTGATGGAGGTTGAACCCAGGTCGTCTTGGGGGATTAAGCAAGCACTCTACAATTGAGCTACATTGAGGCCTTTGACCACGACTCCTTCAGTTTGTTTTTGTCTCCCCTTCCCCTTCTCTTTCTCTTCCCTCTCCTCCTCCTCCTCCTCTTTCGGGTCTCCCATCACATGTGTGTCGATGTGCTTGCTGTTGCCCTGTGCGTCTCCAGGGCTTGCTCACTCTAGTCTGTAGTTTTTTCCTCTCTGGACTGGATAGTCTGATTGGTTTGTCTTCAGATTTGCTGATCGTGTCTAATAACTAAACCTCTCCGTGGAACTTTCCATTTCAGTTGTTGTACTTTTCAGCTCTTGAATGCATATTTGTTTCTTTTCTTTTTTTTTTTTTTTTTTTTTTTTTGGTTTTTCGAGACAGGGTTTCTCGGTGTAGCTTTGCGCCTTTCCTGGATCTCGCTCTGTAGACCAGGCTGGCCTCGAACTCACAAAGATCCGCCTGCCTCTGCCTCCCGAGTGCTGGGATTAAAGGCGTGCGCCACCACCGCCCAGCTCTTTTCTTAATTTGTACAAATTCATTGCGTGTGTGATGTCCATATGTATGTGTGGTGTGTATTTTGATGCACACACATGCTACAGTGCCCATATGCAGGCCAGAGGGGAGCTTTATGGAGCTGGTTCTCTCCTTTCACCTTTCTGTGGGTTCCAGGGTTGGAAGGAGGGTAGCCAGACCTGCTTGGCAAGTGCCTTCACCTCCTGAGCCATCTCACTGGCCCCCCATTTCTTTTTTAAAAACAAATTAATAATAGTAAGGGCCAGCGAGATGGCTTAGCACTTAACGGAGCATATTGCTCTTGCAGAGGACCCAAGTTTGGTTCTCAGAGCCTACATCTTGCTGTAATTACAGTGTGCTAGGGGATCCAATGCTTTCTTCTGGCCTCTGACACCACCTGAATGCACATTTACATGTAATTTCATCATCATCATCATCATAATCATCATCATCATCATCATCATCATAAACAGGCTGGATGTAGTGATGCATGCCTACAGTTCTGGAAAGCCAACACAGGGTAATGTGTCCGGTGTCAGCCTGAGCTACATAGTGAGTTTAAGGCTAGCCTGGGAACTCCCAGGAGACCCTGGAGTCTAAACTCCTCCTCCTCCTCCTTTCCATTTGCGTATTGTGACTTCTGTCCATGAAATCATTGTCATGCTTGCCTTTCAGTCTTTAAACATGGCTTCCTTTAGCTCTTTGAATATGATTATAATAACTACTTTGTTGTTTGGGTGTGATAAACCCGACCATTTATACTTTCTTCTTTATTTGCATGACATAATATTTTGTTGAATACGGAGCATTTTAGGTAATATAGTGTGACAATTCTGGGCTCTTCCCAAAGATTGCTGTTGCTTTGTTTATTTGTGTTAATTCCTGGAGTAAACCTGTGAAATCTGCTTCTCCTGTAACACGCAGCCTCTGATGTCTTCACTTTTTTTTTTTTCTTTTGCTTTTTAAGCCTTGTTTCCTAGAGATTGCTCTGGTGTCTGCATAGCTTTGTTTTGGCCAAAGATTGGGTAGAAGTTGTCCTTGAAACCCTTAAGCCAGTGAGGTTTCCTCTTTCAGTCTGTGTTTGTTTTTAAGCCTTTTCCGGCTTCACTCATCATCAGGGGCTCTCGTGTTTCCTGTGCACATGTGTGCAGATTTCACTGCTGGGGTACACTGGGGTGGGGGACCTGTGATGGTGTACAGGTTCTCAGACTCTTCTCTGTCGCACCCCCAGAATTCTCTGTAAAAGATCAGACCAGGACCAGTGAGATGGTTTAAGCCATGCCTAAGTAAATCCCCGGGGCCCACATAAAGATGGAAAAAGAACATTGACGACGTGGTTGACCTCTGACCCCCACACCTGTGCCGTGGCACCAATGTGCATACACATTATGTGCATACAGCAGACAAATTTTGAAAATAGCAGTCTTGTCAGCCGGTCTGTTGCTAGCCCCACAGCCTAGCATTGCTGCGGCCTTCCTGCTCATGGCACTGTGGCACCACTGTCCCTGATAATGCTCCAAGGTCAGGGGGCCTCTGGCAGTGGCCACAGAGCAGCCATTTTGACAGCACAGCGCCGGGAGTGCGGCAGCCCTGAGAGCTGGGGCCTTGGCGAGTGGCAGCAGGACCGGAGCCCTACCTTCTCACCCGAAGCTCGGTGACTTTTCACGATCCATCCGTACCCTCTTGAGTGACTTTGATCTGCCTTCAGAGTGACACAATGGTTGTTCCTGACAGCTGTGTCCGTCTTTAGAGCTGTCTGGGGAGTAGGGTTTGTTGTTCTTATTCTGTTTTGTCTGAAGTCATGAGGAAGTCGGGGGAATTCCCAGCCAATGTCATCTCTTAAAACATTGCCTTCCCCACAGTCCCAGAGACTCCATCTGGCGCTCCCGTGAGTTGTATCTGGGACCTTCGCTGCATGCCTCTCAGCCTTCCCTGCATGCCTCTCAGCCTTCCCTGCATGCCTCTCAGCCTTCTGTTCCCGTTCCCTGTCTCTTTGCCACCCTCTGCTTGGTATTGTCACCTTATTAAAATTTCTTCTATTGTTTTCTGTGGACTATTAACTTATAAATTGGGCTTTAAATTTCACTGAGTTTTTTAAAAAAGAAATTTCTTGGAGTTCTTTTTCAAATCTTTAGTATACACGCCCCCTAGCCAACTTTTTGTTCTTGCCTTTATTTATTTATTTGTTTATTTATTTTACATACCTACAACAGTTTCCTCTCTCGCTCTCCTCCTGTTCCCTCCCCCCACCTACTTTCTACCCGCCCCCCCCCCCCATACAATCTTCAGAAAGGGCAAAGCCTCCCATGGGAGTCAACAAAGCATGGTATATCAGGTTGAGGCAGGACCAGTTATCTATGTTTTTTCTAATGCTGTTTTTTTTTTTTTTTTTTTTTTTTTTTTTTTTTGCTGTGGATTTTTTGTTGTTGTTATTTATTTGTTTTTTTGAGACAGGGTCTCATGTAGCTCAGGCTGGTGTAGAACAGAACTGTAGTGGAGGATGACCTTGAACTCTTGATCCTCCGGCCTCCACCTCTGAGATGCTGGGACTACAAGCATTCACCACCATGCCACCTAGTTTTATCATTTAAATTAGAAACTATTAAACATAGTTTAATGCTGGGTGCAATGTATCCCCAGTATTTAGGAGAATGAGGCAGGAAGATTGTTTGAGCCAAGCCTTTTGGGCCTATCCTAAGCAAAATAGAGAGACTTGTCTTAAAACAACAACATTATTTATCCATTGTGGTGAGCACATTTTGGAGGTAGACATAGGAGGATTAGGAATTCAAGGCCAATGTTGACTCCATTGTGAGTTCAAAGCCTGACTGGGCTACACGAGACCCTTTTCAACAACAACAAACAAGGAACTCCAAACCAAAACAACAACAACAACAACAAAACAACCTCAAAACAAAACCAGCCAGCCAGCCAACCAAACAAACAAAAAACTAACCACAAAGCACAATGTGGTTTAAAAGAGATTTTATTATAGCTAAAGTACCGTTAGTTGCTCTAACAGAATGTCTAGGTTCTGGCATTACTTAAAATTCAATAACAATTTAGTTCTTTTTTTATATCATAGTTTGAGTTAGTTATTCACTGCTACGTAATAAATCGCCCAAATACCGAGCCTTAAAAACAACATAGTTTGAATCTACTGGTTTGTATAGGCCGGAGTGCGGCTCAGCCCAGTGCACCTGCACATGGTGTCTCACAAGGTTGCCTCACAGTCTGGCTGGAGGAGGACTCGCTTCCATGCTCACCCATCCCACGTGGCTGTTGAGAAGACTCGGCTTCTCCATGGCAATTGGGCAGCAATACAAGTTTTACCTCCTTCGTAGCAATGGTAGAGAAGGAGGGTGGGGAGCAGAGAGATGGAAACTAAAATGGAAGCCACTCTGTCTGCTACATTTTATTCATTAGAAGTAGACCACTGTCTGGGTGGTGGTGGCGGCAGCGCATGCCTTTAATCCCAGCACTCGGGAGGCAGAGGCAGGCGGATCTCTGTGAGTTCCAGGCCATCTTAGTCTACAGAGAGAGTCCCAGGACAGCCAAGACTGTTACATAGAGAAACCTTGTCTTGGAAAACAAAACAAAACAAAAAACCAAACAAACAAAAAAAGTGGACAACTGAGTTTAGTCCACATTCCAGAGGAAGTACATGCCGTGAAGGGTGCTATTAGAGATATCCTACATGTAGACAAGGTTACCTCCTCTTCATTGTGGCTTCTTCTTGATAAGGCCAAAGCAGCTTCAGTGAGGCATGATCTCCTGGGATACATTCTGTGGTTCTTTCTGTTACAATAGTCCTGATCTGAGACTGCTTGATGTTAATTTTTAATCTGGGCCATGTAAGCCCATGCACAGACAGTCCTGAGTCTGGAGGAAGGCAGGTTTGTGTGTACAGCAAGCTGATGTACACACACTCCTGAGTCTGGAGGAAGGCAGGTTTGTGTGTACAGCAAGCTGATGTACACACACTCCTGAGTCTGGAGGAAGGCAGGTTTGTGTGTATAGCTTCTTAGAGGATTTGCCTTCTTTCCTCTTCCTGGCATCTCAGCTACAGACTGGCTTCCTTGTCATGAGCCTATGGTGATGATTGATAGTATTTTTTTTCTAGTCTACATTATCATCAAAGGTTTATGAAGGTTCTAATTTCTGCTTCTCATTTGGGCGTCCCACAGGCCCAAAGCCTCACTCTGGCACCAGAATGGGTGTTAAAACTTAAACCTTTGGTTGCTGAGACCAGTAGCCCCTGCCTCCAACCTTCCGCCTCCACCAGGCTCTTTGCAGCATTGGCACACACAGTTCATATTCTGATTTTCCAGGCTCCTCTTTGCATTTGTCCCCTGGGGACTGATCTTGCTTTCTTGTGAGCTCAGCTATGCATATAAAACAGTGCTGGTTATGTTTCATCCAGTGTTGCGGACTGCTTTGAAATGGGAGGTGTTTCCAAAGGTTAGCTAAAACAAATAACATCAGGTGTCCAGGATATTGCCTGGCCCCCAGCTGGACCCACCGACTCTAGCATGGACAGTTTCCAATTAGACCCAGACAGAGTATTTTCTCTCTGTGTCTTGTGTGCTTGGAAACAGCTGGTGACTCTGACTCAGGCTGAAGTCAGGCTGAGGACCTTATTTCCCAAGAGGACTCCTTTTAACTCTTCTGCAAGTGGGTTATTGGAGAAGTCAGGTGGAAGTCCATGTAGGGGTAACAGGGGTATTCACAGTAAAATGTTATCATTTGATAATCATAAATAGTACAGGTCATCTCGTGGACCATGTTCCTCAGAGTCTATGTGTCCCTGTGGTTTCCTTGGACCTGATTTTTGTTGGGATCAAGTCACCTCCTGGCCAATCAATCCTATTGGAAGATGGGGACTACTTACTTTCCCTCTAACTATTTCGTCTGTCTGCTTTGGATGGAGTTCATTCTGAGTATATCTGTGGGTGGAATTTTAAGGGCCTTGGAACCCCTGGGACAGAGAAGCCTCTCATTCTGAGTGGTCTTGTCAACATTATCCAAGACACTCTTGCTGCTGCTCATAATAGTAGCCAATGTTTATTGAGCATCTACTGTGTGCCTCGTGCTTTACACACAGAAGAGGCTAGAGGTAAATGCAGGGCATTGAAGTTTCAGAGATTCCTTCCATCTCAGAGGCCCCAAAAACTCAAGCCCAGAATACTCAGAACACTAGAGTTAGCTCAGCTCTCCTATGCTCCGGGCATAGGTTGGGTAGTTTCAGTGGGGAGGGCCTCAAGTCCAGGAATGGCAGTTAGTTTAGCTCCCGCATTTCAGGAGGTACCCTGGCATCTGATGTCTTTGATGCCATGGAGAGGAGGACTGAACCAGGTACAGGAATCATAGGGGAGCTGCTGCTGGGGACATAACTGCTACAGGATCTAGAAGCTGCACAGTGTTTGGACTTCTGCACACTGGTAATGAAGTTGCTTTGGGAAAGGCCACAGGAAGAAGTCCAAAGAGTTCTGCGTTATTCCTTGGGACTACACGAGAGTCTCTGAGTATCTCCAGCAGTTTTGGTTCTAAGTATCCAGGCACCAAAGCAGAGAGTGGCATCTCTAGCTTGAGGGCAGGTTCCACAACCCAGGATATTCTGATGACCAGTCACCTTTACAGGGAACTCACGAAATAAGGTGTTGCAATTCAGTTTTACTGCCTGCCAGATGTGCGCCCTTGGACAGTTTGTCTGCTTCTTTGAGCCTTCATCTGCCTGTTGGTAGATGGTGCTGGAGGTGCCTGCTGTAGTCAAGGCAGAGAGTCTAGAGGAATCTCAGATCACTGAGGAGGCCGGGTCAGGGAAATACCGATCTGCATTTTCTCCAGGGACCATGCTCCTCTTTCAGGTTTATGACTACAGATCACTGTGGTGACACGAATTTTTCCAGGGAGGTATCACAAAATGCACTCACTGTTATAGTTCCCCTGGACTGTTTTTGAGAACCTTGTCCATGACTCTGTCCAGTGGCCTCTGCACAGCCATCAGCAAGGGGTTTGCTCTTGGGCTCAGGAACGGCAGTGTTGTAGTTCTTATGAGCAACTGGCCTGTGCGTACCAGGTAGCGCTGGGACATCCCCGTGCCACTGAGGGGTCATACTGTGCCAGTGTCTGCTCCAAATGCCTTAGGTGTCTCTATCAGTCCTCTCAGTAGCCCCAAGCTAGTGCCGTTAGTGCTCCCATTGGACAGGTGGGCAAACTGAAGCCCCCAGATCTTTATATTCCCAAGCTACACTTCTAGGAAGTGGCAGCTCTTGAGTCTACATTGTGGCCCGTGCAGGAATCTCCAGGCTTGGGCTGAATGGCAGCCCACAGTCAAGTTCATATCCATGCAGAGTGATGTTTGGGATTTGTACCTGTGCTGTGTTATAGGCGTAGCCATGAACGTGAGGACAGGGCGGTGGTCGTTGGATTAAATGAGAACCATAGTTAGTAGGTGTGTGTAGCAGGGCGAGGCTTAGGAGACTTGTAGGTTGGTAACTTGGCTCTGTTACCCATCAGTTCCCAACCTGTCAGTTCCCAACCTAACTTTTGGCAAAGGTCTCTTTACTATTGCTTTTAATCAGTTCGTAGCCAAGCATGGTGATGAACATATGTGATCCCAACACTGGAGAGACTAAGGCAGGAGAATTGCTCTGAGTTTCTGATGCCAGCCTGGGTGACAATGAGCTTGGTCTCAGAAAAACAACACACAAACAAAGCTAAAACAAAGTCATAGTAAAAAGTGTTTACTCCAGCAGACTGCTCTGTGCCCAGAAGCTGTCCAGGAGGGCAGATATTAGTTCCTGGTTCCCTCTGCCAGGATCAAGTGAGGGATGGGACTAGGTGGAGGGGCAAATGTGGAGGTCTGGAGTCTGGTGTACAGCATCCCTGAAGGGAGGTGTAGGTTGGCGATTGTGTGTCTAAAGGAAGAATGAACCAGAGTGGCCCCAAGGTAGGCCTGGGGAACCTCCTGCCCTCAAATGGAGGAGAGTTGTGCAGAGCCATGGCCTCTGTGACCTAGGTGTTCTTAGCAAAGCAAAGCAAAGCTCATAGTTGACCCCATCCTATCCCATCATCTCAATAAAAGTCCTCCTGGTCCCCTCCCCAGCTCAGCGAGGAGTTTAACCAGCAGCTGGAGGCCGTGTGCGGGTCCGTGTTTGGGGAGCTTGAGTCCCAGGCCGTGGACGCCCTGGACCTGCCCGGCTGTTTCCGTATGCGGAGCCACAGCTACCTCCGGGCCATCCAGGCCGGCTGCTCTCAAGATGACGACTGCCTACCCCTCCTTGCTGCCCCTGCCTCTGTCTCAGGGAGGCCCGGCTCCTGTAAGTATGTCTTCTCTTTGCCTGGGCCGCCAATTGCATAGATCGCTTCTCTCTCCGGTTCGGATTAGACGGGAAGTTCTCTCTCCGGGTCGGATTAGACGGGAAGTTCTCTCTCCGGGTCGGATTAGACGGGAAGTGGTCCTTGGCCATAGGGTCCTTTGTACCACATGGGTGTGGCAGTGTGGGGACGATGGGCAACCATCTCCATCCTGCATCCCTGTTTGCAGCCTTCAACTTCAGAAAGGCCCCGCCCCCCATCCCGACGGGAAGCCAGGCCCCACCCCGCATCTCCATCACCGCCCAGAGCAGCACCGACTCTGCCCATGAGAGCTTCACTGCAGCAGAGGGCCCAGCCCGGCGCTGTAGCTCCGCGGACGGGCTGGACGGCCCGGCCATGGGCGCACGCACCCTCGAGTTGGCACCGGTGCCACCCCGGGCCAGCCCCAAGCCCCCCACACTCATCATTAAGACTATCCCTGGCCGGGAGGAGCTGCGGAGCCTAGCACGGCAGCGGAAGTGGCGGCCGTCCATTGGGGTGCAGGTATGGTTGGCAGTAATAGCTATCCAAGGTTCTGGCCCTGTGTAGTTGGGAACAGATGGAGGGAGACTGAACGGGACTTCTGCATATACAGACCTTTAAACAAACAAGCAAACAACTTTTCCCGAGCTGCAAGTAGACCGGTCTTGGTCACGGATGGATGAGACTGCCTCTAAACAGTCCGTCGTCCTTTCCCTGGTACCCTGGGCCGAGTGCTGAGCGGTGCCCAGTGGCTTCCGTCCTGATGCTTCCACTCTCTTTTGTTTGGGAATCGCCAGCTAGCTTGGTGCACAGCCACTTGTGGCCATCCTAGTCCTATGTGGCTAGCCACAGCCACTGACAGACGCCTCCACCCTGACTCCAGGTGGAGACGATCTCGGACTCGGACACCGAAAACAGGAGCCGAAGAGAGTTCCACTCCATTGGCGTTCAGGTGGAAGAGGACAAGAGGTGGGTCACAGTGTGGGTCTCTCAGGTATCCTTGGGGGTTGGGGATGAAGGGAAGCCAGGCCTGGGGAAAGTGTCATGTCTTTGCTAGCCTACTGTCCTTGCACAACCTGTCTTCCTGGAGGTGACATGCGTGTGTGTGTGTGTGTGTGTGTGTGTACTTCCATGTAGAGGACAGAGGTCAGTTTTAGGTTTTGCCCCCCCCCCCTTTATTAATTAAAGAAAAATGTGTGTGTGTGGCGGGCAGGGTGGGGGGCGTGGTACCAATGTTGAAGATTTTCACCTTCCATAATGATTTGTGGGAATCAAACTAAGGTTATGAGGCTTTTGTGGCAAGCACTTTTGCCCACTAAGACATCTCACCTTGTTTTCTTGAGACAAGGTTTCCCAATGGCCTGGTGCTCACCAATTAGGCTAGGCTGGCTGGCTGGCCACCGAGTCCCAGGAATCCTCCTGCCTCTGTCTTCCCAGTGCTGGGACGACAAGCGCATGCCACCATACCTGACTTTTTTCACATGGGTTCTGAGGGTAAAACTGAGGCCCTGATGCTAACATGAGAAGCGCTTTACCGCCGAGCTATGTCCCCCATGCCTTTTTCCTGGGGAGCCAGAGTAGCTATGTGTTGTTCATGATGGGGTTGCCACGGTAGCCATCAACTCTACACAGAGTGCTTGAACTCCTGCCAGAGCAGGCGATGAGAGGCTGCGGGACAGATGCAGTGGTCAGGGGAAGGGAAGGGGCGGTGGGGGGTGGGTTATAGGTAGGTGCCCAGCAGGCCTCCAGCCATTGTCCTTTAACGGGGATAACAGGATTCTGCCAGTCCCTTGTTACATCCTGCGGTGTACAAGTGTATGAGCTCAAAAGAAACAAACAAACAGGAAGATTGCCTCTCGCGGGTCCCTGGCAGTTATAGCAGCTCCTCCTCACTTGGCTCGCACAGGCATTTAACCAGCGGGGGGTACCTATTATGTGCCCGAATCGCTGGTGAATCAGAGACACTAGAATTGCCAGCAGCCACTATTCTGGCATTAGGTGGCCTCAGAAACATTGCCTCCTTAATTTCCAGCTGAAGAATTAACATTGTGAGCTCTGGAGGGAGTCCTGGAAAGAGTCCTCTCTGCTCTGGGAAGCCTGTAGGGAGACACTTTCACTAATGGCCAGGTGGCAGTGCCACGGTGGCCCTATGTGTCCTCTAGGCTGCTATGACACCAGGCTGGCGAGCCCGAGTATGGTGGCAGGGAACCTTCTTGGCAAAGGGCTCTGAGGGCTTTCATGGCAATCGAGGTCATTAAGGCCATATCCATGGTGGGAACGACATGAGAGCCTTCGTAGACCCCCTGATAGCTGTTCCCAGACACCTTGTCGGCCTTTCCAACCCTCCCAGGGTTATTACAGTCTCTGGGAACCCCTGGATTGGCCTTGTCTGAGTGCCTGGTCAAGTCTTGGGGTTCCTCGGGAGTCACTGTTTCTGCCCACTCCTACTGCTGTAGCTCCATGAAGCACCATATGCTCCTGGAATGTTAGGGTGACAAAAAGCTGCCCCATTGCCTGGCCTATTCTGGCAGCTGCTGTCCTCCAAACCCTTAATAGGCCATGAAAATTACAGAACAGTGGCATTGAGTGGCAAAGTCCATTTGCAAACCACGAGAGAAGTCAGAGTCCTGCGTGGATACAGCTCTGTGCTCCCACCCTCCTTCCTGACTTCCACGCCTTTCCTAAACCAACCCACAAGTCTTCATTGGTTCCCTGGAAGGCTTTTTGACTCCTCATTCAGATAGGTTGCTACTGGAGAGTGGTCCTTCATTCCTTCAAAGAAGCTGGAGTCCGGCGAATGGTGCAGCAGGCCTTTGATGAGCACATCGCCACCCAGCCATTCACCGATGGTGTCAGTCAGCCGATAATTACTGAGCATTTGGTGTGTGGCAGCTCGTGGGCTGTGCATCAAATGCTCTGGAAACTGTCACAGATAAGACTTTTGCCTCATAGAACTTACGGGCTAGAGGGAAATCAAGACAGGGTATACATAATCCACAATGAAAAACAGTATTCTGTGTAACGGTATAATCCATAAAAGAAGGGGTAAAGTGAACTTAGTTCAAGTAGACAAGTGAGGGGCACACTGGGGTGATGTTGGGGGCGAGCATTTGGGGGAGAGGGGATAGCGTGCTGGGAGTGGAAAGACTTGGGCATGTGTTGGGAACTGGGGGAAGGGTCATGTGGCCAGTGTGGAGGGAGTGGGCAGTGCTGGGAGCTGGAGAATGCCGGGGCCAGGTTGTGCAGGACATAGGCTAAAAGAACTGGGCTCTAATTATACGTAATGAGTAGCTATTAAAAGGTCAAAGGAACAGCGTGACACGCTTTAATTTATGTTTACAAAAGAGCATTAAGTACTGAATGGAGACTTTCTTCTTTTTTTAAAGATCGGGTCTCACACATCCCTAACTGGCCTAGAGCTCACTTATGTAGCTGAGGCCGACCCCAAGCTCCTGATCCTCCTGCCTCCAGTTCCCAAATTCGGGAATGACAGGGGTGTGCCACCATGTCACGCCTGGCAGTAGATGGAGAATGCGTTTGAGGGAAGAAATAGTAGAAATGAGACTGATCAGGGTGGTTTTCATGATGCAGGAGGGTGGTGGGTGGCGTTTTGAACTCTGCTGGCTGTTACATCAGGCCTTTCTCCTATGGTATTTATAACTGGCCACTGCTAGTGCACGCGAGCTGTTCAGTTTTGGGATATTGATTTTGTATTCAGCAGTCTTGCTGGTCCCTTATCAAGTCTCAGGTTGTCTGATAATCGTGATGGATTTTCTATATAGTTAATCAATTTCTTCAAGTTAGGATATTTTTTTCAAATCTGTGTTTTAAATGTTATTTTTTTTCTTTGCTGGATGTGATGATGAATGCCTGTAACCCCAGCACTTCGGAGGCAGAGGCAAGCAGATCCTACCTTTGTGAGTTCAAGGCCAGTCTAACCTACATAGTGAGTTCCAGATCAGGCAGGGGTATATAGTAAGACATTGGTTAAATTTTTTTTTCTTATGATAATGTATTGAATTATATACTGTGTTGAGTGGTAGTGGGCTCATCCCATTCCTGATTTATGTGTGTGTGCGCGCACACGTGCGTGCATACACAGACACTTGCATGTATACAATCAGAGGATAACTTGCAAGAACTGGTTCTCTTCTTCCATGTTGTGGGTCCCAGAGATCAAATGTCAGGCTCAACAGGAAGAGCCTTCATCTGCTGAGCCATCTTACTGGGCCTGAGGTACACTTTATTTATTTTTTTATGTGTCTGGGTGTTTTGCCTGCTTGTGTATCTGCACACCAAAGGCATGCAGGACCCCTGGAGGCCAGAAGAGGGCATCGGATCCCTAGAACTGTAGTTACAAATGGTGCTAAGAGTCAAACCTAGGTCCGGTGGAAGAGCAGCTAGTGCTCTTAATCACTGATCTATCTCTCTAGCCCCCAGGATAGACTTCTAATGATGACATTTGTAACAAATTTTGATGGGTACCATTTTTGTCCCTTTAGGAATTCTCTTTTATTCCTACTCTCTTAAGGGTTTTAAAAAATGAAAACCCTTGGGCTAGAGAGATGGCTCAGGAGTTAAGAGCCCTTGCTGTTTTTGCAGAGGACCCCGGTTCTGTTCTCTGCACTCATGTGGCAGCTCTCCACTGTCTGTAACTCCAGTTTAATGCCCTCTTCTCCCTGTGGGGGCACCAGGCACGTTCAAGTGAACACTCACAAACACGCAATAAAGTACATAATTACTGAAAGAAGGAAAGAAAGCCAGTTGGTGGTGCACACCTTTAATCCCAGCACTCAGGAGCTGAGGCAGGTGGATCTCTGAGTTTGAGGCCAGCCTGGTCTACATAGTGAGTTCCAGGACAGCCAGGGCTGTTACACAGAGAAACCCTGTCTAGGGAAAAAAAGAAAAAAGGAAGGAAGGAAGGAAGAAGGAAGGAAAGAAAGAGACAGAAAACCCTTTATTCCCCTCCTCCTTTTTCTTCTGGTGCTGGCACGAAAACCTGAGGCCTTTGCACAAGCCAGGCAAGGCTCTACCACTGAACTACATCCTTACCTTTATTTTTTTAAACATAAGATCCAGCTTGAATTTGATTGAATGTTGGGAGTCTACTGAAATGATCTTAGACTTCCTTTTTCCGTGTGGAATGTGATATAATATATGAATGAATTTTCCATGTTGGTCTAGTCTTTCAGACTTGGGATAACCTCTGCTTGATTTTATTGTGTGCTTAGATTAAATTAGGCTTTAACGGGGTTTCAATATTGTCATAAACAAGTACACTTATTACTTTAAAAAAAAACCCAGCTAGCCTTGACATAGGCAATGCAGTGTCAGGACCCTAGGGTCCTTCTCATTTGTTGCTCTTCTACCTTCATGTATTACTTCATATTAAAAGAAATTGAAGTTCAAAAATTGTCCTTATCACATCTATACTCTTAGCAGTTGGAAGAAGGGTGGGAGGATGATGATACTGTCTTCTTTTATAAGAGACTTCCTGAAAATTGGAACACTTTCACTTATACTGTATTTGTTGTAACTGCATCACATGGAGTCACCTAGCTGCAAGGGAGGCTGTGAAGTATCGTCTGTAACCCAGGAAGCAGTGTGCAAGACATGAAGCACACAGCTAACAATCAGGGCTTTTTTGGCTAATCACAAAACCAAAAATGGATATATGGAACCTTAGCAGTTTTTCTTCTTTTTCTTCCTTCCTTCCTCCCTCCCTCCCTCCCTCCCTCCCTCCCTCCCTCCCCCTCTCTCCCTCTCTCTCTCTCTTTCTTTCTTTCTCCCCCACCCCCACCCCAGGCAGAGTTTCTCTGTGTAACAGCCCTGGCTGTTTTAGAACTCGCTCTGTAGACCAGGCTGGCCTTGAAATCAGAGATATCTGCCTGCCTGTGACTCCCTGAGTGATAAGGTTAAAGGAGTGTACCACCATTCTCGGCTGCCTTAGCAGTTTTAAAAATAAGTCTTCCTGTGTTAGTTTTTTTTTTTTTTTTTTTTTTTTTTTTTTCGAGACAGGGTTTCTCTGTGTAGCTTTGCGCCTTTTCTGGGACTCACTTGGTAGCCCAGGCTGGCCTCGAACTCACAGAGATCCGCCTGGCTCTGCCTCCCGAGTGCTGGGATTAAAGGCATGCGCCACCACCGCCCGGCGTGTTAGTTTTTATATAATTACATTTTTGAATAGTTATTGCTTGAAGATTTTAATGTGTTCATAAGTAATATTGACCCACAATTTTTTTTTTTTGTCGGAGCTGAGGACCGAACCCAGGGCCTTGCGCTTGCTAGGCAAGCGCTCTACCACTGAGATAAATCCCCAGCCCCCATGATTTTTTTAGATATGATATCTTGTAGCCCAGGTTGGCCTTGAACTCTGATCTTCTTGCCTCTGTCTCTCAAGCGCTAGGATTACAGGTGCATGCCACTATGCTTGTGCCATAATTTTGTTTCAGTTGTTATTCAGTTTAGATATGATGCTCATGCTAGACTTTTTTTTTATTATTTTAATTTTACATTCACTGGTGTTTTGCCTGCATGTGTGTCTGTGTGAGGGTGTCAGAAGCCATAGAACTGGAGTTACAGACAATTGTGAGCCACCATGTGGTTGCTGGGAATTGAACCTGGGTCCTCTGAAAGAGCAGCCAGTGTTCTTAATCCCTGAGCCATCTCTGCAGCCTTCATGCTAGACTTCTAACATGAGTCTGATAGCTTTCTCTCTCTCTCTCTCTCTCTCTCTCTCTCTCTCTCTCTCTCTGTTCTTAGAAACAGTCTTATAAAGCAGAGGTGACCATTTCCCTAAGAGTTAGCAAAGGTTGCCTATAAAACTTTCTAGTCTAGTGCCTTTGGGGGAGGGAAGAAGTTTATAAGTTATCTTTAGTTTATTTAGTGGCTATTAATCTATTCTGGCTTTATTCTATTTTTCTTCTTGAGTCAGTATTTTTAAACCATTATAAAAACGGACAATTTACAAAATGTGTGGCACAAAATAACCCTTCCTCTTGCTATTATAATGTTGTAGATGTTCATTCTTTCTCTATGTGGTTTTTATTTTTTATTTTTACATTCCTAATACTATGTTGTCTTAGTCACTGTTCTATTGCCGAGAAGAGACACCACAACCAAAGCAATTTATAAAGGAAGGCATTTAATTGTGGGCTTGCTTACAGTTTCAGAGGCGGGTTAGGGTATGAGCATCATGGAAGGGAGCATGGTGACAGGCAGTCCGGCAGGCTGGCCAGCCTGCATGGTACTGGAACAGTAGCTGAGAGCTTTACATCTTGATCCAAAGGCAGCAGGCAGAGAGAGAGAGACAGAGGGGGTTGGAACCCATGGGACTGGAGTTAGAGGTGGTTGTAAACTGCCCCTTGGGTGCTAGGAATTGAATCTGGGTCCTCTGGAAGAGCAGCCAGTGCCCTTCAACACTGAGCCATATTTCTAGGCCAATTTCTTAGATTGTTAAGACATTCTCCATCATGCATACATACATATAATAGATGAATATATGTGTGTGTGATGTATCTCATATATAATTAGACTTATAAATTATAATTCCCAAATGTTTATCTTCCATTTTCTTGTTATGTTTAATTCACAAGTTCAGGCAGAGAGGTGTATGAAAATATCTCACATAGGCTGGGCATGGTAGCAATCAGGAAGCAAGGCCATACAGATTTCCTTGAGTCGGAGGCCAGCTTGGTTCACATAGCCAAATCTAGACCATCCAGGGCTACATAGTGTGACCCTGTCTCAAAAAAAAAAAAAAGAAAGAAAAACAGATTCATAAAAGTACTCCAGGAATTTGAAGCCATCCTAGAAAAACAACAAGACCTTGTATTTAAAAAGAAAGGGACAAAAAGGCAGAGGCAGGTGGATTTCTGTGAGTTTGAGGCCAGCCTCATCTTCATAGCAAGTTCCAGGCCATCCAGGGTTACATAGTGAGACACTGTCTCAACATAAAATCGATAGCACGAATCCTCAATTTCTTCTAGGAACACAATTAGTCAGTAGTTCCCTATAAACATAAATAAGAGCCTTGGAATACTTTATTTCATGGAGCTTTTTTTTTTTTTTTTGGAGGGTGGCCATTCTGAGGCAGGGTTAGCCTCAAGCACACGGCGATACTCCTGCCTCAGTCTCCCATCTGCTGGGATTATAGGTATGTTTACCACGTTGTCTTCATTCCCTCTTCCTAGCCTGCCTGTAGGCTTGAGTAGCGTTTTGATTATAGCTCTTCAGAGGGCTGGGCTAAATCAGCCCCTGTGTCTGTGTGGTCTGATGGTGCAGGTTCACAAGCACACCTAAATGACTTGTGTGTGCGTCTGTCACTGCCCACTCCTTCCTTGGGTACTCCGTTTCCTCCTCACTGGGGGACTGCTGGAGCTTTAGATCCACTTGGAAATGAATATCTCAGCTTGAAGTTTCTGTGTTTCCCTGGTAGAACACACTGGAACATGTATGGATCTCCATACAAAACATCTTTCATGTTCTCATTTCCCAGCATCCTCCTTCCAGGCTGCCTTCCTGAAACACTAGCATGGGATTTTTTTTTTTTTTTTCAGTCTACGTTTACAAACAAAGCTGACCTCTTTGGCTGTTGGCTTTGTGCGGGATCTCCCTCTAGCTCCCCATGGTGTATAGATTTGGGGGTCTCTGCTCTCTCCCTTTCTCAGCCTTCCCTCCTAGCCTTCAGCATATGTCTGGCCTGACCCTCCTGTGGCTTTCTTGGCTTGGCAGTCCTCTCACTACTCACGTTTGAAGACTGCATTTTGTTTCTGGAACCTGAAGCTGTCTTCTATTTCCAAGCCTGGCATCGGAGCCGAAACACCTTTCTGATTTTATTTTCTCCAGCTCTTCTAGGTGTTTGGGTGTGGGTGGGTGCTTCCTACCTTCTTCTTCAGTATCGATCAGTCATTTCCATGAGGCTGAGAGCAGCCGCCACAGGGAAAAGGGGATCCAGTGAAGGAGCAGTTTGAAGGAAAAGGGAAGCTGGGGCAAGGCAGACGGACAGGGAGTGTGGTGTGAGCGCTGAGGTCTTGATGGTGAGCGTGTTGGAGGAGAGACAGTGAAGAACTGAGTCTCTGGGACAGGTGATCGCACTGGGCATTCAGAGTGTGACAGGTGGGGACAGGGCAGATCTGGCCCATCTCTCTGGCCAGCCTTCCTTGCTTGTCTGCCGAAGGCATCCTTTGTTGTACACCTGCACAGCTCCTGCCAGCCCTTCTGTCCCTGGCACGTTAATTCTGACTCACCACACACCATGCCCCAACTGGTACCTAGAGGTGAGCCATGGAGTCGAGTAGCCCTGCTCGGCAGACTTCCAGGCCTCCCTCTACCCACTGCCACCCATTTTTCTGGATTCTTATCTTTTTTGCTTCCTAGTCTGTACTTTGGTTTTAAAAACTGCTGGGCAGCGCCAGGGAGAGGGGTGCTTGCTATTATCAAATCTCACAACCCGAGTCCAATCCTTGGAACCCATGATGGAAAGAGAAAGCCAACTCCTGCAAGTTGTCCTGTGACCTCCATATTTGCACTGTGACATACATGCATGCATATACTAAATAAATAAGCAAATAAATGTAGAACTAACATCATCCGTTGGTACACTCCCTGATGGCTTCTTGGGTGGAGTTCAGATATATTGCCTCTCCTTTCTGAAGCTTGTCTGTGGATGCTTCCAAGTTGCCCATCATTGGGACCAATCTCTCAGTTCCATCTCCTCTGACCCTCTCCATTTGCTTACCAGGTTACTGGATCCCTGTTATACTTGTCAAGTACTGTGTAGGTACCATGCTACCAAGATGAGCAGAATCAGATGAACCCCTGCCATTTGAAGCTTAGCCGCAGGATCATCGAGACTCCCACAGAAAACAGAGTTAGAAGTTCCTACTGCACTTGTCTTCCCAGCCCCAGATGCCTGGACCACAGTCAAAGAGTACAGCATGTGCAGAAAAGCTATTCCTGGGACTTAGGGGACCAAAGAAAAGGTGATCTTGTTGCTGTTATTCTTGCTATGTTGAAATAGGGTCTCATGTAGCCCAGGCTGACCTCAAAATTCTGTATCCCAGCACCGGGGAGGCAGAGACAGGCGGATCTCTTCTAATTCAAGACTGGTCTATCATTGTACCTTGCCTCTGTGAACCACACCCCCCCCCCCCCCCCCCCGTTACACTCTCTTGTTCTTCCTCCAGCTGTCCCTTTCCTCCCTTCAAACTGTCCCCACTCTGATTTAATGTCCTATTTGTCCATATGTATGTGTAAATCTATACATGTGCATATTTAAATCATGTTCCATAGGTGAGAGAATTTGAGGTATTTATCTTTTATCTCTACCACCCTCTCTGTTCTCGTCTTTCTCCCTTTAAACCCCTTTCCCCCGGCATAGTCCCTCTTCTACTTTTATCACACACACGGGGACACACACACACACACACACACACACACACGGACACGGACACGGACACACACACACACACACACCCCTAGATTCTGCACCTGAGAAGAACGGGCTATTTCTTGAGTCTGACTTACTTTGCTTTAACACGATGGTGTCCACTTCCTGTGATGTCAGAATTTCACCTTCTTCATGGCTGCCTGGAGAGGCTCTTCACTGACCCTTGAGACCTCTGAGTCTGCCTTGCTGGACCCTGGCTTGAAGTCTTGGCTGCTCTCTTAGAGAGGAGCTTCTCCAGAGATTGGTGCACTGACGTGTTCCTCCCCCTCCCCACTGCCCACTCCTCTCCCACCCCCGCCACCCTGCTGCCAAACTCTCCTGGCAAAACCCTTGCCAGTTGGTGGGTACTGAATGTTCCTTGGATACGCTATCTCTTGGGGTAACACAATTTCTGCCCAGAGAGCCACAAAAGGGCCAACTCCCTGAAGTCGCCATGATAACGACTTCCAGGATTACCAGGAACTCAATCATTGTTAGCCGAAAGAACTGGTGTGGGGGCGGGGGGAGGGAGGGGGGGGAAGAGGCCTCCACAGGCTAGTTAAAGGGCCCAGAGAGGAACTATGACGCATTGTTTTACATGAGTGGTAAATCACAACAGAGGCCGTTTCCTACCTGGTGCTTACCGCTGGTGAAGACCACAGTAACGGCTACCAAGTCCAAAACCAAAGAGGGACCTAAGTCCTGGGCTTCAAGACCTTGAAGATTCATGTTATTTTAGGATTAGGTTTGGATGTGAGTTATAGAAAACCCATGAATGACAGTGACTTAAATATGGCAGAAGTTGCTTTCTTGCTTGCTTGGGTGTCCAAAGGGTTGGTTGGTGTCCTACAGACTCAGAACCCAGGCTGCATTCTCCACAGGGTATCTATATCGTGTTCCAAAATAGTTGTTTGAGGTCTAGTCATGGAGTCTATATCCTTCCTTTTTTTTTTTTTAAAGCATTTGTGTGTGTGTGTGTGTGTGTGTGTGTGTGTGTGTGTCTAGGTTAGAGAGGACAGCTTGTGGGAGTGGGCTCTTCCTTCCACTTACATGGCAGTCAGAGATTGGCCTCCTGCGGTTAGGCTTGGTGCGGTACCTTTACTAAGTCATCTCACTGGCCTACTTTTAATAACACTTCCACTACTATGGCTTTGTGCACGCTAGGCAAGTTCTCTCCCACTGAACTACATGCCCGGCCCAACACTTCCTTTCCAAGAACACTTTCTAGAAGTTGTAACAGTTCTGCTTGCATCCCACGGGCTAGAACTTTGCCGCCTAGCTCTACTAGTTATAAGGGAGATTGGGAAGTGAATTATTATCCAAAGTGGCCACCTGTCCAGCTTAAAATCATGGGGTTCTGTTACTGAGGAAGAAAGGGAGAATAGATGTTGGGGATAATTGACACTCCCCACCACCCTGCAGCCAACCAACCAATCGGCCACCCAGCCAACAGTGATGTTTGAGGAACTGCTCTCTTTAGTGAAAGAGACGGATATGCAAATAACGGACTCCAGTGCCATGTGATGGGAGGATAAAGGAGGTTTTGTTCCGAGTGCTGCGGGAGAACAGATGGAAATGATCAACAGCAATCAGAATAATTAATGACTACAATGGCCGAGCTGGGGCCGCGCTGCTACGCTGGGCTATTGTGTGCGGCCAGCTCCTTTTCTCGGTGGCGGGCGAGAGCCACAAACTTTCCTACTTCTCCACAATAGCTCACACAATGGCAGGCCAGGTGCTGGCCCTTCTTCCCATACATTATCTCCCAGCTCTGGGGCTGGTACTGCCGTCCTCCTCACTTAAAAGATGACAGAACAGGCACGAGCCATCCAGCTGGCTTTGGAGCCAGGCAGTCTGGCGCTAGAGAACCCAGATTTAACTCCTCTACTCTGCTGACACCCCAAAACAGCGCATTCTCCTTCCTCCCTCCGACCCCCACAAATCTCCAGCAGGTAGCCTCCTCATGCACTTCATTGTGATGACTGAGGCCGTCTTCCGGGACCTCGGTTTACTTCCACACCAGCTCCTAGCTTGCTTGTTATCTCTTCTCTCTCCTCAGATTATCAGCCCGCCTCAGCAGTCAGACAGCTGATTGCTGTACTATCCCTAAGGATGGGGAGGCCTGGGGTTGGCATGAAATGACTTGAGGTGGCCTCTGCCTGGATTGGGTCACTGTTCCGTCTCAGGAAATCACTTTGCCTGTTAAGGGTATCTTTTCTCATCTGTGAGAAGGGATGATGCTGTCACCCTGATGCTAGGGACATTAAGTCATGTTAGGTGATTAACTTAGCATATACTAAGTGCTCAGAAAGTGTTAACCGTTATCCCATGCCCCACTGGGACTGTTTCCCTGTCTTCGATTTCTCTTTACACATGTGTTTGTTACCCATCCCTGCCGTGACGAGTGTGGTAAATACATGTTTATTATCTTACATTTCCGGGGCTCAGAAGTTGTTCCTAGATTTACCTGGGCTAACAGCAAAGTGGTGGCAAGACTATGTCCCTTCTGGAAGTACGAGGAAGAATCTATCTTGTTACCTTTTCCTGTTTATTCTCCTTTTTATTTTTGTGATGCTGGGGATGAAACCCAGAACCCAGGACCTTGTGCATGCTAGGCAAGTAGTTTTCCTCCGCCTCCTTTCTGGGCTCCCTCTCTTATTAATAAGGACCCATGTGATTAAGTTGTACACATCTGGCGTGGTACTCTTTTCTCATTGCTGTTATAAAATTCCTAGCAGAAGCACCTTAAGAAAGGAAGGCTTTATTTTCTCTGTGGTTAGGGGACGTGGTCCTGCTAGGTGGTGGTGGTACATGCCTTTAATCCCAGCACTCGGGAGGCAGAGGCAGGAGGATCTCTTGAGTTTGAAGCCAGCCTGGTCTACAGAGTGAGTTCCAGGGTAGCCAAGGGTGTTTTGAAACCCTGTCTCAAAACACCAAAAAAAAAAAAAAAAAAAAAAAAAAAGAAAAAGAAAAAAAAAAAAGACATGGTCCTTTATGCCTGAGTATGAGGCAGTTGGTCATATTGCATCCAAGGTCAGGAAGCTGAGAGCTAAGTGCCCAGCATGAGAAGATGCTCAGCAGGCTTTTTGCTCCTGTTCGGATTGCTTAGGGTAGCTCTGTTCCCCTCACTGGAACATCTCCAGAGCTGCCCTCATGGACACACCCAGGGGTGTGCTTCCTGAGCGATTCAGAAACCCAGCCAGGCTGACTATTAAGATGAACCATCAAATCTGGATAATCCAGGATAGTCATCTCATCTCGGGATCCTGAACTTGGCCAAGACCACAGAGTCCCCTTTGCCATGGGAGGTGGCGTACCTCCAGGTTCCAGGGATCAAGAAATCCTTTGGGCACCATTATCTCACATGTCCCCCTCAGATTCTCCCCTCCCCCCAGGATATGGCTACCTAGAGCCACCCCAAAACCAACCTCTCTTCTTCCCATGGGCATCCCCCTTACTCCTGCTTGCTTCTCAGACGCCATCTTTGATGAGGTTGTTTTAACTGGTTTCCCCCACCTCCTGACGGCGCATGCAGTCTGCACCTGCTCTTGCTGTGGTCAGCAGGGACAGAGCCTCGGCCAGCCTTTCATTCTCAACCAGCTGCTAACTCTCGTTGGCTGTTTAGACTTCCTTGAGGTCTTCCTCTCCTCTGTCTGCCTCTACACACTCCTCCTGGCTTAATGTTTTCTTTTAATCTTAAAATTATATTTATATCTGCTAGGCAGTGGTGGTGCACAGCTTTAATCTCAGCACTCAGGAGGCAGAGGCAGGCGGATCTCTGTGAGTTCAAGGCAAGCCTGGTCTACAGAGGGAGTTCCAGAATAGCCAGGGCTACACAGAGAGACCCTGTCTCGAAAAAAAAATCACGTCTATCTCTGTGTGCATTTGTGTTTGTGTGTGTGCTTGCACATATATATGCACGTGCATGTCCACCTGTGTGCACCATGGCACATGCGTGGCTGTCAGAGGACAACTGAAGGAGTTGATTCTCTCCGGGCACTGTGTGGGCCCTAGGGCTTGAACTCGGGCTACAATCCTTGGCAGCAAGGGCTTTTACCATCTCAGTCTCTCTCCTCCTGGCTCCCACTCCCCGTCCTCTCTGGTTCCGTTCTCTCTCTGTGTTGCACTGTCCCCACCTACCTGTGAAGTGTCCAGCTCTGCCCAGGGTCTTGGACCTTTGACCCAGTGCTCTTTCTTACTGTGATCTTGTCCCACATGAACAGCTAGTTCACAAGGATGGCTGACTCCTGCCCACCCTGTGCAAACATGACTGTTGGCTGGAGCGATAGTGAGGACCATGCTTCACCGAGCCCAGCAGCTCCCCAGCTCCCTCAGCCTTCCTTGGGGTTTATGCATTGAGAGAGTTCTCCGAGGAAAGGACTTAGAACACGAAGCCTGGGGCACTTTCCTGTTTCTGTCTGAGGTGGTGTGGAATCCTCTCAGGTCTTCCCAGAGGTCAGATGAAGGCATCAGGCCAGTGGAGCGGAAGGGCAGAGTGTGTTTAATGGGGAGGGACACCCTAAGCCATAGTGTGTTTCATGGGGAGGCAATTTCAAGGAGGAAAACTTTGCTTTGGGTCACAGTTTGAAAGAGTGCAGGCTGACATTGGGCAGCAGGATGTCCATGTGGCCCATTCACTTATTGGCAGATTGAGAAGCAGAAAGGCCAGGCCTGTGTCAGAAATAGAAAGGTCCTCAAGGCTCACTCTGCAGTGACCCACTCTGGCTAGTTAGGTCACAGGTCTCAGAGGTTCCACAACCTCCCAAACCTTGTCAACAGCTGGGGGCCGGTGTTGTTCAAACAGGTAAGCCTGTGGGGTCTTTTAAGACTCAAAACTCTTACAACAGGGAAAAGGGTTGGGATGGTACCTCTTCAGAAATGTAGTTGCTGGAGAAGCCTACTGTGACCGTGACCTCTGGTGTTTGCAATCGCTAGAGCTTGGAAGGGGCCACGGACCAACTGTAGCTCAAAGGCACAAATATTCATAGGGGACCGAGGTGTGTCCTGAGAGTATAGTTAGACACACGTGGCTGTCACCAGAAAGAGAGACTAATTAATCAAAACAGTGGAGTTGCTTTAAATGCAGGAAGACTGCTGAGGAGGCCAAGAACTGAGGAGTGATCTTGGGGGCGGACAGGGGACTCCCAGGGGCTTGAGCAGAGGATAGACAGGGAGCGAGAGTGAAAACAGCCATCTCAGGCAGGGGAGCAGCATGCTCAGAGGTTGGGAGTCAGAGGATAATCTATTTAGGGATCAAAGAGGATGTAGAGAGGAGGAGGCTGAAGATGCGGGCACGTCCAGAGAATAGGGGCTTCAGGTCAGTGCTGAATGGAAGTTTGAGCTGTCTCTTGCTGGCCGTGGGGAGTCATGGAAAGGGTTTTGGGCTGGGGAGTGATTTAGAAGAGCTTATCTTTTGGAGGACTACTCCAGTCTTGGGGTAGACTGGGCAGTAATTGCTGGGTCCCAGATTTTAACAGACACAAGATATAATTTTCGACAGAGGAAATAAATACCTTGGGAATATTGTCCCATTCCTGTGGTTTTATATGTATGCATATGTATATTGATTATGTATATGTACTTATATATAATACAAATTTAATCAGACTATTTGTTGTTATTTTAGATAGGGTCTCACTATGTAGCCCTGGCTGGCCTGGAACTCACAGAGATCTGCCTGCTTCTGCCTCCTGAGTGCTGGGATTAAAGGTGTGCTTCACCACCACCCGGGGCTATTTGACTGTATTTTACATGCACCTCACACATATTAGATGGTCTGGATGGAGAACTTCCCTAAGGCACACACTGACAAAGGTAGCATTAAGACTCAGGTGAGCTTCCTGGTCCAGGGCTTTCCCTTCCTCCTTACTATACTGAGTGCAGAGGTATCTGAAAGGGGACCAGGCCAGTAGTCAAGGTGAATGGTGCCCAGGGCAGATACCAAGGTGAAGGCCATGTGGGAGCCAATGAAAGTATGTTCTCTCTCCTTTCTCTGGGTGGGGGTGGGGACATGGGGTTCGTTGGAGACTGCACATGAGTGCATCTCTCTTTCCTGAGTCCTGCAGCATCCTTCTGGGCCTGGTTTCTATGGCAACAGGCTCCCAGCAGGCAGCCTGCCAGCTGGAAGGAAGCAGGCAGGCAGGCTTGGAGAGAAGGCCTGGGCCACAGGAGGAAGGTTGAAGTTGGGGGGAAGGAGCATTGGGAGGGTGGCTAGGAGAGTCTCCTGGGAAGCTGGACAGGACCCTGGAGATGTCTCATGAGACCTCCTTGCCTTTTAACTGTGTGGAGGTGGAGGTAGTGAGGACCCAGGGTCCTTTCCTTTGAGGTTCTTGAATTCCCAGACTACTTCAACTTCTGTTCATCTTTGACAACCCGCACCACACAAACACACACACACACACACACACACACACACACACACACACACACACACACACACAACCAGCCTGACTCCTGCTTCTTATTGTCTGGCCCCAGCCTCATGCTTCATAGTGCCCATTGACTTCTTTACAGAAAAGAGCCCCTACTCTGAACTCCGAGTGGGAAAAATGAACAAGGCCAATTGACTTTCTGTTTTGCATAGAATTTGCATATAATTAACTCAAAGACAAGAAATTTCCAGGCCCTGTGTTGTCATTCCTGCCAACAGCTTAATTCAGCTCCACTGGCTCTGGCAGACTGTCTGGCCAGGCTCTGGGCTGAGCCATCCGGGACCCCAGGGCTGAAGACTTCCCTGCTGTATTCCCCCTCCAGGCCAAGCTGCTCCCAGGCATTTCTTCCGTTAGCTGGTGCGGCCCTGGGTCCAAATCCTGGTTCTGGCACTCTGAAGCTGGATGACCTGGGACATCTTTGGGCCCCATTTACTCACTTCTCTGTAGGCCTAGGACATGCTGGATAGCCACTGTAAACATGCAGAGACGTATCTTTTCTAGAAATACTGAAGTGCAAGCTGGGTGTGGTGACTCAACCCCTAGAATACTAGTCCTGAGGAAGTGGAGGCAGGCAGCTCACTAGAATACTAGTCCTGAGGAAGTGGAGGCAGGCAGCTCACTAGAATACTAGTCCTGAGGAAGTGGAGGCAGGCAGCTCACTAGAATACTAGTCCTGAGGAAGTGGAGGCAGGCAGCTCACTAGAATACTAGTCCTGAGGAAGTGGAGGCAGGCAGCTCACTATGTGTGTGCAGCTGGGGGACCCATGGTGAGTTCCAGGTCAACCTGGGTACAGAGTGAGACCTTGTCTCAAAACAACAAACCACAAAGAAAAGTAACAAAATGCTTCTGCATTCCTAGTTCAAGAGCTACCACAGTCAGGAGCCCCACAGCTGGCTTCTGCTAGGTCAGTCTCTTTACACGGTATGTTCCAGCGTCTCTTCTGGTCATAGATACAGGTAGTTAAATATTTCGACTGTCACTGCTGTTCAGTGGAAGTGCAATAGGTAAGTATATTCGGTACCTACCAGCTGCGAGGGCCGATTGATTTTTGAGTGTGTGCATCAGTGGCCAGAGTTTTGTATTGTAGGTCCCTCATCTTCCTTTTTTTTTTTTTTTTTTTTTTTTGCTTGGAGTTGGGATGAGGGTGGGGATGAGGGTGGTGACCTGGGGTGACCTGAGCAGGAGCAGAGAGGACAGGCATCTCCCTCCCACAGGCGGGCGAGGTTCAAGCGCTCCAACAGCGTGACAGCCGGTGTGCAGGCAGACCTGGAGCTGGAGGGCTTGGCCGGCCTGGCCACTGTGGCTACAGAAGACAAGGCCCTGCAGTTCGGACGTTCCTTCCAGAGGCACGCCTCTGAGCCCCAGCCCGGGCCCCGGGCCCCCACCTACTCAGTCTTCCGCACGGTCCACACGCAGGGCCAGTGGGCCTACCGCGAGGGCTACCCACTGCCGTATGAGCCGCCGGCCACTGATGGGTCGCCTGGCCCTACCCCTATCCCCGCCCCCGGCCCCGGGTCCGGCCGCCGAGATTCCTGGATGGAGCGCGGTTCACGCAGCCTCCCCGACTCAGGCCGCACGTCCCCCTGCCCACGGGACGGCGAATGGTTCATCAAGATGCTGCGGGCAGAGGTAGAGAAACTGGAACACTGGTGCCAGCAGATGGAGCGTGAGGCAGAGGACTATGAGCTGCCCGAGGAGAGTGAGTCCACTGCCACCCACGCGGGGGAGAGGGGCGCTGGCATCCTGTGCGTGGGTGCCCGGGCATGGGGTATCGTGGTGGGGGTCCCAACTGCAGCACACCAGCAGGCCCCTCCCTTCAGGCTTGGGCTTGCCTCCTCTTTGGTCCTTCAGTAGTGGAGCTTGAGGTTCCTACTGGCAACAGGGCATGATGGGAGGGGCGCCCGGAAAGGGACATCTTTAGAGACTGGGGGTGGGGTGGGGTGGGTCATGACCAGGCCAAAGGAGGTGGCTACCAGGCTAAGTCACTAACTCCGTGAAGAACAATCTGTTCAGATCTGGACAAGTATACGGTTCCAGTGTGAGCTTGGTGGTGAGGCTGGGACCCACATGCCATCCTGATTGGAGCTGTTCAGAAGGGCTCTCCCAGAGGATGCTGGGATTTCTCAGTGAAAGATGTAGGGTTTTAACATTGTTGGAGGAGGCAGCTCAAGCGAGAACAGGTCCGAGGAGGAAATGGGAGGTCCGCATGGCAGACAGCCCTGTGACAGAGGGTATGCCCGTCCCCATGAGTGCAGTCCGAGGGGAGCCAGTGTCAGATTCCCGAGATGAATTAACAGTTCCTAACCAATCAAGGACGCATGTACTGATTAGTGACAGAATCTGGCCAGTGAATGATCATTGAGCTTGTGCTCCGGCCAAGGCTGGGAGGCGAGATTAGGGACCCAGGTGGGAGGAAGGCTATTCTCAGAGGGACCAGCACCTGGTAAACACAGGCTGTGTGGAGGAAGGAGCTTCATTGAGGAGGAGGAGGAAGTCTTGGTGTGGTTGGAAGTTTGATGGTAGGATGGGGGAGGGGCTGGAGGAGAGAGATGGATAGCTAGTACAGTAACCAGAGGTGAGCATCTCAACGGGTTCACTTCCGGGCGGGGGGGGGCTGGGGAAAGAGGGACCTCATCCCGCCACCTTCTTGAGCCCCCTTCTGTCCTGCAGTCCTGGAGAAGATTCGCAGTGCGGTGGGCAGTACCCAGCTTCTCTTGTCTCAGAAGGTCCAGCAGTTCTTCAGACTGTGTCAGCAAAGCTTGGTAAGTGTTGAGGGCAGAGCGAGGGGTGTGGATCTGGCAGATGACCCAGTGTGACTGAGGAGTGGGACCAGGTCTGGGTCCCTGGAGGGGTGGATTGCGTGTGTCCCAGAGAAGCCAAAAGGTCAGACGTGTCTTGTTTGGAGTGTTGTGCCTCAAGGTGGAGCCCAGCGTTTCTGCCCAGGTAGGAGAGACCTGGGCTTTCTCTTGTCCCTGTCCCCCATCCCTCAGCCCATTCCCCTAGGCTGAGCTTCCTAGCCGTGAGACTGAGTGTGGCTTCCCCTGAGCCTGCATGGGGTCGGACCTCCCTGACTGGCTGCCTCCCCTGTGTGTCCCACCACGGCAGGACCCCACTGCGTTCCCTGTGCCCACCTTCCAGGACCTGGCGGGTTTCTGGGACCTCCTGCAGCTCTCCATTGAGGATGTGACCCTCAAGTTCCTGGAGCTACAACAACTCAAGGCCAACAGCTGGAAACTCCTGGAGCCTAAGGTGTGTTTGTGGGTCCCCTCAGGCCAAGAAGCCACAGCACCAAGAACAGCTTTAGATAAGACAGCCACTGTTCACGCCACAGCTGCCTCAGCCACCTCTGGTCAGCTGCAGTGTGGGGAGTAAAAGTAGATTTTTTTTTTTAAAGGCGATTTTCAGCCTTCTACTTGCTAGATTTACGTCTTAGGTGGGTGTCAGAGGTGAGACTCCAGGCAGGCCCCTGGAGCCCTGGCAACGTTCCCCCCACCCCCCCAGGCTGCACGTGGGTGCTAGCTGTTGAGAACGGTTCCACCAGGGGGCGCTCGACCCCCGCCATCATTTGGAGACCGGTACTGGGGCTTTGACCTTGTGGGAACACGTGCACCTGCAGCCTCGGGTCCCCGGGCCAGCCCTAGGCGCGGTCCCGTTTCGATCCACGCGAGTTCAGTCCCTCGGGGTGGGGGGGGGAACTGGGCTGGGCTGGGGGTGTGGGGCGCGAATCGGGCTGCCGCAGCGGTCCGCGCCGCCCAGCTCAGCCGCGCGCACGCTCTCCGGACAGGAGGAGAAGAAGGTCCCTCCGCCGATACCAAAGAAGCCCTCGCGGGGGCGAGGCGTGCCGGTGAAGGAGCGCTCCCTGGACTCCGTGGACCGGCAGCGGCAGGAAGCGCGCAAGCGGCTCCTGGCGGCCAAGCGCGCCGCCTCGTTCCGCCACAGTTCGGCTACCGAGAGCGCGGACAGCATCGAGATCTACATCCCCGAGGCCCAGACCAGGCTGTGACCCGCCCGGGCCGCCCAACCTGGCCCGGGCCCGCGGTTTTCTACCCGTACTGTACACCCAGCGTCGAGGTCACTGTGAACGCGGGCTGCTCCGTGCGCCCGCCCTGCCGGCACCGCACGCCCCGGCTCCTGCCCGCCGCACTTTCGTGGGTTTTTTACCTTCCTGATCCCACGCAAAGGCGCCCGGGCTAGGCTGGGGGCCGTGCCTCTCCGCCCAGCGCCCCTCACTTGGAACTCCCATCTTCCTGGTCCGACGCTTTGTCCCCACCCTTCCCCCTCCCTCCATGGGCACCATCTCTGCCATTATTTTACACCCCACCCCCCCACGGGCCAGGCCGGGCCGGGTCCCCCATCTGGGCTCTGCGTCCCCCCCACACCCCGCGGGGCTGGGCTTCGTGGGGATCAAGCTTCGTGGCTTTTTATGAAGAATCCCGAACCCCGCCTAGGAGCCCGCCCCACCTTCCCAGGGCTCCATCCTCAGCCCTCCGCCCACAGGGCCCAGGGACCACAGTGGCTGGACCAACCCAGGACCAGGGCGCCTGGGCCTCTCCCCTTTCCCACATCTGGGGAGGGGAGACAGGGGCTTCCCCTCACCACACCTGTGGCTGTTCCCACATCCCCTTTGACTATCCCAGGAAAAATAAAACCGCAGAACTGCACCGGAGCCAGCTCTCTCCAGAAGAGACCACCTCTGTGGGGGGCTTGAATAAGGTGCGGGGTGGGGGAGAGGAAGAGAGAGGGCCAGGAGCTTGAGCACTCTTGATTTGGGGTTTGCCTGAGCCCTTTCTGGGAAGGGAGAAGGGGGATTCTGGCGGTCACAGTAAGGACCTGTGCCTTCCTGGAGGGATCCTGCTGGTGTGTAAAGGGGAGGGAAGGAACCCGTTCGTCCCTCATTCAATCCAGGGCCCTTTGCCTCCTAGAACCTCCAGAAAGGGAAGCCCTGCGTTCAGTACTTGACACACGGCACATGCACAACGGTGGTGGTGGTGGTGGTGGTGGTGGTGGTGGTGGTGGTGGTGGTGGTGGTGGTGGTGGTGGTGGTGAGGTTATTATAAATCAGTGAATGCACACACGCGTTCCATGGAGGACAAGTACTCTTTTCTTGCTCCAGTCCAATCCAGTCAACTGCAGCAAACTCCAGATTCGCGCTGCCATTTTCTCTGATGCCTCCTGTAGGTGGACACTTTGCAGGAGGGGTCATAAAGGAGGGAACTTTACTGAGAAACTAACTTCAAGTTAGGAGGCGTGGCTAGTATTTCCTAAATGCCTCCGGAGTGTCCGCCAAGGGATGAGTGCTTCATGGATAGAGGGCTGACGCTCAAGGACGCTTGAGTGGGCTCTCCAGAATGACAAAGCCACAAGTAGTGGACCAGCCGGGTCTCATGCCGAATCATGAGATTCAGAGATGCACGGTATTCCCAATTGGGAAGGAACGTGACGACAGCCCCACTAAAGAAGCCCCCTTTTTTTTTTTTTTTGGTTTTTCGAGACAGGGTTTCTCTGTGTAGTTTTGCGCCTTTCCTGGGACTCACTTGGTAGCCCAGGCTGGCCTCGAACTCACAGAGATCCGCCTGGCTCTGCCTCCCGAGTGCTGGGATTAAAGGCGTGCGCCACCACCGCCCGGCAGAAGCCCCTTTTATTGTCTCATGGGGCTGTTGTTTTGAGCCACACTGGACCAACCAATTCTTACTCTTTTGTTCACCAAATGCTTGTCACTGGCAGACACCATGGGGGTAGCCCTGCGCCCTGTTCTTTTTAAAATTTGTGTGTGTGTGTGTGTGTGTGTGTGTGTGTGTGTGTGTGAGAGAGAGAGAGAGAGAGAGAGAGAGAGAGAGAGAGAGAGAGAGAGAGAGAGAGAGAGAGAGAGAGAGAGGAGACAGAGACAGAGACGGGAGAGAGAACGTAAGCTAGCGGTTGATGGTGTGTGCCTTTGGTCATTCCCTGCCTTGGTTTTGATCCAGGCTTGCTGAATCTGGAGCTTACCTATTCTGCTCTAATGGCTGGCTGTCAACCTCCAGGGCTTTTTTGGTCTTTACCACCCAGTACTGAGATTACAGGCATCCACTTCAACGCTAGGCTTTTTTTTTTTTTTTTATGTGTGGGTTCTGGGGATCCAAACTTTGGATCCCTATCTTTACATATCAATCACTTTATCTACTGTCCTTACCCACTTTACCCAGTCCTTAGTTTCTGGGTTTTTTTTTTTTTTTAATTTAAATTTAAAGTGTATGAGTGTTTGCCAGTATGTATGTGTGTGTGCCGTATGTGTGCCTCCGAGTCCAGATGAGAGTTCAGACCCTTTGGAAATGGAGTTTGGATAGTTGTGAGCTGCCATGTGGCTGCTGGGAATTGAACCTGGGTCCTCTGGAGGAGCAGCCAGTGCTTTTGCCTGCTGAGTGGTCTCTCCACCCCTTCCAAATGGCTTTAAACAGGTGTTGCAGGTGATTCAGACACACAGCCAGGTGTGTGGGAAGACGTGGACTGGAGCTATTTTCTGTTGGCTTTCCAAATGGGGGCTGGGTAACCTTACTTCTCTTGAGAGTGGTTTTTTTTTTCTACCCTAAATTGGGATGTGAGTGAGTTTTGAATGATCAGAGCAATCCTGTGTAGCAGGTATTGTGGTTTTCAGATGAGGAGACAAGCTTGGGAGCTTAAACTCCTTACTCCCAATCCTGAAGCCAGGAAGATGTAGAGTCTGCATTATATGGGACTACACTACACTGTGTTCAGAGGGATCTTTGCCCTTACTTAGAAATGGGGCTAGGTTTCCTGAAGTCATGTAGTAGATGGGAGTAGACACAAGGAAACATGTCAATACTAATAAGTCTAGTCATCCTGCTGTGAGCGTATGCTTAAAATGTCCCTAGGAGCCAGGTGTGGTGGCACACACCTCTAGTCTCAGCACTTGGGAGGAAAAGGCAGGCAGGTCTCTATGAGTTTGAGGCCAGCTTGGTCTACTTAGCAATCTCCAGGACAGAACTACATAGAGAGACCTTCTCTCAAAGCCACAAAATCAAACAAAATATCCTCAGGGGTTGAGAATGTGAGACAGTCTCTTGGTGTTGGTCCAGTGGCCTAGGTTGTTACTCTGTGCCCCAGAGGGACAAGAAAGAGGTGATCCTTGTGTACAAGTTGTAATTTTTTTTTTAACTCTTTGGGGTCCCACCACCCAGCTCCCAAATAAATCACACACAGGCTTATTCTTTCTTAGAAATGCTTGGCCTTAATTTGGCTTATTTCTAGTCAGCTTTTCTTAAATTAACCCATCTACCTTTTGCCTCTGAGCTTTTATCCTTCTCTATTTCTGTATACCTTTCTTACTTCTTTCTCTGTGGCTGTGTGGCTGTGTAGCTGAGTGGCTGGTCCCCTGAGTCCTCCTCGCCTCCATTTCTAATTTCTTCATTCCCTCTTCCCAGATTTCTCCTCCTGTTTATTCTGTTTGCCAGCCCCGCCTATCCTTTCTCTTGCCTCGCTATTGGCTGTTCAGCTCTTCATTAGACCAAGCAGGTGTTTTAGACAGGCAAAGTAACACAGCTTCACAGGGTTAAACAAATGCAACATGAAAGAATGCAACACATCTTTGCATCATTAAAGATGTTCCACAGCATAAACTAATGTAGCACATCTCCAACTAATATTCTACAACAATTGGCTCTCAGCCTGATCATAGCCAGGCACAGGAGCAGAAAAGCTATAGTTTGAAGAGGGACCTGCTCTCAGAGATGCTGAGTACATACCAGATACAGGTCCAACAGAAGGCTGATGCTGGGTATTGTATAATGAACTTAGTTCTGGAGGTTGGGAGGTCTCATTTCAAGATGGCAAAAAAAAAAAAAAAAAAAAAAAGCCAGGTGTGATGTTGCATACCTGTCATCCCAGCATTTGGGAAGTGGGGGCAGGAGGATCAGAAGTTTGAGATCATCTGTAGTTACATAGTGAGTTTGAAGCTATTCTGGTATATATGAGACTCTTTTTTTAAAGACAGGGTCTCACTATATAGACCAGGCTGACCTTGAACTTGCAGTGGTCCCACTCATCTGCCTCCCCTAGTGGTGGGATTAAAGGCATGCATGCCACCTTGCCCAGCGAGACTGCCTTAAACAAAGCAAAATAAAAAATACAAAAACAAAATGCCTAAAGCGGGGTGTACCTGTTACCCCACCTACTTGGAAGTCTGGACAGGTGGACCATTTGAGCCTTACTCGGGGCCAGCCTAGCTAACATATCATTTCCTGTCTCAACAATAAATAACTGGGTGGGCTGCAGGATTGATTCAGTGGTTAAGGGGACTTGTTGCTCTTGGAGAGAATTGGGATTCGATTCCCAGCATCCACGTGGCAGCTCACAACTCTCTGTTCCAGGGAGGTTGATGCCCTCTTCTGACTTCCTTAGGCACCAGGTGCACATACAGCCATGCAGGCAAAAGACTCACACATAAAATAACAAATATAAAAAAATCACCACCACAAATACAATAAAGTAATAATAATAATAATAACTGAATGTGATGAGGCATAGTTATAATTCCAGCACTTTAGAGGCTGAGACAAGAAGATTGTAGTGAGTTCAAGGCCATTTTAGGCCACATAGCAAGACTGACTCAAAAGGGGTCTGAAGAGATGGCTCAGCTGTTAAGAGCACTGGCTGCTCTTTTAGAGGAACCAAGTTAGGTTCCCAACACCCACATGACCACTCATAACTGGAGCTCCAGGTCCAGGGGACCTGGCACCCTCTTCTGACCTCCTTAGGCACCAGGCATGCATGTGGTACACTCATGTGCATGTAGGCAAAACACCCATAATTTTCAATAAAATTAAAAAACAAAAACAAAATTGTCTCAAAAGAAGCAACAAACACAAACAGATACCAGCATACATCTGTCACTCCAGCTGGAGGCTGGAGCATCAGAAGTTCAAGGCCATCCTGGATTGTATGAGATCCACCTATTCTCAGAACAAACAACAAACCAGCATGCATTTGGTGGCGAAGACCTTCTTGCTGAATCCACATACGCCCCCTTTCTAGAAAGCAAGAGGAAGAAAAGGGTGTGAGGGAGACAAACAAAACACCCTTTTGCAATCTCACCTATTGACTTGGAGTCCTTGTGGCCTAGTCACTTATCAAAGATGCTCAGACCTCTTTGCATGGTTACAATCGTAATTAGACTTCAATGTATTTTTTTTTTCAGCAGGAACAAACAACTGCGATTAGATTTCAATGTAACTTTCAGCAGGGACAAATGTCCATCTGAAGCACAGGGAGTTCGGGAAAGCTTGGGAACTGTCTTGCAGGATGCCTTGGAATTTTGCAAAGGAGAAATGGAAAAGGAGGCCACTCCCTCAGGCCAAGGGACCAGCGTGGGCAGAGGCTTGCAAGGATGACTGTGTTGGGAATGACTGGAAAAGCAAGCTATAGCAAGATGACAGATCAAGACAGGGTTGGATGACTTGGCCAAAAGGGATCCATGGGCTAACCCAGAGATTCCAGTGTTTTATTTAAGTTTTTCAATGATCCTTTGGCCAAAGGAATAGACACAGAGTGGAGGGGTGGTGGGAGGGTGAGGAGCTGCTAATATGGTCCAGGTAAGAGGTAATGGTGTTGATTTTGAGGGGTAGTTAGGAAACATAATACTGTAGGCTGGATTTGGGGAGTGATGGAAAGAGCAAACTTGAAGATATTACACAGATTTTTCTGTTAATGAGCAAGGAATGCCCCGAGTGAACACGGCAGGAAGATTCATGAATCCAGGGAGTACTTAACATGTCAAGAAGCACTACCAACACTTATCTGGAGATGCCAAGAACTATGGTGCTTTCTGCACACTGAGATGGTTTAAAACAGCAACCCCAGAGGATGTCTTAAAGTTTTCTTTTAATTGCTTTTATTTATGTGAGTGTGTGAGGGGGAGTCACATGCCACATTCCACAACTCTGTGGGGAGGGCAGAGGACGACTTTCAGGAGTTGATCTTCTCCTTCTGCCACGTGGCTCCTGAGGATTAAACTCAGGCCATCAGCTTAGTGGCAAATACCTTTATCTGCTGAGCCATCTGGCCAGCCCAAGGGTATCTTCTTAGTGTCTTTTAAAAAAAAATACAAATTGGGCTATAGAGGTGTCTCAGTGGTTAGAGAACATAGCACTTTAGCAGATGATCCAAGTTGGGTTCCCAGCACCCATGTCTGACAGCTCACAACCTCCTGTATCCTCAGCTCCAGGGGGATGATACCCTCTTCTGACCTCTACAGGTGCCTGTGCTCATGTGCACGTCCCACCCCCCCCATATACACACACACAATTAAAATCCTTTTTTAAAGATTGTATCTTTTTTTCAGATTAGCAGGCCACAGAGTCAGGATTTAAATCCCCGACTAATTTCAAAGTTAGGGATTGTTTTTTAATTTTTATTTTTTAGACAGCGTCTCAGCATGTAGTTCTGGGTGATCTGGAAGTACTAAGTAGACCAGGCTGGCTTCAAACTCACAGAGATCCACCTGCTTCTGCCTCTGGAGTGCTAGAACTAAAGGCGTGCACGACTATGCCCAGCTTCCCCCTACCCCTGTTGACATAGACTCTTGGTATATAGCCAAGGTTGACCTTGAGCCTCGTGACCTCCCAAGTGCTGTGATTTCATCTGAAGTTGGGGCTCTGTGCTTCCTCAGGTCTGCTGGAGGGAGCTTCTATTCATTGTTACGATACAGCTTGAGGCTCTGTCCTTCCAGGGAGTGCCCACTGACTTCTTTGCAGGGCTGATGGTGCCCTCTGTCATGGCATTTCTTAGATTGCTGACATTTTTGTGGGCTTACCTGCTTCCTCTTCAGGCAGAAAACTCTCCCCAGGGCAGTCTATTTTATATCTCCAGTGTCTAGCATGTAGAATGGCCGACTAAACACCAGCCTGCGTGCTAGACAATTCTGACCTCGTCTCTTCTCTTCCTTTTCAGTGCACAAGTAATCAAGTTCTGCTAATTACCGTTGCTAATTTCTGGCAGCTTCTTTCTCCCCATCTTCACTGTCAAGACTTAGCTTTGGGCTCTTTGATCTAAAATGGGAAGGACCTGTAAGGACAGTGCAGTGTAGAAACTTCCTACGAAAGCACCCATGACCTTGAAAAATGACTCACAGCTGACTTGTTAAGGGAAAGTGAGTAGACCATTCCAGATAGATGAAAGAACATGGAAAGGCACAGGCTCAGAAACATGATTTTTTAAAGCATGTATTACTAATAAGGAGACTTGTCAGGTTGAGATCGGTGCCGGGAGGTTGGGAAGGCAAGACCATGTTGCGGCACTAAAGAGCGTGGGCATGAGGCTTTTCCTGTATGTGATAAATTATATGTCTGTTCAGGGAGAGTGGAAACATGGAGGAGAGCGGATGCTTGTATCAGAGGGTCTTCTACAAATGCTTCACTATCTTTCAGCTATTTGTAGACACACCATAGCTACCATCTCTTTCCCTGATTTCGGTGTGCCTGGCACAGTACTTTACATACGTGATATTATCTAACCCTCACAACATCCTTGTGAATATGGGTGGTATTAACGCTATGCAGAAGAAATGAGGCTCAGATTAATTAATAACGTTCCTAAAGACACACAGCCTGAAAGCACAGACCGGAAGAGGTTTTAAAGCACTAGATTATCCTTTCTGGAGGTCAGGGCTTGGGTTTTCTGTTTCGACCTAGGTCTCAGAAGATGCCTAATGAACTTCAGTTCGATCAATGAATGCGTGACTTTTCACTTTTCTCCGCTAGAAAAGCACGAGGCAACGTCGCTTTGGGGAGCCTCCAAGCCGCCAGGGGGCGCGACATTCACCTCCGTTCATCCCAAGAGAGAGGCGGATGCCTGGCTTCCTTCCTCTTGTCGCTTGACCGGAGCTCAGCCAATCGCCGCTCTCCGGGAGCGCCCGGACGCCAGTGGGCGGGGCCTCGGGCGACGCCCCACGGGCCCCTGGGAGCAGTAGCGGGCGCAGCGCGGGGCCGGTCCGGGGCGTGCCGGCTGGGCCGCAGGTGAGTTCCTAGGGCCGAGGGAGCTTCTCTTCCCTGGATCGCCCGCCACGACTCGCACGGGGACGGCTCCTGGCCATGTCCCCCTAGTCGAGGGAGGCATAGTCTCCGTGGCCGTCCCGGCTCCGGCCAGCTCTAGTGTGGGCTGCAGTCAGAACTTGTCCGCCTCCGGCACCTGCAGGCCAGAGGGTGACGAGGCCACGCGTGTGGTGTAACGGGACAGGGGACTGGGAGCTGATGACCCTGACCTCTGGCGCTCTCATCCCCAGACCTGACTGGGGGTAGCTGTCAAGGCTGGTTCTTCCACCTTCTTGGAACCTCTTCTGACTGTTCTCGAATCTGGAGTGTAGTTTCCGGTGGGACCAGCACAAGGACAGTTTCCGGGCGGCCCAGTTGACCTGTACCTGGACTCTTTGGCAGGCTCCCCTGCATGCTGGGCTGGAAATAGGCGTCAGCATTTGCGAGACGCTCCTGCTACTTACGTTTTGATCCCCTAGGGATGACTTCACGAAGTGTAGCTGCTTGTGATGGTATTCCTGCTCCTTTGTGATTGTGGCTGGAAGACTGCTTTAAGTCTTACGTTAGCGACTTGTTTATGCTGCCTGTGGTTCAGTCGATCAACAACTTTCTTTGGGGCTCTTTGCCAGGCAGGTTAGCAGGGGTGGGTGGGAAGAGACATAGCGCATAGGACGATGCGGACATCCTTGGTCCTTAACCTCCTGGAGCTTCAAGGTGTTTTGAGAGATGTAGACAAGTAGGGTAAGCTCACACAATGCCTATCACAGAGAAAATGGTTGTGCTGGATACGTGGATGACTGGGATACAAACAGGGCCATATAGAACTTGTGCTTTATATGTAGGAGAATAATAGTTGTAGACTGGTACTTAAGACAAATTGGAACATTGAATGGAGAGTCGCTATTTAGGAATACTATGAAGAACTTGCACCTGTAGTCATAAGCACTTGGGAAGTGGAAACAGGAGGATCAGCAGTTAGAAGTCATCCTCAACTACACTGAGGGTTTGAGACCAGGCTGGGTGACATGAGAACCTGTCTTAAAAATAAAAACTTAAAAAGGCAGAAAATAGAATGTAGAAGTATTGGATTTGGTGTTCTTTGGGGGCTTCCCTCTTTCTTAATGTGTACAGTGTAGGATTTTGAAAATCTCTTAGTATAACCTTAGAACGCACAAGAAAGGAAGTATTTCAATGTAATGAAAAGCTAAGCTAAGGAGGAGCTGCAGGAAGCACTGCCTACATCTGTGGTTTGAACAGACACCATACACACACATCTGCCCAGGCTTGGCCTCAAAACCAGTGGGCCTGCCGCTTGTAGTGATTTTGGCAAGCTAGCATAGTGTCTTTGAGCCACTGTGGCCTTAGCCAGGAATCTGGGCAAGTAATTCCTACATCATAGAGGTATTGTGAAGGCTAGGTGATGACCAGGGGGCTACTGTGGAGTACAGGGCATGGTGTCAGGTCGAAGGACCAGGAAGAGAAGCCTGAGTCTGCTGCAGTTCGGTCCACGTGTAGTCTCAGGCCCTCAAGACGCTCCAGTCTCTCCAAAGAGAATCAGAACCAAAGGGAGACAGGGAGAGCCATGGAATCCTCCATGAGGTTTGGATGTCTCACCCAAGAGCAGAGAGACAGCAGTGTTGGAGAAGGAAGCACAAGTGTCGTAATGCTGGTGACTAAGGAGTGACTTTGAGGATGAGAGATCATCCGATGTGTGAAGTGCTTAGCTCAAGGCCCAGCTTGGAATTAGTGCTCAGTCGATGGTGGCTAGCATCATTAGCTCATTGCCAATGGCCTTTTATGATTGTAACAGTAATTAAATAATGGTATAAATAGTCATTTAATAGTGGTAATCATTTGTGACTAAGTGGCTATTTGAATGAGTGGGTTTGTATATTACTTTGGCATTTCATTGCAGAAGGCCCTGGGGGCAGCTCCACAATTTTTGTTATTTTTATTTTACAGTGTTTTCCACAGGGACTTTTCAAGTGTTAGGATTCTAGGGCATCTGGAATACTGTATTCACTTGCGATATTTTCAGGAGCTTTCTGTGCAAGTGTGAGGATGTGAGTGTGCTTGACAATAGTGTATTTTAAGGGTGTTTTGACCAGGATTTGTTAACTACAGGTTACTGTCATTGTTAGAAAAGCCAAGTCCAGAATAGGCTTAAAACCCTTATCTATCTTTAGTCCAGGGTAGTTAGGTAATGGATCATAGTTTTGAGCTGTTTACATAAGTCCCTTGTACTTTACCCAAAGAAAAGGAACTGCTCATTATCAAAGAGTCAGAATTCAGAGTGTGTGTGCATATGAAGTTTCACAGAGCAGAGAAAAGACTTCTTTTCCCTTCCTGAAATGTTGAAAGACTGAAGGAGGGGATCTGAGGTCACACCAGGTTTGAAGCTCCATTAGGTGACACTCAGAGGTTCCTCGTGGGGAACTCCTGCATACAAGAGTGCAGCATAGTTCGTGGAGGTTTTACCTCCTTCCTTCACCGTCCAATCTTTCACAACTTCTTAGAGTATTTCAGGACCCAGCTGTTGCACAAAGCACAGCGGCTGCTTGCTGCTCTGTGGGGTGGCTGTTCAATGATTAGTGCCAGGCTGTGAGGTAAGTAGAGCGCCCAATGGGCCGTCTACCCCTGCTGGGGCGGGGGATGCTCGTTTCTCCCTAGTGCTCTCTTCTCCTCTGCAGATGTCATGTGGCCTGTGCTTTGGACCGTGGTGCGGACCTATGCTCCCTATGTCACCTTTCCTGTGGCCTTCGTGGTCGGGGCTGTGGGCTACCACCTGGAATGGTTCATCAGGGGAAAGGACCCTCAGCCCGTGGAGGAGGAAAAGAGCATCTTGGAACGTCGAGAGGACCGAAAGCTAGATGAGCTGCTAGGCAAGGACCACACTCAGGTGGTGAGCCTTAAGGACAAACTGGAATTTGCCCCCAAAGCAGTCCTGAACAGAAACCGTCCAGAGAAGAATTAATGGAGGGCCCAGGTCCCTGTGGTCCACAGGGCTGTGATGTGCCCTGCCGCCATGTCAACCCAGCTTCAGAACATACATCTGATTTGCTTTGCTGCTCACTCCGGCCCCTTCTGCACCCCACAGCCACACACACACTGGTTGGCCCTTTATGGCTGTGCAGCTGCAGCAGTAGGGGCCGACCAAGAGGAAGACTGCGAAGAGGAAGACTGCGTCTGCTGAATGGGCTGTCTGACAACAGTGCAGGCTTCTGATTTTACCTGGGAGCTCCAGCTCAGGGGGATGAACACTGCTCTCGGGCTCCCTGGGGAGGGGCGTGGCCTCAACTGGGAATGGTTGGGGTTTGTTGTTGCCATTAGGAGGGACAACCTCCATGTCTAGTTCTAGTTTTTGCACTGGAAAGAATCAGAAATCTCCCTGGCTCCCTTGATGGGTTTTTCCTATTCTCTGGCACATGTGTCCCTTTATCGGCTCAGGAGTAGATTCTCAGGGGAAGGAAAGCATGTTTCTGCTGTGGGGAGCTCAGGCTGTTTACCTTGGGGCAGAAGGGGTGTACACCTGGAGATAATCACTGTCTTCCACCCTTCCTCACTGTGTAGTGAGAACCTCAATTAAAGTGGCGCCTGAGACACATTGATGGAGTTCTGTCTTCTGGATGGGGTCTGGGTTCTCTTAGAATTCCTGCAGGCATTGTGGGTATGACATCAGTAGTGTCTGTGGACTTCCAAGACTAAGCACAGCTGGAAGCTATGTGTTACTGAGTGCTAGCTGAGACTCCTGGAGGCACAAGTTCCCAAGAGTCTTTTGATCATGGTTGCAGGAGGCTGCAGCGTCTCCAGAGTCTGAATTGGTAGCACACGCACTCAGAGATATTTGCACATTAAAGAGATTGGGCAGGAATGAGAAAAGGTCGCCACACATTCCCAGGGCTCCAGTGCAGATGCTGGCCACACTTTGTTGCCTCCACTGCCGTCTGTGTGGGTTTTTAAAATTTGCTTTGTTTTGAAACAGGGTCATTATGTAAGCATGGCTAGCCTAGAACTCATTCCGGAGATCAGGATAGCCTCAAACTCACAGAAATCTGCTTGCCTGTGCCTCTCAAGAGCTGGGATGGAAGGCGTGTGCCACCCCACCTAGCTTTCTGTGTAAGTCTTAAAGAGTTCATGGCTATACTTCTTATTTTTACAGATTGTTATTTTTCATCTTACCATGTGGTGGTTGGCATTGTTTGGGAGAGTGGAGGTTGCTGAGATGGAACTCGGAGCCTCACACATGCTAGACAATCACTGAGCTACATTCTCGGCCCTCCTTTTTTCAATTTTTTATATGAGACAGCCCTATTAGCTTGCCAGAATGTTCTTGACTTCTTAGCCCTCCTGCCTTGCCTCAGCCCCATGAGTAGCTGGGATTATAGGCTTGCACTACTAAGATGGACTTCATCATTGCTTGCTTGCTTTTTTCTAATAGTTTTTTTTTTAATTATTTTGTCAAGCAGTGGTGGCATACGCCTTTAATCCTGATACTCAGGGAGGCAGAAGCAGGCAGATCTCTGTGAGTTCAAGGCCAGCCTGGTCTGCAGATTGAGTTCCAGGACAGCCAGTGCTATACAGAGAAACCTTGTCTTGAAAAACAGAATTATTTGATCATTTTATTATGTGTGTGGGTGTTTTGGCTGTGTGTAAATCTACACCATGTGCAAGCCTGGTGTCCCATAGAGGCCAGAAGAAAGTGTCAGACCCCTTGAAACTGGAGTTGTGGATGGATGTGAGCTGCTGTGTAGGTGCTGGGACTCAAACTCGGGTCCTCTGGAAGAGTAGCTGGTGCTCTTAACCACTGAGCCCTCTTTCCAGCCCGTGTTTCTAAACTTTGTGTGTATATGTGTGTGTGTGTGTGTGTGTGTGTGTGTGTGTGTGTGTGCACATCACAGTGCACCTGTGGAGTTTGGAAGACAACTTTTGGGAATTGGTTCTCTCCTACCATGTGGGCCCCGGGGACTAAATGCAGGTCATTAAGGTTGGCAAGTAGGTACCTGTACATGCTGTCCCATTTTTTTTCAAGCCCTTATCATTGTTTTTGTTTGTTTGTCTTAATATTTGCTTGTGTGTGTGCATATAATGTGCTGGTGCCCACTGAAGCCAGAAGAGGGTTCCAGGCCCCCTGGGGCAAGAGTCACAGATGATTGTGAGCCATCTGATTCTGGGTGCTGAGAACCGAACTCAGGTTCTCTGGAAGACATGGCGCTTAACCACTGAGCCATCTCTCCAGTCCCCTTCATCACTGTTTTTAGTAGCTGTGCAGTTATGGACCCATCAAGTGAAGCTAGAGCAAAAGCTGATTCTAAAGTTCCCCTATTGCTGGATATGGGTATTGTTCTTGTTCACGAGTTTAAATCCTGCAGTGACTGTCTAAGGTTTCCCCTGCATTTTGGAGTCAATGGTAGGAACATTCAACTTGGTTGAAGTGGGTCTCCATGCATAATACATCTTTCCAAAAGGACTGTAGTGTATGTTACCACTCAGGATATTACTGGGAGGATGTAGAGAGTGAGAGCAGAGGGCTGGAAGAAGCAGGTGGTTAACCCAAGTGAGCAAAGAAAGCATAGTGAGCATTGATTTGATTAAGCATGAATCTGTCGCTAAATGAGGAAGGTGCCTCAGCTGCCTATCTTAGGAGCCAGAGGTCTGTTGGATGGTATCAGGTGGAGAAACCAGTATGGAGTGGGTATCCTGGGAAGAGGGACAAGTGGTGGCCTGGAAGAGAGCAAATGCAGTCAGTAGCTCCCCTCTGTGCCTAAGAGGATTGAGTTGTGGCTCGAACATGTCTGATAGGGAGTTTTGGGAGCAATTGTGTACCACCCAAGGAAGGATGAAAAGATTGGTTCTGAAAGCATCAGCTAAGCTCAGCTTTGGCCAGCTCTGGCTAGGCCAGTGATGTGCCTCATTAATAGCTTGGTGCTGCCACTCTGTGGCTGTTCTGAGTATTGCCTGGTCTGTGACTGCCCGGCTGGGCAAAACTTGAGTCAATGTTGATGCCTGCAGGGGGCAGTCAAGTGACAAATGAGTGACTGGGCTGGCCAGGCTGGAGACTGGAAACCACAGGTTTGTCAGTAGGGGGCAGTAAAGATCTAGCTTTCCACATGTGCTCACGCACGGGCACCAGGTTTTCTATATCTCCTCCCCAGAAGATGCTAGAAATTGAATGGAGTTTTCCTTATTATTTCTGTCTGTAGAACCTATTTTATAAATAATGACAACTCATTAAAGAAAATATGGGGCTGGACATTCAGTTCAGTTGGTAGAGTGCCTGAGTACCCATGTATGAAGTCCTGGGTTCTGTCTTTGGCACCATATAAACAGGGCAATGGTGGGGGATAGGCCTGTGGTCCCAGCACTTGGGAAGTAGAGGCAGACAGATCAGAAGTCCGGGGTCAGGCTAGTGAGATGCTCAGTGGGTAAAGGCTCTCGAGGTGCAATTTGGTGACCAGGATTCAATGCCAGGAACACCCACAACGGTGGACAGGAAGAACCAACTCCACAAACTTGTTCTCTGACATCCCCTATGTCGTGCTGTGGCATGTACTCACAATGCACGCACACGCGCACGCGCACACACACACACGCACACACACACACACACACACACAAATAGTAAAAAAAATATTTAAAAGTCCAAGGCTTGTCTACACAGCAAGTTCAAGGCCTGGAATACATGAGATGCTGTTTCACAGCAACAAAAATAACCAAAAATTAAAAGTGAGGGCCAGCAAAATGGCTCAGTGGGAGAAGGAACTTGCCACCAAGCCTGATGACCTGGGCCTGATTTTTGAAGCCCATGTGTTAGAAGGAAGGGGACCAGCTTCCACAAGTTGTCCTCTGGTTTCCACATGCGGAATGTGGCAAGTGTGTATACACACACAATAAAAAGTATAATTAAAATATTAACAAAAACCAAGCTTGCCAATTCGTGACCTCTCAAAATGCTCTCCTTGGGGTGGGGGTGTGGTTCATGTGGTCCAGAAGGTGCCAAAGCTAACACGACACGGAAGAAAGTTGCCTCCCCTAAGATCTAAGGGGCATGCATTTTTACTATCCCCAGAATTGGATTCCTGTGAAAACACGTTTGGAGCCAGGTGGGGCAGAGAAGCTGAGGCAGGAGGATGGAAAGCCTTGGCCACATAACTAGTTTGAGTCTAGCCTGATTACATGTGAGACCTGTGTCAAAAATCAAAGCAAATCACCATCCCACAAAGAAAAAAAAAAACCACCAAGTGCCTGAGTGTGTACAGTTCAGTACAGCCTGGGTAAAACACTGAAGGGTGGAAAGAAAGCCACAAACAACAAAAAGGTTTTCCCATAGATGGTTCTAGATTTTTCAGGTATTTTAGAATAACCCTGTCCCCATGGGTACACCTCCTACCCATGCCTGGCCGAGGAAGACCTATCTTTGGAAATCCAAGTGTTCCCTTCTTCCAGCTTTACTTTGTGCCTACTTTTAAATAATTTCATTTCCTGGGGCGTGTCCTTGCTGAATTTCTGTCTCCAGTGAGTCTATTAATATTCTCAGCTAGACCTTCCTTTCCCACGGGCTGGCTGAGGTCTCTGACCGCTGTAATGGTGGAAAGACGGTACCTGCCCTCTTGCCTCTGTGCAGGTGACGGTTTTAAGTAGCAGGGCTTCTCTGCATGCAGCCAAATACAGGTCAGGGTTGCTGGGATGAGCAAGGCATGGGCCAGCTTTCTTGGTGAATCATGTTTGCTGATTCACCTTGGAGACATGTGAATCGTGTCTTTTGATTGGCCCAACAGTCAGGGTTCATTGAGATACGTTACAAATGGTGGTTCTTGGAACTCTTGGCTCACCACCCTTCCCTGGGTCTTTCCCCAGCCCTGTGATGACTTTGGAGCAGGGTGATTCCTGTCTGAGTGTAGCAGGACTGACTTCTGTCCCCTCAGGGGCTCGCCGGTGCTTTTCCACTCTCTGAACTCTTTCCTGAGTGTGTTGGCCGTGTTAGCACGAGTCGGCTGGGCAGCTGCCAGGACAAGCCTGCCAGGAAAACGTTTGACTTTGTCAGTTTCTCGGGGGACCCTGGGTTGACGAGACTGTTAGTGGACTGAGATGGGGGGAATTAGCATCACAGTGTCTGGTTTGGGAACCGGGCCGTCAGAGTGAAAAGGCTCGCAGTGTGTGTGCGTATACATGTGTGTACGGGTGCATGTGCACCTGCTTCCGTGTGTGGAGGCCAGAGGTCAACATCAGATAGCTTCCTCATTCACTCTCCACTTTATCTTTATGAGGTGGGGTTTCACAAGGAACCCAGGGCTGGACAGTTGAGCTAGACTTGCGGGCTGCAAGCCCCAGGGTTTACTTGACCTCTCCATCTCCTCAGCCCCAGTGGCCCTGTCTTGATTCATTCTCTCACTCTGGAGTGGTCCCTTAGTGCTCACTGAGTGCTCAGCTAGGTAGTGTAGCAGAGGGAAAATCAAGGGCCATCTGCAGACTTGGGCTTCGTCTTCTGCCTGAGCAACTACCTGAATGACCAAGTCACTGAGCCTTTCTGAACCTTGGTGTCTTTGCCTTTTAAAGGGGGAAGAGTTTTTGATAAGTAACATTAAATTTTCAGCATCTGAGCCAGTGGTTCTCAACCTTCCTAATGCTGGGACCCTTTAATAAATTCCTCATGTTGTGGTGACCCCCAACCATAAAATTATTTGCATTGCTACTTCATAGCTGTAATTTTGTTACTGTTATGAATCGTAATGTAAATATCTGATATGCAGGATATCTGATATGCGACCCCTGTGAAAAGGCCACCCGACCCCCAAAGGGGCTGCAACCCGCAGGCCGTTGCTCTAATAGCTGCATGTGGTCCTGGTGAGTGGGGAAGAGGATAGAACAGCCTTGGCTGAATGACGACAGAGGTCCCTAACAGGCCACCTGGCTGAGGACATCTTATTTTATAGACTCCAACTTGGCCTGAGGGATCAGGGATCTCAGGCTTTAGACCTATAGTGTGCAAAGCCAGAGCCAGGAAGTGAGGAGCCAGCAAGAGTTCACAGATCTGGAGAATGGGTGGAGCCTTAGACTTGAAGACAAGAGAACCAGGTGGCTTGTAGTTTGCCTTCCCATCTCCTGCTTTCCGCCTCCTCACCTGCACACTGGGGATGCTGTTTCTTGACCCCTGCCGGTAGTGCAGAAAAATGTGAAGAGCTTGTCCAAGCCAGTGCTAGCTGTAATGACCCAGGAAAGCCTCTCTTCTGTTTGAGTGGGATGGCGGCCAGTCTGAACAATTCGATGTAAATAAGTGGTCTTTGATTCCTCACTGTACCTAGCCTCTTCTAAAAGTGTTTGCTAAATAGATGTCGCTGATGGAAAGCAGCTACACAGTGAAGAATAATTAGCAATTGGGAGATCAGTTTTCATTCTGTGCCAATGGTGGCTCTCGTCTACCTAGAAACACTTTATTCATTATGAATTGCATTTGCTAACATTATTTGTTTTTAAAATCTTTTTTTTTTCAGAATACAGAGGTAAACCATGGCTTTCAAAAAATGTCAAATGGGTCCTCCAAATTATTGAGATATAAACAATCAAGGGCAGCTATTTGTGTGTGTGTGTGTGTGTGTGTGTGTGTGAGTCCAAAGGTGTTTGTGGTTTGTGGCCCCCTCTGCCCCTGTGCCTCGTGCTCAATTCTAGGCCCCACCCCACCCCTGGCCTGATCTTCCTATTTGCCTCTCAGCCTGAGCTGGTAGGTGCAGCTGGAGCAGTTTAGCCTAACACTGTCCCTTTGTGGCTTCTGGATGTGACATCCTCTGCAAGACTTGCGGTTGGGCCTCCTTAAACGAAGCTCTTCAAGCCCCCGGCACTGTCCCTGTGCACAGCCCTTCACTTCTTGCGTGCTCGCTGTTCAACCCCTTCGGGCCTGAAGCTATCTGGGCTAAAAGCTTTTGGGATGACGCATCTGGCATCCTCAATTTAGTCTCAGTCATGTTCTACCTCTTTTCGGTGGGTGTCACTGTCTTTGTGGCCATGTCCCTTGACATCGACAGCACCTCCACATCCCATTCTAGCGAGGCTCTGCCACTGAACCACTCTGTCCTTTTAAACAAGCTATGGTGGCTTATGCCTGTAATCCCCGCACTTTGGAAGCTGAGGCAGGATAATTGGGATGAGTTTGAGGAGCCTGGACTAGCTAGCCTGGGCTACAGTGTCAGATCCTGTCTCCAACAAAGGTGGAGATGTTCTTCCAGTTTGTTCCTTCCTCAGCTTCTTTGTTGAACAGCGTTAGCCTCCTCTGTGGCTTCAACCACCACAGTATCTACCTTGATGGCTCCTGGATGTGAATCTCTAGTTCTGAATATAACCCCCAACTCATGGAAAGGCATACCATGAGCGCTGTTCATCTCTGCCAGGCATACCATACGTCATGGCGGTTAAAAGTGTTGACTTCTGAGGCTGGGGTTGGAGCTTGCTTGGTAGAGCACTTGCCCAGAGCTGGGTTTGACACTGCATGAGACCAGTGGTGGTAGAGCCACGGGTAATCCCAGCATTCAGGAGGGGAGGCAGGAGGATCGTTTCAATGTTAGCCTTGGCTGCATTGGGAGTTTGCGGCTAGCTGAGTCTACATGAGACCCTGTCACAGAAGGAAAAACATGCATTGATTTGGTTGTGAACGATAACTCTGAGATTAGTTGTACGATTAAACTCTTCAAGCATCATCTGTAAATGGGGTTAATTAGTACTATTTCCAGAGCTGTGAGCACAGCATAATGTTTAGAAACACCCAGCGTAGGATTGGAGTACAGCCTTTCTTTCTCTCTCTCTTTCCTTCCTTTTTTCCTTCCTTCCTTCCTTCCTTCCTTCCTTTCTTTCTTTCTTTCTTCCTTTCTCTCTCTCTCTCCCTCCCTCCCTCCTCTCTCCCTCCCTCCCCCTTCCTTCCTTCCTTCCTTCCTTCCTTCCTTCCTTCCTTCCTTCCTTCCTTCCTTCCTTCCTTCCAGTACTGAGACTTGAGACTTGAATACATAGCCTCACATGCTGGGCTACCATACCACCACTGAACTATAACCCCAGATCTTCTTTTTTGTTGTTGTTGTTTTGTTTTTGGTTTTTTGAGACAGGATTTCTCTGCGTAGCTTTGGAGCCTGTCCTGGAACTCACTTTGTAGACCAGGCTGGCCTCGAACTCACAGAGATCTGCCTGCTTCTGCCTCCCAAGTGCTGGGATTAAAGGCATGTGCCACCACTGCCCAGTGGACCCCAGATCTTTTATATTTTTTATTTTAATTAAAATTGATTTAGTTTTATTATTGTTTTGTGTTGTCTTGATTTTTGAGACAATGTCTCACTATGTAGGCCTGGCTAGCCTGAGACTCCCTGTGTAGACTAGGCTGGCCTCAAATTCACAGAGATCTGCTTGCTTCTGCCTCCTTAATGTTGGAATTAAAAGTTGGCCTAAAACTTGTTATCCTCCTGTCCCTTCCCCTTCAGCATAACCAACCAGAGCGCAACACAACTAGCTACTTTCATGACTGTTGTGGGGAGGACACATCCATGGCATATTGCTCATGTGGAGGCCGGAGGAAAACTTTCAGCAGTCAGTTCTCTCCTTTCACCTTGACGTGGACTCCTGGAATTGAACTCGGGCTGCCAGGCTTACACAGCAAGCTCTCTAACCCACAGGGTCGTCTTCCTGACCATATTTTTATTTGGAGACAGGCTCTCACTAAATTGCCTACACTGGACTCAGCCTCGTTCTATAGCCCAGACAGGCCTTGAACCTGTGCCTCTCTTGCCTCAGCTTCCTGAGCAGCTGGGATTACAGGCATCCTGTTCTCATCTTGCTCACATCTGAGGTCATTTTCCCTGCGGCCTCCTTCATGGATTCCATCGCCAGCCTTTGGTGACCCTTTCCTGCATCTAGACCCCATCTACCCTGCCTTAGGCCCTCATCATGTTCTGCCTAACCAATCTGGCCTCAAACTCACAGAGCTCCTCCTGCCGCTGCCTCCCAAGTGCATGCATCTTGACCTGGCACCGCCTGGCACTCCTTAACCTTGTCATCCATCACTCCTGAACACGGAACCTGGCTCTTGCATTTCCTGCGGTGTTCTGCTTGTTGGAACCTCGGCGCCTTTGTGTGCACTGTGCTCTCTCAGTCAGGTCTCCCTGGCTCTTGCCTCCCTCCTTGCCTACCTGATGGACTCCTAGTTACACACAATTTAGCCGGTGGTCCCAAAGCCCACTTGTCCACCTGGAGATTGCCGGTCCCTCCCTGCCTGTCTGGCCCTGTGGTCAGTACTCGCTGGCAGTGTTTGTTACCAGGCCCTGTGACTGCCATGTTGCCTTAGATCCTTGAGGGCAGGGACCAAGTCTTCCCTCTGCCCTGGGAAGAATGTCTCATATATAGTCACCGTCAATAAATGCTGAATGAAGGGTTGGGGGGTGGGCTTGAGTGGTTCTGGGAGGGAGAGGAACTGGGTCTGAGTGTGGAGACAATGCTAGGGAACAGGGCCCACAGGCTGTGTGTTGAGGGGCCAGCAGCGTGGCATGAGGGCAGGAAAAGAGTGTTTTGCTGGCTGCAGTCTGTCTTCCCCAAGACAAACTGCTGGCTTAATTTTCCACGGGGAAGTGGGGCTTGGGCAGAGGGCTGTGTTTCCCCACCGGGTAGGACCTGGACCAGCCCAGCTCAGCCAGTGATGAATTTGACCCTGATGACTCTGCAGTGGGAACAATGTCCTCAGGAAAGCATTCAGGAAACCCTTCGTGTAGTGGTGATCAAAGCCCCACAGCAGCTCAGCAGGGTGGATGGGAAACTCCAAGGAATCCAGCGAGGACCTGGGTCGCAGCCCAGGGACCCACCTAATGCACTTGCCAGGTGGAGCTCATGGACTCGGCAGCTCCCAGCAGCCACTGGGCTCAGGAAGTCCTGCAAAGGCTTGGGGATCCCATGTGGAAAAGCCCATGGGAACTGGCCTGGAATGCCTCGAGTTTTCTTCCACCTTCCCCCTCTAGCTGAGACCCCAAGGGGTGGGGCAGGCTGGCAGGTGAGGCTGAGAAGCAGGGGGACTCTTGGCACAAAGGATAGACTTTCGTTTCCCTGTTTCACGGAGAAGCTGAAGTTAAGTCTGGTATGACAGTACACACCTGTAATACTAGCATGTGGGAGGTGGAGGCAGGGGGATCAGGAGCTCTCATCCAGTCTGGACTGCATGAGACTCCATCTTAGAAGAGAGAGAGAGAGAGAGAGAGAGAGAGAGAGAGAGAGAGAGAGAGAGAGAGAGATGTTGTGGTATTTTCTTTTTCACCAGGCACGTGGTGCAGTGGTAGAGTCGGCAGACAACACTCACCAAGTCCTGGTTTTGATCCACGGGACCAAAGAGAAATCAAACAGTAGAGACAACAAAACCCACTCGACAAGCCAAGCTGGCGTGGTGATTGTTGTGTTTCTCAAGAACCCTCCTTCCATTCACCCGGTCCCTGAAGAATTCCAGGAGAAGAGACAACGGGCACCGACTGGTTCTCCTCAAGCTAACAGAGGAACTGAGGCCTGGACGGGAAATGGCTCGCCCAAGATAAGGCGGGAATCTTGGCAGAGCCGACCCTGAGCCTCACCTCCTCCCCTTCCCAGCTTGCCTCTTGTCATCACAGCAGCCAAGGTCAGCTCTGGCCTGCAGAATGGTTGACACGGCAAGGGGACACCCCGAGTGCCTGCCGACTGCCACTGCCACAGCCCCTCGGCTGGCATCCCCCCCCCCCCCCGACTTAACCCCGCTGCAGGCTGTGGCCTGCTTTTCCTGCCTGTTTCGCTTTTGTTTCCCAGTCTGCAGACCAAAGATCAACTCTTGGGGTAGCTCTGGCCCTTTGATGCTCTCCGAGCTGTTTCCCGGCTTGTAGGCTGGGTGGGAGGTCATGGCCATTCCCACAGATGGAAGTCCTGTGTGTTTATCATTTTGTCAACTGATGACAGGGGACTGACTGTTCAGCTTGTTCTTGTCCCTAAAGCCCTGTCCTGGCTGCCTCTCATGTCATGTGACGTATACTGGGGCCTTGGTGGGCTCAAATCCCAGCCCTTCTCTTAAGCTTTCCAGAAAAAAAAGAAAAAGAAAAGAAAAGAAAAAAAATCAGCTCCTGAGTTAGAAGGCTTTCGCTCAAAGCCCAGAGCTACCACTTAGAGGTGTGTGCACTTGGGCCAGCAACTTCAAGTCTAACTATCTAAATCTGTGTGTCAAATGGGGGCACATGTCTACCTGACCTTACAGCAGAGTAATTCGAGCACTAAATGCACCAAGGCCCTTGGATCACATACTCATAGTGTAGTTACGATAAATTGGTTAACGAGATCGGCAGAACTTAGCAGCTTGTAGGCATACTTCAAGAAACAAAGATTTCTGGAAGGTGGGGTGGGAGGGACAGGAGGAGCCAAAGGGGCGTTGGCTAGTTTGTATGGTTCATGAAGCTGTAACCCAGTGTGGGGCTGAGCTGGGAGTATATGAATAGGAGGCTCCAACCCCTCTTTCTTGTGTTCCCCCAGACAAATCAGGAGAGTTTCCTTAGCTTGCCACGCTTTCATAACAAAACACGGTTAACCAAATGGTTTAAATAGCAGAAATTTGCTTTCTCAGTTTGGGGGCCTGGGAGTCCAAGATCAAGATTCTGGCAGCATCAGCCTCCCTCCTTGGCTATTTGCTTTAAGGATTTATTGATTTATTTTCTATTTATGTGTATGCGTGTGAATCTGCATGGTTGATGTGCACCATTATGTGTAGGAGTGCGTGGGAGAGGGTATCCAGTTCTCTGGAACTGGTTGTGAAGCGCCACGTGGGTGCTGTGGACCCAACCTGGGTCCCCTGCAAGAGCAGTAATTGTTCTTAGTGACTGAGCAATTCCTCCAGCCCCTTGTTTTGTTCTTGAGTCAAGATCTCGAGATGTAGCCTAGCTTAAGACCTCCTAGACGCTGGGGTTATAGGTATGAATCATCGGACATGGCTCCAATTCTTTTTTTTTTTTTTTTTTTTTTTTTGGTTTTTCAAGACAGGGTTTCTCTGTGTAGCTTTGCGCCTCTCCTGGAACTCACTCGGTAGCCCAGGCTGGCCTCGAACTCACAGAGATCCGCCTGGCTCTGCCTCCCGAGTGCTGGGATTAAAGGCGTGTGCCACCACCGCCCGGCTCCAATTCTTTTTATAATGACATCATATCACGATCTGGGCTTAGTAGCACAAACCTATAATCCCAGAACTTGAGAGGTGTCCGTATAAGGATTGGGGGTTCTGCTACATATCGAGTTCCTGGGAAACAAGAGGCCCTGGCTAAAAACAAGAAAAAAGGTCAACAAACAAACAGAGATGAACCCTACTGCCACAAGCCTGTAATCCAGTTAAGGCGAAGGCTGAGTCAGGTGGATCCTAAGTTCAAGGCCTACCTGGGCAACTAAGTGAGACCATCCCCTGCTCCAAAAAAAAAGAGCTTGGACAGATGGCCCAGTGGTTAAGAGTGCACACACTGTCTTTGCAGAGGACCTGAGTTTAGTTTCTTGTACGAACATCATGTGGCTCCCAAGTGCCTGTAACTCCTCTTCCAGGAGATCTGATGACACCTTCTGGGACACACACACACACACACACACACACACACACACACACACACACACACACAAAATAAGATCATTTTTCAAAAATAGTTTAATGGGGGGAGGCTGATGAGATGGCTCATTAGGTCAAAACGCCTGAGCTGGACCTGACCTTCTGGGTTCACTCCTTAGGACTCTGTGTAAGAATGTAATGTCAAGCCACGCCTTTAATCCCAGCACTCGGGAGGCAGAGCCAGGCGGATCTCTGTGAGTTCAAGGCCAGCCTGGTCTCCAAAGCGAGTTCCAGGAAAGGCGCAAAGCTACACAGAGAAACCCTGTCTTGAAAAACCAAAAAAAAAAAGAATGTAATGTCAAAATCTGCTGCGGCTCAGGCTCAGGCCACTCTGCTTTGCAGCAGTCTCCTCTTCCCCTTCACACAAACTGTCTGGCACCCTACTGAGACATTGTCTGTGAGTCTAACAGACTTCTTGGTGCCAGGGTCGCTTCTTACCTGGGAAGTGAGTTTACATCAAAAGGGATACTGGTGGTCACACATCCTGCTTCCCACCCCTTCCCTGCCTTCTTGCCTGGGAATCAGAGAGCCTGGCTGTAGGCTCTGGCTGTGAAATCTTCCTCATCCTCAGAAAGGCAGGAGAGCTCCCCACCTCTGCCACATGGACTGTGATTCCTCTCTCCAGAGTCTCTGCCATGCTGTCTCTGGTGCTGGGCCTAATTTTTCCTCAGATACCTGCCATGCACTTGCCCCTCTGTCTGTCTGTCCATGAAGTTGATGTTTCTAACACACCTCTGTAATCTGATCAGTGTCCAGCTTTAACACTCTTCACCAAAAATCTTTCAACATGGTGGGGAAAGAGCTGACTTGTGTAAGTTGTCTCCTGACCTCCATGCTCATTACACACACACACACACACACACACACACACACACACACTGGAAAAAAAAGTTGAGCGGGTATGGTGACACGGGCTTTTAATCCCAGCCCTCAAGTGGCAGAGGCAGGTGGATTACTATGAGTTCAAGATTGGCCTGGTCTACATAGTGATTTCTAGGCCAGCTCAGACTACAAAGTGAGACTGTCTCAAAATAGACAAACAAAGCAAAAAACAAACGAAAGGACTGTGACACAGTGGTAGATTACTCTTGTCTAGCAAACACCAGATTCTTGGTTTAATCACCTGTTCTTCAAAACAATAAAAACAACAAAAGACATCAGCTCCATTACATTAGGACACATTCTAACGGCCACCTTGTCATTCAATCACCATGGGTTCACTGCAGTCTAGAACTTCAACACAGCAGCTTTGGAGAGATTCAGTGAGCCCATGGCTAAGGACAGATGGCTGTATCTGAGGAATGCTCTGTACAGGAGACAGTCTTGCCTGACTCTGGTTCCTCCTGCCCAAAGAGACCTTAGGGTGGGCCGGAAGGCTCTGGAAGTTCATTATCCCTGTGTTCTCTGGGATGAAGGGACAGGCAACAGGCTTCAGGCACTGTCTCATCCTTCCCCTGGCCTTATCAGAATTTAGACGCCCTTCCGCTCGCTTCGAGGCTGGGACCACTGGCTTTCCCAGTTGGAGACAAAATGATTCTGTTAATTGTAGCTGAGCCCTGAACTCTCTGTACACTCTACCTGGTAGGATATGGTCTGTGGCAACAGCTGGGGAATCCAAACATCACTTCTATTATTTTTTCCAGATTTCCCTGTCTGGGTTGGTTGAGGCTGATATTCTAATAAAGACATGTGCCCCTTCAGCTAACATGTGTTCCGGTAAGAGCTGAGGTCAAGCCGCGAAGTGGTAGAGAGTCAGCCATGGATAGCCAATGACCACCTTGCCTTCCTTCCCTGTGGCTCCCCACTGTCCTTTCACACAGCCCTACTAGGTGGTCTCAAAGTCATGTCAGGGGCTTTTTTTTTTTTGGATAGGACATTGTCTTCCCCCAACTCTCTGTGTCTCCCTCTGGGATCAACAGCCCTGGCTCTCATGTGGCTTCTTGTCCCTGAAGATTCTGGAGGCAGCACTGGAGGAGCAAGAAGGATGGACGCTTCAGGTCAGCCACCCACTACCTTCTGCTTACCCAATGCCTGGAACCCAAGTCACAGAAGTTTCTTGCTTTTTGAGAAGGGATAGAGGACAGCCACTCTGTTCTATGGATCTTGTCCTTCTTGGGAAGTCGAGGCAGATGAATCCCAGAAAGAGGAACAGGGAACCTGTCCACTGGGCCTCTTCAGGCCACACTCTTCAAGTGTCTAGGCTGGACACTTCATATCTCTTTTGGTCATCTGGAGGGCCTTGCCTGGCCTTTACAAGGAAACCGAGGCTAAGAGGCTGAGTAACTACCTAAATAGCATAAGATGTCCCTCGGCAAAGCTGTCTGTCCCTTCCAACGTCACTGTGCCCTTTGTCTCTCTTCCCCTCGGACAGCAGAAGGTGAGAAGTTGGAGCCAGCCTGCTTGCTCCCCTCTGCCTCCATCCTGTCTCTAGAGATCTCTTTGTTCCCCCATTCCTGCCTAGACTCTAGGGGTTCTCAGGTCCCAGTGGCCTAGAGGAACGGAACGGATTGTCACCTTTTGACCTGTTCCCTTTCCCATACCAATCTTCCGAAGCCCGGCAGCTACAATGGCTTGAAGCTGATTCACGGCCTGCTTTGTTGAAAGTGGAGAACAGATAGGCTGCTGGTAGGTTGGAAATAGTCCTCTGCCCTTCTTTATGTCGAGAACATGGCGTGGTGGTCCTAAGCGTGGGTGTGATAAGAGGGGGGAGGTGATGGCCTCCTCATCCTCTGCATCTACACTTGCATCCCTGCACCAGGTAGGGTTGTGAGTCGTGGCTTGTACGACCAGCCTCTTGGCGATCCTTTGGCCTCAGTCTTCTGAGGTATGGACCACATGTCTCGCTACTTTGGCCTCAGGCTTAGAGGTATGGACCACATGTCTCGCTACTTTGGCCTCAGGCTTAGAGGTATGGACCACATGTCTTGCTACTTCACCAACCAATTGAATAGAAAATTCGCTGTCCAGCGCCCTGGCTTCACACATCGTCCATCTCCCTCTTGCCCCCTTTCTGCTGTTTGGTTCATGGTCTTTTGCCCCCTGACTAGCCTCTGCTGGGAGTTCAGGTGCAGTGGGGATGAAGTGACCTGGGAAAGGCTTTCCCCAGCCCATCTGGACCAGGAGATAAAGGAAGACTGCACTTGCCCAGTTTGGGCTCCTTGCCTTCATATTGCTTTTCACGACCTAGAGGAAGCTGAAAGAATGGCGATTATCCACTCCGGGAAGATAAGGTTGCATTGTGAATCCTTTGTGAGCCCAGGAAGGTTATCATTCAGAGCAGAGTGACCAGCTCTGACCAGGAAGTGTGTTGAGAGGGCCACGGCGTACTCGAGGAGTCCTGAGAAAGCCTTTCCCAGCAGCAGAAGGCCTGAGGTCCTGGAAAGATGGGGTGTGGCGGGTGAAACTGAGGAAGGCTGAGGTTGTGAAATCTTTAAAAATAGGTCGTTTTGTTCTGACTGGACTTGGGTGGGGGTTGGCCAAAGGCGGAGGAGCTGACTGGTCAGAGGCCAGCAGAAATTCACTCTCCAATCACAAGGCAATAAGACTGGTTGCAGCCTCGGAATACTGTAGGGACCTGGAGCAGGGGTAGAGGGAGCCCTGCCTCTGCCCCTGCCCCCCCCCCCCCCTCCACCACCACCCCGGTTGCCTGACTGTATTTTCGGAGACAGAGCAGGAAGTGGGCCTTCACAATGTCAGGATACAGGAAGCTATCGGACTATTGAAGGCCACTTCCTGTGAGCTGGTCATTCACATACATTTGTCACCGGCTATCAGGCCTTTCTGGGCCCTACCATTGTCTACAGGGCCTGCAAAGCCTGGGGGCCGCCATCGGAGGCCCTTGGACACAGAATGTACTATTGTGCTGAACTGGCAGCACCACACAGGGTGGGAAGGAAAACGGTGGGTAAGAAAGGGGACGCCGGCCTTGCATTGTCGTCCATCGCACAATGGGCAGGGGCTGGGGTCCTTTCTTCTTCGTGGGAGCCTGGACTTCAGGAAGAAGGGATGGCCACACAGGGGTCGGTCGGTCGGACTTCAAGTTTAGTACCAGATGGCTATAAAGTGCCCCAGGACTTCCTTAGACCTGGAGGCTTTCTTTGATGCTGGGGGGTTTTCTAGCCTTCGGCCAGGGGCCAGTGTGATGTAGAATAAGCATGGAGTCAAGAGACCCGGGTTTTCTGGTCATTCTCTGTCACTGTCCACTGTAACTTTGGGCAAGTCTCCTCACCCCTCTGAGCTTCAGTCGGGTCTAGTATGAGGAGAGTCTAGCTCTCGGGGCAGCTATTACTTAAGATAGTCTGCTGAGCTTCTATGGGGTTCCCGGTACTTATTAGATATCTAAGAAATGTTAGTGCCTCCCCACCCTCGTCTTCCCCCGCAGCTCTCTTCTGACCCCAGAGGTCCTCCAGGGAGCGAATCAGTGCGTGCAGACAGGCGTGCATGGCATTTTAAGGTCAGCCCAAACAAAGCATCTCTCTGCCTTCCTTTATGCCAAGAATATCAAATCAAGTGTTATCATCTGCACTAATTCGCTGAGCAGTAGCAGATAATTTTTCTTTGGCCAGGTGCCTTTTGCCTTATGTGTGAATCTGGGTGTGTGCAGTTTCTAGAAGATTTAATAGGACAGACCCAGCCCAGGAGGGGATGAGCCTAGGGAGCTATGTGGCAGCCAGGGGTTCTGTCCTGCTCAGCTCCGTAAGCCGTCAGTGCCAGGAAGAGACCACTTTCTGTTCCAGCTTCTGTGAGGCAGAAGGCTGTGTCCTTTGGAGTCAGACACTTGTGGTCAAATCTTAGCTTTGCTGAGAACAGCTGACGGGGCAAGTTGTTGACTTCTTTGGGTCTTGGTCCCTTTGCTTGTAGGATGGCACTTCCAAAACGTTGTTGTTTTTAGACAAAGTCTCACACTGTAGACCATGCTAGCCTGGAACTCATGATGCAGCCCATACTGACCTGGAACTGGTGGCAATCCTCCTGTTGCATGCTGGGGTTACAGTTGTGAGCCACCACATCCAGCACCTTTAAGGATTAATGATATTTTCTTCTCAGGCTTTCTGTGAGGTTGAAGTAAGGGAATGTGTGTCCCATCACCTGGCTGTGTTTCCCTTCCCTTCCCACATTCCTGTCGCTCAGCCCGACTCTGAGTAGAGAGCAGTTGTTGAAGGCCCCAGCACGTGAATGTTGCTAGGTTTGGGGTGGAGTCCTAGTTACTCCTGCTATGATGAAGCACCAGGACCGAAAGCAAGTTGGGGAGGAACGGGCTGCTTTGGCTTACACTTCTCCATCACAGCCCATCACTGGAAGTCAGGACAGGAACACAAGCAGGGGTGGAAGCTAGAGGCAGGAGCTGATGCAGAGGCCATGGAGGGGAGCTGCTTACTGTCTTGCTCCTCATGGCTTGCTCAGGCTGCTTTTTGATAGAACCCAGGACTGCCAACTCAAGGATGGCCCCACCCACAGTAGGCTGGGCCCTCCCCCATCAATCACTAATTAAGAAAATGCCCTCCAGGCTTGCCTACAGCCCAATCTTATGGAGGCATTTTCTCAATTGAGGTTCCCTCCTCTCAGATGACATTAGCTTTTGTCAAGGTGACATAAAGCTATGCTGTATAGATGGGACGGAGATTCAAGAGGACATCGAGACCCTTTAGGGACTAAGGAGTTTATTAGCAGAATCATTAATGCCATGAACAGACAGAGGGAAGAGCGTGGCAGGGCCTCAAGGAGACACCAGGCTCCAGTACCAGAAACAGACTACACGTGCAAGTCTCTGAGGGAATGGGAGCCTGCAGGGAAGGGCTGGAGTCTCCATACGTTCTTGAGGAAGGGGTTGGGCAGCTTCCCAGCTGAAGCCTACAGTCAGGCTCTCTGGTTCCCAGGCAAGAGTCAGGGAAAGGGGTGGAGAAACAGGATGTGGCACTCCCAGGTGAGATGTCTTGGCACCAGCAAGTCTAGGGGCTCACAGACAGTGTCCCAGTGGGGTACCTGTCAGTGTCTGTGAGAGAAGGCCCGTGCAGAGCTGGATTCTAGCACCATATTCTTACATTCCAGACTTCTGCTTGTGTATGAAAAAGAAATAGAAGATTTCCCAAGACAGGGGGGTAGAGGAGGAAAGCCAAGGGAGCAGAAGCTGACAGAGTCATCTAACTTCCTTTGAGCTGAAACTGGATGTCCTGGGATTAGGGTGGGGACTCCCCATGTAGAGACAGTAGTCAAGCATTGGTCTCTAGGGCAGAGGTGAGAATATTAATGAATCCAAGTGGCCTACCTTGGACAGGAGAGATGGCTTGATGCCTAAGAGCCATGGCTGCTCTTCCAGAGCACCTGGGTTCCATTTTTAGCACCCACATGGTGGCTCACAACTGTCACCAACCCCAGTTGCAGAGGAGTCAATATGCTCTTCTGGCCTGTGCAGGGACTGCATGCATGTAGTGCATGCAGGCAAAACAATATACTTAAAATAAATTAATTTAGAAAAGAGGGACCTTCCTATGGACATAAGAATCAAAACAGTTATTAGAGAAATAATTGCAAGCATAAATCAGGAAGTCCATGGAGAATTCCTGAGAGAAAGGGGTGGAGGCTGAGCAGAAGAGCTAATAATGGAATAGGCATGAGAAGGGAGAGTGCTGTTAAGATTTGAAGTTTAGCTTTTAGAGGCAGTTGTGGGGAAGGCAGAGAGAAAAGGTAGGTCTCACTAGGTTGCTATAGGTCTCCTTTAAGTCAATCCCAGTAAAAGGTTTTGAGTATTAGTTACCCAAATGTCATGCCGTATATTAAAAAGGCTGACATAGCCCAACATAATTTTGGCTCTGGCTCTGTGACTTCCTAACAGTGCAGCTTGATGAAGGTCCAGCACGGATGTGGCTTCTTTTCTGAAGGTTCAGTCTCTGGTCTATGGCAGCGCATGTGCCGGTGTAGCTCAGAACTTCCTCTGGAATCTGAGGAGGCTGAAATGTCAGGGAGGCAGATCCTCAAGGGACAGAAGAGGTTAATGAAAGCCACCAAGAAAGAGATTTCTGGGGGGCTGGAGAGATGACTCATCAGGTAAGAACATTTGCTATCCTTGTAGAGGACCCAGGCTCAGTTCCCAGCACCCACCTGGTGGCTCAAACCCATCTATAATCCCAGCTTCAGGGGATCTGATGCTCTCTTCTGACCTTCCAGATATACACCTAGTGCACAGACACATGTGTAGGCAAAATACTCACACATAAAATAAAAATAAATATTTTTAAAAGAAATTATTTTGGGGTTATATTATCTATCAGCCACATTATACTCCAGGCTTAATTACTTATTTTTGTTTTCTGTAATTGATATAACACAGATATAACAGAAATATTATGGTTAGTATTTAAATAATTAAAAACACTACTCTGAAAGAAGCAAAAATAGCAGGTGCAGGAGGCAGGTTCCTTAAACTGGAGGTGATTTGAATCTTCAGGTTCCCTTGTCTAGGGGATGGAATTGGTCTAAGATAGAGCGGCAATCTAAGCAGTTGGATCCAGTTAATATGCAAAAATAGGAAACGTTTTCTTGGTGTTTAAAGATTTGGCTTTAAAATTTACTGAATGAAGAAATTATTTTACAAAGACAGTGAAGCATTTGACTTTTAAGACAGTGAATATATTTTAATTAATTCATTAATTTGCTGGTTTATTAATTTATTGTGTGTGTATGAGTGTTTTGTCTATACATGTGTAATATGTACCATGTGTGTTCTTTGTGCTCACGGGGGCCAGAACAGTATGTCAGGTCCCCTGGAACTGGAGTTAACAACAGTTGTTAGCAGCATGTGGGTGCTGGGAATAGAACTCAGGTCCCCTGGAAGAGCAGCCAGTGCTCTTAACTGCTGAGCCATCTCTCCAGCCCCAAGCATTTGGATCTTGTGAATCTTAATCCAGTGAAAACATTTGAAAACTTGGTTTAAAGAGGTCGAGTGTGTGAGGAATAATTACACCAAATGATATGTTTGGAGCTGCTCTTCCAGAGGACCTGAGTTCAGTTCCCAACATCCGCATCAGGTAACTCACATCTGTAATTTCAACTCTGAAGAATCCAGTGCCTCTGGCATCTGCAGGCACTTCTGCTCACTTGCAGTACACACACACACACACACACACACACACACACACACACACACACACACACAATTAATAAAACCAAATCTTTTAAAAAGGTGGTTAAAGTAAGGTCACGATACCATTTTATCTGTAGTCTAAGCAAGTTAAATCAGCGTGACTGCTTCACTGAGGAATTACCAAGTCTAATTTTCGTGTCTTTTGTACATTTGAATGAATGTAGGTAGGAAATAGAGACAAACAGCAAAACATCATCAAATGCATATCCACAACATTTAGGAGAAACCAACTAGAGGAACCCTGTTAAAACTCTGATGCTGGAGCCAGTGACTGAGGGTTTTTGGGCAGGGAGCCCTCTCCATGGGTAACCTTCTTGTTGGTCATTATCAGGATGGCATTTATATTATGGGATAGACAGTGGCAACTGATGCTGGGAATGATTTACTTCTTACGTGTCCAAGGCACAGTGCTTTAGCTGCTCTCTTGTTCTCTCTCCCTGTCCTCCCTGTCCCTCTCCAGGCCCCTCTCCCCCTCCTCTACTCTCCTCTACTCTCCCCCACCCACCTCTCTTGTTACAGAGTCAGGGGCCAGCCTGCCCTAGGACAGGTGGGTTTGGAGGACATGTTGAGATAAATATACCTGGGTCTGAAGTGAGTGGGTCAAACTTACCTCTTGAGCCAGCTCCTGAGTGAACTTAAATGGCACAGGACAATTGGCCAGTATACTGTATGTAATTGTTTCCTTGTATAACCCAAGAGAGCAGGCAGACATCCTTGTGAGCCTCAGTTTACCTTTTGGAGATGGGTAAACTCAGAGATCAGCACCGTGAACAGTGAACAGAACTCAGAAGGGTGAAGGGAAGCAAGAGCAGAGGTTCTGGTGAGAACAGGAGCCCCGAAAGGAGGGGGTCAGCACCTATAGTACAGTTAAGAGCCCAGCAAAGAGGAGACAGCAGAACCCAGACAGCGAGTAAGGCTCCTGAGAGAAAAGGGAACGTAGGGTGGAGGGAGACACAGCTGAGGACAACCGTGACCCGAGCTGGTCTGAGGGCATCGTCTTCGAATTCATGAAATCCTCTGGTTGTTTTGCCTTTAAGGAGTTTACCGTGGAGAACTCAAAGTTAATGGAAGGTGTTTAATTACCAATCCAAAGGATGAAAGGACACGGGCACAACGAGATATTGTATGGTATGGCCAGATTTATATAGACACAGGGGGGGGGACTTGTATAATACGTCAGATTTGTATAGGTTTAGGCAGTTGTTTAACAAAGTAAGTCTGATGTTGACTATAATTTGGTATGAATGTCAAGTAGGATTTTTTTTTTTTGTAATAGAATTGTTCCTACGTTTAAGATGGCATTTATTTAGTAAATTAAGTCTTCATCCAATAAGAAAAACATATTTGGGGGCTGAGGATATGGTTCAGTGGGTTAAGAGCACCTGTTGATCAGGCAGAGGATGTGAATTCAGCTCCCAGACCCACACGGAGGCTCACAACCATCTGTAACTCCAGTTCCAGGGGCTCCAATACCCTCTTCTGATGCCTGCAGGCACCAGGCACACACATGGTACAGATATACATGCAGACAACCACCCATACACATAAAATAGAAATAAATCTTAATTTAAAAGCCTGTATTGTTGTAAACAGAGTTAACTTCAATTCTATCAAAGTGTAACAGAATTTTGATCTTGGGGATTATAATTGAGTGATGACTATATTATAATCATCCTTTATAAATTTCTCACAAAAATCTTTTTTTTAAATCTAAAAGCATTTAACAAAAACCTCCTTTACCAAATTTATATGTTGTCTGTTAGTAAATGTGTAACAACTCAGGAAATCATCTTGTACTATGGAAATTAGTTATTATAAAAAATACATTGTAAAAGCAGAGGTTATAGCCAGAAATGGAGGCAAATAGATCTGAGTCTGAGACCAGCCTGGTCTATACAGTGGGATCCCATCTCAGAGATGGGGAGATGGGAGGAAGTTATATTTAAACCTTATTAACTAACATAAGATGTCTTTGAGCAAAAGCCCTCTTTATCTTAAAATAATATATACCAGCTGGGTGGTGGTGGCGCACACCTTTAATCTCAGCATTCAAGAGGCAGAGACAGGCAGATGTCTGAGTACCAGGCCAGCCTGGTTTACAGAGAGAGTTCCAGGACATCCAGGGCTACACAGAGAAACCTTTTCTTGAAATACCAAGGCAAACCAAACCAAACCAAAACCAATATATATATATATATATATTCATACTTACAGTCATAGGCATGTGCACCATGTAACCCCAAATGTATAGCACTTTATAACCTAACAGGATCAGGTCTTACTTTTAATACTTTATAAAATTTAATAACATTTGTGTACTCAGATATACTTCAGATAAAACTGCAAATAGTTTAAATCTTAGTTTGTCAGTTCAGTAAGGCATTCTCTTTAACAAAATCATTTACACCAGCTGTTGTCTCTGATACAGTAGAGAGTGAAGACAATAAAGATTGTTCCTTGACTCCATAAGACTAATTCTTTAACACGGAGAAATGTGGCAGGTCCGAAGGAGAGAGAGAAAATATCTCACTGGCTGGAAGACTAAGGGAGCCACTTGAAGGCAATTGTGTGTGTGGGATTTGTCTCACTGTGGGGAAATTTTGAACCTAGATGTGGGAGATGGATGAAGGGAAAGGCAGGTGCCTTCATTGGGTGGATGAGGGATGCTCTTTAACCAAGGTTTCTGACTTCCTAGAGACCTGTTGTTCTCCCTGGATGCTTAGAGAGGCTGTTTTACGAATTCAGACAGGCTATTTACCTCTTTGTACAGCATCCGTAAGCACAGAAACAATTATGAGAACTGTCTGTGGAAGACAGAGATAGCAAGTTGCAGCGCCTGAGGGATTTAGCATTTCCTGAAGTCCGGAGGCCCCAGGGAGCCAGTTGCGGACCTACTCTCTGTAGGCGCTTCCTAGCTCTCTGTGAGAAGGCAGGGAAATGGGTCTCATTAGTCCCATGTTCTAACCTAACAGTTACAGGAGCAAATAAATAATTAACTTAATTATTGAACATAAGTACTTTTAGGCTTATTTTAAGTGTATGAGTATTTTGTCCTAGGAGATTGGGAGAAGGCATTGGGTCCCATTGAACTGGAGCTGCAGATGGTTATGTGCTGAGATGTAGGTGCTGGGAATTGAACCAGGGTCCTTTGCAAGAGCAACAAGAGCTCTTAATCACAGAGCCATCCCTCTAGCCCCTGAGCATATATTGCTCTTGTTTTATCTTTTCTACATCATGTGACTTACTGGGATATTCACAGCTTGCGGAGACTTTTAAACTTTGCTTTAGTTATTTTAGCTTAAGACAATGTTCCTATAACAGCGATCCTTCAAGCACACCCTAATTCTTACAACATTTCAGTATTTTGTGAGACATAACATTAGTAAATTCCAAATTATATCTGAGGCAAGAGCTGTAAATTACCTTGTTACCAGGAAAGGCAAAAAACAAAACAAAAACAAAACCTTGTATGTTAACCTTGTAATTGGCCGTTATTGTTAGAATTTTTTAAATCAACTTTTTGGATAAAAAAAATGAAAACTCATCAGTTTTGAAATACCAAATGTATATATTTTAAATTAGGCAAAAGGAAATGTAAGACGCCAGATTAAAGCATAGGAAGTTGGTTTGAACAGAAAATGTGTATACCTTGTTTTTTATTCTTTCAAGGTTATTTTAGGGGTGTGGGTGTTTTGCTTGCATGTATGTGTGTGCATCCCTTGCACGTCTGGTGTTCACAGAGGCCAGAAGTGGGTGTTGGATCCCCTGGAACTGGAGTTACAGACAGTTGTGAGCCACCATGTGATCACTGGGAATTAAACCCAGTTCTTCCACAGGAGATGCCAATGCTCTTAACTGCTGAGCCGTCTCCAGCCTCCAAATGTGTTTGTCTTAACTTCAGACAGGTCTCAGGAGCTCAAGAGTGACAGGTTATTATCTACATTAACTTTTAAAAATAAAATGAACACGAGCTGTAAAAGTCCCCACAGACAGGACAATTGCTGGCCAACAGGAGACAAGTCAAGTTATTCACATGGCAATATGTGTTTTAAATCTTTAGCATGATGTTTTGTGGGACCTGATTGAAAACTGTTGACACTGAGACAGAACTTTAGCCAAAGTGGGTGTGTGTGCCAGAGGGAGGGAGGCAGTTGATCAGGTGGCAGTGGCTTGCTGGGGGTGGCAGCCAAGAGAGAGGTTTGAGTGTGGTGGGAAGTCCCACCCCCATAAATACAGTCTGAGCAGACCAGGTTGGAGAGCAGGGGTTCTCAACCTTTCTAATGCTGTGACCCTTTAATACAGTTTCTCATGCTGTGAGGACCCCCCAACCGTAAAATTCTTTTTGTTGCTACTTCATAACTGTAATTTTGCTGCTGTTGTGGATCATAATGTAAATATCTGATAGTCAGGATATTCAATGTGACCTCAAAGGAGTCGCAATCCCCAGGTTGAGAACCACTGTTTTAGAGGGAGCTGGCTAATTTAAACCTCGTCTTTCATTTGTTTATCTATCTATCTATCTATCTATCTATCTATCTATCTATCTATCTATCTATCTAAGACTGAGCTGTGGCAGGCAGCGCAGGGTGCAAATGCTGCAGGAAGCAGGAACTGTGGGCAGGAAGAGGAGAGAGCTATGTGGCTGGGGGCTGTGGGCAGGAAGAGGAGAGAGCTATGTGGCTGGGGGCTGTGGGCAGGAAGAGGAGAGAGCTATGTGGCTGGGAGCTGTGGGCAGGGGGAGGAAGTAGTGGACATGAGCTTTGATCTGATTTGTGGCGTGAAGACTTACCAGCTCCGAGAGGCTGAGTGTGAGACATGGGCAATCTAGGTAGGCACCCCTGTGCAGCAGGGTGCACTGGGAGTTGTTAAGGGTGGGCTGCTGCAAGAGAGAGGGGACAGTGGGCGCTTACAACTCCAGGCTGCCACTTGGGACCCGGAGCCTCTGCAGGTGCCCTGGCAGAGAGGCAGAGAGATTTTTTTTTTTTTTTTTTCGAGACAGGGTTTCTCTGTGTAGTTTTGGTGCCTGTCCTGGATCTCACAGAGATCTGCCTGGCTCTGCCTCCCAAGTGCTGGGGTTAAAGGCATGTGCCACTGCCGCCCGGCCAGAGAAAAATTTTTGAGAGAAGCATTTTAAAGAGAAAATTGTACTACACAATATCAGCGTACAGGAGAGCGAGTGAGCTGGGCAGAGACCAAGGAAATGGGAATGTGTTTTAAGGTGGTGTCGCAGTAACAACAGGCTACACTGGATAGAAAAAGGCCATTTGCTGCTGTGATGATCCAGTTCTCTGGGTCCATACGAATTTGGATGTGAAGGGGACCATTTTCAGGTGACTGAGAGTCACTGCCCAATTTATACAGTGCCAGACACTGTGGCAGAAACTATCAGTTTTGGATCTGACTTCTCCTGGAGGATAAAGCCTTCTGAGATTATGTAAAAAACATCTGAGAGGAGAGTTGAGATGGTACCCATGAGGCCAAGTAAATCAAGGATGTAGGGAAGAGCAACAGGCACAAACTTCCTCAGGCTTCTTGATTTCTTCTCAGGGCTGTGATAACTATCACAGGTGATAGATCAAATACAACATGGAGCATCCTCAGACACAGTCTGGGCTGAGCTGGCTCTGGTCCAAGCTTGGGGGACGTACAACCTGTCTTAGCACTGAGATTTTACCAGATCTGGAGATGGGTGTCCCAAAGACATTCACCAGAGGAGCACAGAGGCCCTTGTTGGAATGCAGACAAGGGCAGCAGTGAGAGGCAGCCCCAGAGTGTAGTCCACGTAAGAGCAACCTCATCTGAGTTGCAGCTTCATAACCGCCCCACCACATGGAGGAGACTGGACTGGGCTGTGCAGCATTGAGGCCACCAGCCACTGGTGACCATTAAAAGAACAATGAACAGAGATGAGGAGTTGGCTGGTCACGTTCTAAGTGCTCAGCTGCAACACATGCCTTGTGCCTACAGTGTTGGCCAGCAGGAATGGAATATTCCGTCGCTGGGGTGTGTCCTACTGGGTGCTCTGTGTGTGGTACCTGACCATGTTAGCTAGGACGGAGAGCTTGGAGCTGAGAGCTGGCTCCAAACTGTGCCCTGTGCATTCTGAGTGTCTCTAGGGCTTGTATTCTTCGTCTCTGCACTCTGCCCCATGGGTGAGGTCCCTCTGGAGGATGTGTGGGCTGACGCTCAAAGGTCAGGACTTTGGTAGCTGGACTAAGAAAGCTGCTTGACACAGGTCACCTCCTTACTGATAACTCTTGTTTGCCTCGTGTGTCACGGCCCTCACCCCGTTGTGAATTGTGGCTGCTTAAGCCTGGGGAAGCCACAACCCCTAGGAGATCCTGTGTCCTAAAGCCTGAGGGCTGGTACCCTTTCCTTGTTCTCTTACCTTTCTTCTTCTTTTTTTTTTTTTTTTTTTTTTTGGTTTTTTTGAGACAGGGTTTCTCTGTGTAGCTTTGCACCTTTCCTGGAACTCCCTTGGTAGCCCAGGCTGGCCTCGAACTCACAGAGATCCGCCTGTCTCTGCCTCCCGAGTGCTGGGATTAAAGGCGTGCGCCGCCGCCACCTGGCCTCTTATCTTTCTTACATAGAAACAGTAGATATTCATACGGCTGCTGACGGCACAGTCATCCTTTGAGCATGGATGGTGGCTCCTGCTGGCGGCTGTTTATTGCTCCTGAGCTCTCTTAGCTGGGCCTGGATGTGCATGAGTTGTGGACATGCTCAGACCTTAGCCACCTCGGCTCCATGGCACGTGCCTGGTTGGTTTATGGTTTATAACCTCTGCTTACTTCTGACATCTGACTAGCCTTGCCTTGCTTGGCCTTTTCTCTGTCTCCCTGCAGGAACAAGGCTTGTCCTCTGTGCCCTTGAACTGTGGCCTGGCTTCCTGCTCTGATCACACTCATCTCCCGAAAGTCTCAGATCTCTCTGTTCTGACATCAACCAGCTTGGAAGATCTCACTGGTGGGCTGCCTTTGGAGTTAGCTCATTCCCCTGCCCAAGTCCCGGCTGTTTGTATTTCACCAACAGTGAAGTCCCAGCCTGCCTGGCACTGAGGTTTCCAGTACCGGGCATGGTTAGGAGGGCCTTGTGGGCTTGTCCACCCAGGGCAGGTTCACATATAGACGCAGTGGTTTGGGTTTAAGAGTACTGGGCAGGTGTCACAGTTACGAGCAGGTCTGGAATCACACGTGTGATCAACCTATCTCCAAACTTGGGTCTCTGGCCCAGAGGATCTTCTCCTATTGCTTGTTTCACAACTGGGGGGGTGGTGTTGGGGGGGGTCCTGAGGCTTGAGTAGGGGCCACACCCCAGCTGGGTCAGTCCACCGTTTCTCCAGCTCAGCCTGGGGTCGTTCTCTTCTCTTACACAGAGCAGTCCGTTCTCTTAGCCCTCTCCGACCTCTTCCGCTCCTGGCCACATAAAGTCACGGTCACAGAGGTGGTACCCCAAGTACTGGGAGGTTTCCAACTGCCCCTGCCACCCATTCCTGCTTGTGCCTCACCGACTGCCACCGAGGAGTGGGGGTATCCGGGGAGGGGTCTTGACTCCAGAAACAAACAACGTTGCTACCCATGCTATTGTTGATAAAGCCCAAGGGAGAGCCCATGCCCCCTCTGCCCTCCGGGGGTGCTTTTCTTTTCTCTGGCCCTGTAGCTCATTGTCCTTCCTACTCTGGGGAGGACCGGAAAGGGCATGCATGGGCTTAAACAGTGACCACAATCTAATTTACCCTCGTGTTCATTGTCCTTCCCACTCTGGGGAGGACCGGAAAGGGCATGCATGGGCTTAAACAAGTGACCACAATCTAATTTATCCTCGTGACTAACATGTAAATCACCAACCCTCTCTATATTTTTTTGCTTGTTTTTTTCTAGACAGAGTTTCTCTGTGTAGTTTTGGTGCCTGCCCTGGAACTCGCTCTGTAGACCAGGCTGGCCTCGAACTCACAGAGATCAGCCTGTCTCTGACCCCTGAGTGCTGGGATTAAAGGCGTGCGCCACCACCACCCGGCCTCTCTGTTTCTTATGTCCACCAAAGTCACCAGGCTACGGCTGCAAACGCAGTCACCGCGGCTTGCATGCCCCCCGTGTCTGTCTTAGCTGCACATCTGAGGCCCCCTGACTCTTGTCCTCTCAGAGACAGGTCATATCTCACATGGTCATCACTTACTATTTTGTGACTGAACACCTTCCTCCCTGCCTCCCCCCCACCACAAGCCACAGAGGGGCTACAGGGCACTTGGCCGAGTCCCCGTTCAGTCCAGAGGCTGCCCTGCTGAGCTCAATTAGCAGACATCTTGGGTTCCAGGGGACACCATATTTCCATCAGCCCCATATCAGAGACCTATCTATGGAGAGTACACAGCACTCATTTACTCCTTGGTTCTCAACCTGTGGGTCGCAACCCCAAATACAATCAAAAACACAGATATTTACATTTTGATTCATAACGTTAGCAAATTACTGTTATGAAGTAGCAGTGAAAATAGTTTTATGGTTTGGGGGTCAGCACAACATGAGGAACCGTATTAAAGGGCCGCAGCATTAGGGAAGTTGAGAACCAGAGGCTTAGATGTTACAGGAGATGGTTGGCTTTGATATATGGCTTTCTTTTTTTTATTATTTCTTTATTTCTTTTGATTTTGGGGTTGTTTTTTTTTTTGAGACAGGGTTTCACTGTGTAGCCCTGTTTGTCCTGGAACTCACTCTGTAGACCAGACTGTTCTTGAACTCACAGAGATCTGCCTGCCTCTGCCCTGAGGGCTGGGATTACATGTGCTACCACACCTGGCTACACTGTGTTTCCATTAGTCTTTACAAAGCCATTTGGAGTCTCTCGTGAGGAGAGAGAGAGAGAGAGAGAGAGAGAGAGAGAGAGAGTGTGTGTGTGTGTGTGTGTGTGTGTGTGTGTGTGTGTGTGTGTGTGTTGAGTCCTCTCACCAAATTCAGGTCATGCTTTGTCCCTGAACCTCAAAATAGCATGCTTATGAATTTCTCTCTAAAAATTCCTCAGGAAAGATTGCTCCCGTGGACTCTCCCTTCCTGTTAAGTCTCTGACCCAGTCCCAGGAGCTGGGCTGGGAAAGGTCATGGTCTTCTCCATATTCCTTCTGCCTCAGGCCCTCCTCTTGTCAATGACACAAGGAGGAATAACTTATCTGATGCAACCACACTCTGAATCCTGATGTAGCTTCATCCGGAAAAATCCTTCGCCAGAACTGCAGCTCCCCTGAGAAGGCTTCTGGGTTGGTTAAGAAGGTACGTGGTAGGCATTCCCCTTCCTCCACGAGGAGTTCATTACTGTCCCATAATGAAGGGGGAGACCATTGATCTTTCTGAATCTTTAACTCCTTGGGGTCCAGGGTTGGAGGGTCAAAGATGCTGGCTGGTGGCACCATACATCAGGACAGAAGACCAGGGTCAGGGATGTTCATTCTGGCTGAGACCTCACACTTAGAAGGGGAATATGAAGTTAATGAATTTGAGATTCCTAAAAGACAGTGTTTCATTTTGACAATGTGTGTGTGTGTATGTGTGTGTGTGTGTGTGTGTGTGTGTGTGTGTGTGTGTGTGTGTGTGTGTGTATATCTACCCCCTGAACACGGAAGCCCAACTTCCTCCCAGAGGACTCCCCGCACTCAGCTGCTGCTACAGTCCCCACCACTGCCCTTGCCGGCAGGCCCATCAGTTAGGAAAGTCCATCTCCCTGTGTTGGGATATTGTGAGAATTTTCTTCTTGGGGGATCGGGGAACCAGGTAACATCTTCCCTTTCTTCTAAGGTCCCAATGACAGACAAAAGTTTGATCCCTACTACAGTTTACCCTAGGGATACAAGGAGTTTATCGTAGGCTTACTGACCCAGCAATGGGTGACCTCAGCCTGCCTCGCGAGAAGGTCTGCACACAGCGTGGATGATGACTTCCCCTTGGCTGCATAGGTGGAGCCCCCTTCCTTCCAGTCTTTCCTGGCCAGTGTACACTACCCTTCTCAGAGACCCCCAAGGCTGTGGGCAGTTAGGGCAGAGCTGCATACAGGTGGCCTGGAGGAGTGGTTGTCCCCCCAGGGGGCCAGTGACTCTTCCCGCTCCTCCTTCTGTGAGGGAGCCACAGCAAGCCCAGGGTGTTTTTGTTTTTGTTTTTTTTTTTTTTTTAAAGCAGATGCAGCTGGCAGCTCTTCTGCTGGGTGGATAGTGCTGTACAACATGAGGTTGATTAAAAACAAACAACAGTCGACGGTGGTGGCGCACGCCAGTAATCCCAGCGCTCGGGAGGCAGACGCAGGCGGATCTCTGTGAGTTCGAGGCCAGCCTGGTCTACAGAGAGAGTTCCAGGAAACCCTGCCTTGAAACCCCCAAATAAATAAAATATAAATAAAAAATTAAATAAATAGAAAACAACAAACAGCAACAACAAAAGGAACCCACCACAGCTGACAAACAGGTAGCCCAGGAACTGTCAATGATGAGCTGGGGAGAGCAACTTTAAGGACAAGTACTCAAAACAGTCGCCTTGGGACAAGGACTGAACAAGAGGAGGGAGGAAAAGCTAGCCTACGTCACGGGGATGTCACTTGGGGATGTTTGGAATCTTCCCAAGGGACAGCCTCTCTGTCAGCTACTTTGGATTCTAGAAGTCAGGCCTAACTGTCCCCGAACCCTCCTCTGTTTCCTGGGAAAGGCCTCCCAGTGAAAGTTCTGGCTGGTCATTCAGTCTTCCACAAAGTCAGAACCAATTTGTTGACGTCTGAGGGAACACACAAGGTGGGGTCTTGGGGGACCGGGTGTGGTAATGGGAGAGCAGTCGGAAGTTGCTCCAGGAACACCAAGGTCGGAGGGTCCCGGGGGATGGATGTTTGTGACTACCTGCCGTTTACTCTGGGACCTAAGATGGGGACGTGGCCAGCCTGACTGGCGGTGTGTCCATCCAGCTTTCAGTTTCCAGGGAAATGCACGGAGAACCCAAGATCAGCCACACAGAAAGGTGCCAACATTCCACCCCAGCACAAACAGGGGCACACACACACCTACACACGGGGCCTGGCGCAGGCATGCCGCTCCCTTCCATCTTTGGCCACTTTGGTGCTGGAGAGAGTTCAAGATGGCTTGTCCCCTCCTCCTCTGCCCTCCACCCCCAGGCAGCCCCACCCCTGAGAAAGTACAACTCAGGGGGTCCCCCGGGCTGCACAGGAAATGCTTTGTATGCTCTGGGTCAGTCAGGCTATTTTCTGTCCTGGGACTGGCGGGAGGTTGGGCCAGGAGCAGCCAGGACCAACATACTCAGCTGTTCTTTTTCCGTGGTCGCCTCTACAGTTGGCAGTGGCTGTCACTTGTCTCTCAGTGTCTCTCTGTGTTTGAGATGTCAGGATAGTTCATTCGATGGCGGCCTCCATATCTTCCAAAGTCCCTTGCCATGTCTTCTCTTCAGTGAGCTCTCTCCCTCCCTTCCTATGCCTTCTGTGTTCCCTTTCTCTGAGCACTGCACTGTGGTGGGTGAATTGTGGCCTTGCTTCCCCAGTGAGGCCAAGGGCAGCCACCCTAACTTTTTTTTTCTTGGTTTTGCGAGACAAGGTGTCTCTGTGTAGCCTTGGTTATCTTGGAACTCACTCTGTAGCCTTGAACTCATAGAGATCCACCTGCCTCTGCCTCGCTGAGTGCCGGGATTAAAGGCGTGCGCCACCACCGCCCGGGTAGCTACCCTAACTTAATGATGTGTTTCTCCTCTTAGCGAGCCACGGAAGCCCATTGTTTTTCAGTTCGAGAATACTGGTTGTTGGGAGAAGCATTTGGACTCTCGCTGTGGGCATCGCCTCTGTCCTTACAAAACCTTCACTGCTCAGATGCTGCGTGAACGGTGTTTATTTTGGGGGAAATGATGAACATGTGGAGTTTACTTTAAGGGTAGACCGAAGACAAGACGCTCAGTGGGGAGAGACGAGGACTGGGTTTTATGTTTATCCACTCTACGGCATGTGCCAGGCTCAGCTCACAGATGATAGCTTTGAAGTCACAGGCTGTTGGAAGCCATAAGTGTACAAACAAGCAGGAGAGAGACAGTTGGCCTAGGCCTGAGCTATGAAGATCTAGAGCCAGTGTGCAAAGGCGGTGCCTGATTGGACCTGGGGAGAAGGGAGTCTGGGAGGACTTCCCGGAAGAGGTGGCAGCTCTTGGGACTGTAAAATTCACCAGGGAAAGATAGGGAATTCTATACTATGAAGCCTGGACCATCAGAGCAAGATTAGAGAAGAAGGAACAATGTGTCATGGCATGTATGTGTGTGTGAGCTACTTGAAAAGTCTTTCACGGTCTTACATAGGAAAGAAGGTAATTCTTATTTGATGTCCAATATGATAATAACTTTATATCTAAAGAATGATTAATACTTTATTAGATGTTTATTTGAAATGAATCAACATGTAGGATACAGCTTTTAATTTTTTTTCCAGCTGAAGAAACCAAGGCTGAGAGAAGGCAGCTTTCTTCAAGGTCACACAGATGTGTGGAAGAACTAACAGCAGACCTCAGCATCCCACTCCATATTCGGGGGACTGAGCATCTGCGAATTGCTGAGTATCCTGCCCCTTCCTTCTGGTCCAGTTTCCTGGTGTTTTTCGTGATGTTGTCTGTCTGTCCTACGAGGGGTTTCCCTGAGGGTGGAAGTGAGACCGCGGGCACAGAGAGTGCATTGTTCAACGGCACCTGGAGTCTGTGTCAGCAAAATAGGGAAGTGGCGCGAGGCTGGCGAGGGTCTGATCCATTCCCTCCGCTGGGGTGCTGACCTCCATCTTGCTGACTCCTGCCTGGAACTGGTCCTTTCCCTGAGTCCTGGGTTGCCTGTCAGAGGCCACGAGGGGAGGAAAGCCCCTCACTTTCCCTGTCTGATGATGAGGATAGGCCACTTGGGTTTCCTTCAGCACGGCTCGCTGGATGTCAGTCCCGCAGAACACCCTTCAAGAAAAGGGTCGCATGACCGAGAGAGCGGAGGATGTCGCCCATCCCTGGAGGGTCACAGTGCACACTGCACGTGAAAAACTCTGACAGGTCTTGAAGACATTCAAGGCAGTGTTTCTCAGATGACTCCTTTGGTCACTGAACCTTCTGGTATCTTGGCTGCCTACCCTTCCACTGACTACAGTTTGGGAAATGTTCTAACAGGTGATCTCTAACTAAGGTCCCTCCAAAACGTGAGCCGTAACACTAAGAACTGTTGCTGACCTCGGTCATGTAACATTGACTTCCCAGCACCCTTGTTTTTACGGAATCTTTTTCAAGTCTTGGCGGGAAGAATTGTCTCCCACTCCTGGAGAGATTGGTGGAAGCAGGTTCCTCTTTTTAGTTGTATAGCTACTCGACGACTTGTGACCTAGGTTAGGACTTTGAACCCAGAGAGGTGGATCCACCCAGACTTCCAGGGGTAGCAGAGGGGTCATTTCAAGAAGCCATGCTCACAGGCGTGAATGGACATCTGTGGTGGCATTCCACATGGATTCTCTGACTATAGCGTCAGCTCAGCTGGAGCTCTAGCTGCCAAGGACTCCTGGGCGCATGGGTATTCTAAGACTCACTTTGATTCTTCCCACGGATACTCTGCATCCCTTCCATGCAGGTCGGGCTGAGTTGTTACTGTTGTTTATAAAGAGAATCCTGACAGCATCGAGGTGCTCAAGAAGTGTTGGTTGAATGGTGTTGGGATGTGGCGGAGTTGGTTGAGTACTCAGCTCACATGCACGAAGCCCTGGCTTTGACCCCGAGCCCTGGACCCAAAGCTGGACTTGGTGGTGCACACCTGTAATCCCAGCGCTCAGGAGATGGGAGCAAGACGATCAGAAGTCCAGGGTTTAGCCAGGCGGTGGTGGTGCATGCCTTTAGTCCCAGCACTTGGGAATCAGAGGCAGGTGGATCTCTGTAAGTTCGAGGCCAGCCTGGTCTACAGAGTAAGTTCCAGGACAGACAAGGCAACATAGAAAAATCCTGTCTCGATAAAAAGAAAACAAAAGAGAGCAAGACAGAAGCTCAAGGATTGACATCAGCCTGAGCTACAAGAAATTCTCTCTCTCTCTCTCTCTCTCTCTCTCTCTCTCTCTCTCTCTCTCTTTCCTTCTGTTGAGTGAATCTAAATAGCCAATTTTGGCACCAAGATAGTGTCCACTGCCCTATTTTGTCAGTATTACAGTCAGAACTGTCTTCGCCCACTGATACTGACTGTTGGCCCTACGTGGGGTGCATCAGGGGTGCCAACTCTACCTGATGGGAGAGACTGGCCAGGGCCAGAAGAAGTCCTGTCAAAGTGCTGTGTGGACACAGGAGAGTCCCAGCAGAAGACTCCAGAGCTGGGAGTTAGAAAGCAGTGGGTCTGGATGGGAGTGAGATAGCCTAGAGTAGGGAGCAATCCAAGCTGAGTGGGAGTGAGATAGCCTAGAGTAGGGAGCAATCCAAGCTGAGTGGGAGTGAGATAGCCTAGAGTAGGGAGAAATCCAAGCCTCTGGATGGAGGCTAGCCTGGGGAATGCTGGCTTGGTATGAGCGTATCAGGATCAGCCCCAGAGGCCACGCTAAAGAGAATGGCTTATTCCATTGGCTGTGGGGGAGTCACCGAAGTCTTGACTGGGGAGGGTCAAAGGCAATTTGGTGCATAGGGAGACCCTGGGTTTGACACGCAGATGTCACTGGGTGTAAGCTACAGCTTGGGCAAGTCATGTGAACTTCAAGCCTTGATCATCTTTAAAAATGGATACAGGCCTGGGGGTTATGCCTTAGTGGCAGAACAGAGGCCCTGATTAGTTATACACACACACACACACACACACACACACACACACACACACACACACACACACATACACACACACACACACACACACACACACACACACACACACAGAGGCACGTGAACCTAAAGTACCTAATGTGGGGGCTGGTGAGGTGGCTCAGCAGGTGTTTGCCACCAAGTCTGAGTTCCGACCCTTCCTGGAATCCACATGATAGAAAAGAGATAACTGATTTTTCTAAGTTGTATTTTGACCTCTTCATGCATGCTAAATAGATACATGTACATAAACTACTTGGTATGTACCAGGCATCCCATGAAGAATGTGCTGTCCTGACTGAGCTCCCTGGATTGGAACATCAGAGCCCCTTCACTAGCTGAATTCCTGGAGAGCAGGGACTACTGTGCCTTTTATGTCCTTATTCTCAACCCAGTTCCTGGATCAGAAGACATGCCAGGAGACACTTTGAATGGGATGGGTGGTGGAGTTCTACAGCTGCAGTGGAGGAAGGAATAGAGAGGTGTGACTGTTTGGCAGGGAGGCCAGTGTTGGAAGGATCCAGGCCAGAGATGTGGAGCCAGCCCTGGAGAGAGTGAGGTGTGACCCCGAGGAAACTCAATCTTCACCTTTTGGAAGCTTTTCAGTGTAGAGGGTAAGGAAGAGCGAGGCTCCAGAGAGCAGAGGGGTTCTTGTCTTGTACAAAGTAAGAGAGAAAGCAACCTTCCTTTCTGGGCTTTTTAACTCAGTGAGCATTTGGATGAACGTGAAGACAGGCCTGAGTAGACTGGGTAGCCCGGCCCATTCATTCTTGGTGCTGAAGTACACAGATAGAGATTTTAAACTCCAAACACAGACAGAGTTTTTGAAATGGGCTGTGGAGGTACCAAGGTTCCCGTTGGTAGAGGTGGTATGAGAAGGTGCTGGGCAGCTTTGAGGAAAGAAGCTAGAATAAATTAACCCAAGAGTTGCCTGGGAAGTGTATCTGTCAGCGTCTGCTGTGTAAGAAGCACACAACCTCTGTGCTACACATCAGGAAAGCTTTACGGTCCACAGGTCTGGAGTGAATTGAGGTAGAGTAGACTGCACTATTGATTTTAGATGGGGCTTACAGGTCTGGAGGTTTCTGGGTTGCTGATTGATCTAGACTGTTTCAGCCAGCATGACGGCATGACCACTTATCTTGCATCTTGCAGGTGGACCCACGCTTGTGGGCTTGGCTATGGTGGGGCCAGAAGCAGGGCAGACACCGACCTGAAGACCTCTGAAGGTCTTGGCTCAGAACTGCTACCTAGTTATCTCTGTACGCCTTGTTGGGCAGAGCAGACTACAGGAGGAGGGCATACAGATGCCACCTTGAAGTGGGAACAGCGACAGGCTGTGTACAGGGAAGGGTAAGGAATCAGGGTCATCAGCACAATGTGTGATGAATGGTGACAAGGACAGCATTTCTCAGCTGAGCTCTGTGTAGACCCAAGTTCTGTTCGTTTTCCTCTGGGGTCTTGGGTTGAGATTGTTTTCCTAGACGATTGTTAAAATCCTCTTAATATACATTTGTTTATTAAATTGCATTTATTTATTTATTTATTTATTTATTTGTCATGTAATCATACTTGTGAAGGTCAGAGAGCAACTTTCAGGAGTCAGTTCTCTCCATCCACCATTTGGGTGCTGGGATTGAACTCAGGCTGTCAAGCTTGGCAGCAAGAGCCTGTGGCTTCTGAGTCATCTTCCTGGTCCCCAGATCCCCATATAGGCATTAAATATATATATACATATATATATATATATTATCTCTTCATAAATTTGTGTATCCTTGCACAGGGGCCATGCTCGTCTGCTCTGCCATGGTTCCAATTTTAGCATGTGTGCTGTCAATGTGAGCACCAAATAGGCCAATTTTAATCTGTTCCATACATATTTATTTACTTTTGAAAAATGAAAACAACGTATCAAAATTTTCCTTTTGAAAACATTCCAAAATTGGAAAATCTAATTCCATATCCCAATTACTACAGCCCTGTAGAAGAATATTTTAAGGTGTGTTACTTTTGTTTATGTTGCATTTGTTTAACTCTGTGAAGCTGTGTTACCGTGCCTGTGTAAAACACCTGATGGTCTAATAAAGAATTGGCCAATAGCAAGGCAGAAGAAAGGATAGGCTGGGCTGGCAGGCAGAGAGTGTATATAGAAGGAGGCTGAGATCTAAGCTGGGGGCTGAGATCTAAGACCTAGCAGCCAGAGGAGGAGGAGGACTCCAGGGGCCAGCCACCCAGCTACACAGCGAGAGTAAGATTTACAGAAGTTAGAGAACGGGAAAAGCCCAGAGGCAAAAGGTAGTTGGGATAAGATAAGGAAAGCTGGCTGGAAACTAAGCCAAGCTAAGGCCAAGCATTCATATTTAAGCATAAGCCTCAGTGTGTTTTGTTTGGGAGCTGGGTGCCCCCCCCAAAAAGGAGTAAAAAACAACAAAACAGCCCAAACAAACTACCCAATATTCCCTGCACATCTCTTCAAGTTCACAGCTGATCTTCAGGTTTCTGAGGCCCATGGGAATGCTTGAGAGTTACTGGTGCTTCTTTGGGTCAAAACTAAAGGTACTAGAAGTACATGGATTCCTTACCAATGACTAGTGACAATCGGTGACTAGTGACCAGGTAAGAAGAGGAAACAAACTTAGATGTTCAAGAGGACAAATGCATCCTGAGCCTATATCATCATTCTCATGCTATTCAAACTTATTGTCCTATAGCCCGTCTTTTCCAATTCTCAAGCTGCTGCAAAAAATCACCAGCAGAAAAGAACAAGGGAAGATTTTTGCCTCAACCAGCTCTACCACAATTGTCACTATTCTAGCATTCTCGGGAGGGTCCCATCTGTGACAGAAGTAAAAACTACAGGTATACCTGAATGACACAGGTCTTGCTTTACTCCTTTGTGTGTGTGTGTGTGTGTGTGTGTGTGTGTGTGTGTGTGTGTGTGTGTGTGTGTGTGTGTGTAGCTTTGCGCCTTTCCTGGAACTCATTCTGTAGCCCAGGCTGACCTTGAACTCGCAGAGATCCTCCTGGCTCTGCCTCCCAAGTGCTAGGATTAAAGGTGTGTGCCACCACTGCCCGGCCTACTCTGATCTCTCCTTTAAGAGCATCATTGTTGCATTTTTCAGGACAAGGTCTCACGTGGCTTGGCCTTGAACTCTCTGTGTGCCTGAGGATGAACCTAAACTCCTGCTCCTCCTGCCTTTACCTCTCCAATGCAGAGATTACAGGTGTGTGCTCTGTGCTCGACAATGGTGTTTCCTAGTTGTTCTTTAAAGCTGGTACTATCTGCTGTTTAAAAGATAACTTGTAAGAAGACTGCTTTCTGCCCTTGCACAGCATCAGGATTGGGTTCCCAGCACCCACACTGGGTAGATCACAACTGCCTGTAATTCCAACTCCAGGGGACTTGATGCTCTCTTTTGGACACCATGAACACCCGCAATTACGTGCATATACCTACTTACCCCCTCCCACACCTCTAATTAAAAATAAAGTCATTTTTTGGCAGGGTGAGGGGAGCTAGAGAGATGGCTCAGCAGTTAAGCCATGCTCTTACAGAGGACCTAAGTTCCATTTCCAGCTCCCACATGGTGGCTCAATCATCTGTAACCCCAGTTCCAGGGGATCCAGTGCCCTCTTCTGGCCTATGAGGGCACTACACACACACACACACATACACACACACACACACACACACACACACACACACACACACACACACACACCACGGCATATAGACATACATGTAGATAAAAAACACTGATACTCATAAAATAAAAATAAATGATATTTTAAAAAAAATAAAGAAATTTTAAAATTTTGAGTACTTTTTCTCAATTTTGTGAGCTGTTTTCTCTGTGTGAGTAACAATGCTGGGGCTCTGCTTCACTTGTTGTGTGTCCGTTGTCTTGTCCCCACTCCTCACCCCTGCCCATCGCATGGGTGGCAGAGCCTGTCTGCTTTCCTATGCTAGCCCTGCTCTCTCATGCTTTTTATTTCCATCCCCAAGGTCCCCGGGTGGTTTTGCCATGTGGGGAAAGACTCAGATTCCCTGGAAAGGAGACTGGTCAGAACAATAGGAGAAGGCAGCTGAGTACAGCATGGTTTGGTGAACAGAGCCTGGAGAGGCCAAAGGGCCAGGGCCGGTATATTCAGAGGTTGAGGTCCTCAGGCCCACCATCCACACAGTGAGGCTGCCCCACATGGGGCACATGGGGTCTGCGCCTGTGGGACCAAGTTCATTTACTTCTTCATCTAGCTGATGACTTCCAACAGCCCACATGCTACAGGCCCTGCTGTGGGTCCTAGGGAGGGCAGTGTGGGGAGGAGTCAGCTGGATCGGGCATCTGCTGATCTGAAATTCACTTTCCAGCGGAAGGGGCCAGACACGAAACCTACAAGCCAGGCCATGATATAACTTCAGATTGCCATAGCACTAAGGCCAGGTCTCCTGGCTGGGGATTTCCTCAAAGGTTCAAGGTTGGATGGACGGCACGAAGCACAGGTGAGAAGTCACCTTCCAGGACTCCCTTGGGGACAGTGCTGGCTGCCCACATGGAGAGCTCAACCCATATCTAGACTGGTGGGAGGCCAGGCCTCTTTGGACTGGCTTCTCAGGCCAGGACCTTCTCAGGACAGGAAGCAGGTGTATAGCTGGATAAGGATAGAACAAAAATAGAGCTTCGGACAGTAAGGGAAGATGAGTGAGGATTGTGGAATCAGAGAGCTGGGGTGGGGAGGTATGTTCAGTTTGAAAGGATGGGGTTCAGGCTAGACACCTCCAGCTACAGAATGGTCCATGAAAGAGATCTCAAACAGGCCATAACATAAGACCTGTGGTCCCTGGGATCCTAGGTTCCAGGATCACCGTGTGTGTGTGTGTGTGTGTGTGTGTGTGTGTGTGTGTGTGTGTTTTCAGTACTGAAGATTGAGCCCAGGCCCTATACATAGTAAATTCTCTATCACACATTCCCAGACCTTCCAGTATTTTTTTTTCTTTGAGACAGAGTCTCCATAAGTTTCCTAGGCTGGCCTCGAACTTAGTCTACAGCCCAGTCAGGCCTTGAATTTGCAATCTTCCTGTCTCAGCCTCCCAAGTAGCTGAAATTACAGGCCTATGCTGCCATCAGACCCAGCCATTGAACCAGTTCTTTGGTTTTTTTGTTTTGTTTTTGTTTTTTGGGGGGAGGGGAGAAAGGAGGGGGAGTTTTGAGACAGGGTTTCTCTGTGTAGCTTTGGAGCTCACTCTGTAGACCAGACTGGCCTCAAACTCACAGAGATCTGCCTGCCTCTGCCTCCCCAGTGCTAAGGATTAAAGGTGTGAGCCACCTCCGCCTGGCTGAACCAGCTCTTTTACAATTTATTTTGTTTACTGTTCTGTGTATGATGTCAAAAGTTGGGGGAAGGTGTGCCTGTGCCACAGCACGGGTGTGGGGGTCAGAGGACAACTTGGGAAGTTGGTTCTCTCCTTCTCTCCCTAGGTGGGTTCCGAGGATCAAACTCAGGCCGTCGAGCTAGTACGGCAAGCGCTTTACCCACTGAACCACCTTGCCAGCCCTGGGATTCGGTTCTGATGTCAGTCCCGAATGTGGGTGCTTAGAGAAATGTGTGGAAGGCAGCTTTTGAGGCAGTATCCCACTTCGGGAGGGGTTCCTAACATCTGCCGCCGTTACCGAGTGAGAGGGTGGTACATGCGGGGACAGCCCACTAGGGACACAAATTTTATCTCCAGGGTTCTCTCTGTACGTGGTGAGAAGCAGACTGAGTTGGACTTCTCATCCTTCCCAAAGTGTCTCATCATTGCGTCCCCTCATGGTCCACACAACGCCTACCCTCACTGCAGTATGTTATGTACTCCGGCACACCTGTGAGTCGTGGGACACAGGCAGACCAGAGCCCCCTGCCTAGCTTCTGCTGGAAACCTCTTTTAGACGCACGTTCTTTCCCCCCAGAGACTTGAACTCAATGGACAGTTTGCTCTGTGAAGCTGACTGTTAGAGCTGTTCGGAGTCTGTGCAGTGACACAGGAGTGGCCTCGCTCGGCTGAGTACTCTCAGCATTCAGATGCACAGGAGGCCCTGAGCTGGTTCACCCCCAGTCCCCCACTTAGAGGGAGATACGGTAAAGGGGGTTTGCGCGCTGTGTGCACATCTTTTAGACATTGCATTAAGACCTTCCCTTGGGGCCTGGGACATAGTTTAGTTGCTAGAGTGCTTGCGGAGCATGCTGAGGTCCTGGGTTTGGTTTCAGCACTGTGTATATTGAGTATGGTGGTGCACACTTATAATTCCATCACTGAGGAGGTGGAGACAGGAGGATTAGGAATGATCAAGGTTATCTCAGAAAAGGGAATTTGAGACCAGCCTGGGCTACATGAGACCCTGTCTCAGAAAAATAAATAAATAAAGCACCTTCCTAGAGGGAGATATAACAAATTGTGCATGGGGTTGGAAGGCAGAGGGGACCAAAGGACAATGTTTTCTGGACAGGGTCAGAACTGACAAGGATGATGGACAGTGAATTTATAGTCTCGTTGCCGCATGGCTGTGAATAAGTCACATAGTCTCTCTGAACCCGTTTCTTCAAAGCCAATGGGCAGCCATCTTTATTTCTCATGTTTTCCAGAAGCACTGAGAGTAGTGTTGCTGGTAAGTGGGAGGCAGAGGGGTTACACAGAGATGGGGGGGCGGATGGAGGGTGGGGGGAGGCAGATGCCAGGAGACATCCCAGCTCTCAAAGCCCTCAGTGTTGCTGAGGTCTGAGCTTCCATTCCGCAAGCCCGGGGTCTTCTCTCTTCGGTGCAGAACTCTGGTTTCATGGTCAGGAGCTCTCTGTTACATTGCCCAGATTCCCAGACCTGGCAGGCTGGTCTGAGTGACCCTCAAGGGTCAACCTGGCTCTGCCCAGGAATGCAGCTCTAGCGGCTAGCCTGCCCGCCTGGTCCTTTGCGCTTATCAGCACCATATTTGCTCAGGAGGGGTACCAATCACCCCCTCCCCTTCTGAAAACAAGAAAACATGTTTTGTCAGTGGCAGGGTGGAGTGGGGTGGCCTCTCTGGCTCCAGGCTCGCCCCCCTCCCTCCACAGTGAGCCTACCAGTGGGGCAGGCAACCTGTTATTGTTGGAATGGAGAGCTGGCTCCCTGGCCGACTGTTTCCTCCAGCTGTCCAAGCAGGGAGAGCTGGGGAGGAAACCCTCGGTCCTGTCCACGGGCCTCAAACAAACCCTCTGTTACAACAAGGGAACAATAGCTTGGATGGGCTGGCGGGTGGATGGAAGGCTAGCCCCCTCTGCTCTCTGTTTCCACCATCTAGAGACAGGTTGTAGGGGTGAGAGCAGGGACCGCTCTCCCTTGGCCTCCCCCAACTCATGTCTTGTTTTCCACCGTGTTGGGCACACTGTCTCCCATCTCGGGGGCCAAGGAAAACAGTGGCCTCAGGAAGCATGTCTGGTCTGGGGTTCTGCTGCCCTGAGCAGAACCTGTGGGAGGGGAGTGGAGAGGGCCTGGTACCGCAGGGCTCCAATCTGCACAGGGCTGTACAGCCCAGCAGTCACTGATGTGTTTCTCCTCGAAAACCTTGAGGGTGTGGTCCTTCTGTGTCTTTGTGTCTCCAGTCCTAGCATGTGGCCAAAGCCTGGAACAGGTGTCTGGAATAACTTGTTCACTAAATCTGGAATAGGTCAAACATAAGAAGCGCGTCTTCTGGCTCTGCCATCTGGTGACTGTGTGACTTCCATCAGGTCACTTACCCTGTCTAAACCTTGCTTTTCCCATCTATAGACTATGTACATCATAGAACTGCTGTGCAAGTGAAATGCTTTCCTTCGGGCATCTTGACTTTGTCTTGGGGAGTAGATGATGCCTTAAACGCAACAGATTTTAAACTAGGGTCAGCACATGGTTGTTGATATTGGTGATGTTATTCTCAAAATGTGCTTTGGACCGAGTGGCCACAGCATTTCCAAGAAATTTTTCTATTAATTTGCTGTTGTTGCTTGTTTTTGAGCCAGGGTTTCAAGTAGCCCAGGCTAGCCTCAAACTTGATATGCAGAAGAGGATGACCTTGAACTTTTTAATTCTCTACCTCTTGAGATCTAGAGTTAATATCTGTGGGTGTAGGAAGGAAGGAGGAGTGGATGCCAGGGGTGTTGCAGCCAGGAAGTGTCTCCTTATGTCTGTTCCCAACATCTGTGCAGCAAGCTGACATGTGCTCTGTCAGCTCTGGGAATCCTTGGAAATAAGGAAGATAGTTTGGGGTCTACTGAGACACTCATGTGCACCAGAGGCTGTATGTGCTCTTAATATACTTATTGTCCAGCTCAGTCTTCACAGGAGTACTGTGAGGAACACATTTTTACCCTATTTTGGAGATGGTGACATTGAACTATAGAGATGGAGTCACATGGCCAATGGTACAGAACTGGAAATTCCTTTTTTTTTTTGAGACAGGGTCTCTCTGTGTAGCCCTGGATATCCTAGAACTAGCTCTGTAGACCAGGCTGGCCTTGAACTCATAGAGATCTACCTGCCTCTGCCTCCTGAGTGCTTGGATTAAAGGCATGCGCCACCATCACTGGAAATTCTTATTTTATTTTAAAATTAATTTTAATTTTTTCACTTATATGTGTGTGTGTCTGTCTCCATATGCATATGACACACATGTATGGATTCCCACAGAGGCCAGAAGAGGGCATCAGATCCCCTGGAGTTGGAGTTATATAGTCTGTTCTAAGTTGTCTGACATGGTATTGGGAACTGAATTGAGTTCTTTGTCCTGTAGATGAGTCTAGACTCAGGATTGTAGCAGGAAATAAATAAAGATGGAGGCTCAGTCACAAGGTCAGCCATGGAAAGAGAAGAGTTGGAAAATGGGTCTGGCGTGTACTAGAGCTTTGGGGCATAGTGTTCAGAGAAGGGAGAAAGTCAGAGCAGTACTGGGTGTGGTGAGCAGGCTCTTGGGTCCACTGGGCTAGTTACACCAACACAACACAACAGCAACACAAACTCACAAACACTTGTCACAGTGGATCGAAACACAGAGAAGAGGCTGCAGGCTACCCAGTCCCAACTGCTGCATCTCCATACAACGCTTGTAGCTAAGGCTCGGGGATCACTGTGGAAGAGATGCCAGAAAGGAGTTTGCTGTGAGATTGTGTCTCCTAGAAATGTCAGAGAAGCCACACTCATGAAGTCACCTTAACATGGCTGCCTAAAGAAGACCTGAACAAGGATGATACCCATAGACATGTTAACATAGAAGGGCAAAGTTCACAAGACCTCGACGTTAGACAAAGAACTACAGGCAGTCAAGGAATGCTAAGAAAGGGAGGGATAGTCTTTCCCACAGAGGGGCCCCCATTGGCCAGTTCTAAAATCATAGATATATATATATGTAACATCATATGGACTGAGGCTGTATTTATAAGTGTGTGTGTGTGTGTGTGTGTGTGTGTGTGTGTGTGTGTGTAAAACAATGACAAAATAAAAAGAATAGTTAAGAAAAAGAGGCCATGGATTTGAGAGAGCAATGGGAGGGGTCAGAGGGAGGAAATTATGTAATTATATTGATTTTTAAAAAGTTATTATTAAAAAGATCAAACAGCCCTCCAAGAACCCCATGGCCTAACATGATGTAGGTTTGGTTTGGCTTATTTCTCTGTGCAGGGCAATGGTGACATCCATGTTCCATACAGATATTCAGGGACTCAGTTTCCTCCATCATTTTCTAGGGCCTCTCCATCCTCCAGCAAACAGAGAACATGGAGAAGTCAGTGCACGCTTACCTGCCCTGTCCAGAGGTCACACATCATGCCCACCCACAGCCCGTTATGAGAGCTGGTTCTATAGTCACACTAGATGAAAGGCATACAGAATCAGGGTCCAGGAGAATGGGGACAACATGAAACCAGTGAGGACTCCCAGACTCTGTCACAATAACAATGTTGGAAAAACAGAGCCAGCACTTACTGAACTCAGATGTGCAAACAGCACGCTCTGTGGAAGTGATTTCCTTTAACGCTCACTTAATCCTGCAACAACCTGGAGAAGTAGACTGGTCCTCAGGGACACGACACCCCTCCCCGACATGTTCTCTCACTAAAGTGTCATGTTCACAGAATCCCTCAGGAAATAAAATCACAGGGTCCTTTGTGCCCGGCTTTTTTCCACTTAGCATGCTGGCACTTGAGGTGCAGGCCAGCAGTTGCTAAGATGACTCCTTTCAGCCCTTCTAGAAGATGTTGTGGGGAACCCTCTTTCTAAAGTTAGCGTTTCTCCAATGACTGGCGTTACTGAACATCTGTCTGTTCACGTCTTTTAGTTTACTTCCGTTAAGTCCCACTTAGTGTTTTACGTGTTTGAGTTTTGTGAACCCAAGGTTGTTGTGGAGTATTGTTTAACTAGGCAAAGATGTGTTGCATTTCTTTAATTATGTAAAGATGTGTTGCTGTCTTACCTTGCCTGCCTAAGGCACCTGATTGGTATGATAAAAAGCTCAACAACCAATAGCAAGGGAGGAGGTATAGATGGAACTTGGGGGCAGGGAGAGTAAGCAGGAGGAGAAATTTAGGCTCAGGGGAGAAAGAGAAGAAGAAAGAAAAGGAGACATGAGGGAGATGCCAGGGTCCAGCCGGCCAGCCAGACACAGAGGAAGCAGGAAAGTAGGACATACAGAATGAAAGGTAAAAAGGCCTGAGGCAAAATGTAGATGAAGAGAAACAGGTTAAATTAAGTTAAAAGAGCTAGTGGGGCAAGGCTAAGCTAAGGCTGAGCATTCATAATTAAAAAGTCTTTGTGTCTTTATTTGGGAGCTGGTTGGCAGCCCAAAGAAAATGCTTTTAATCTGTAAACCAACTTCAGGGGAGTCAATATCATAAGATGTTGCATCATGTTATCCCTGAACATTGTATGCCTCTTACTTATTTAGTGCCTGTACTTATGTTCTTTCTATCATGGGTTAGATTTCAAGGTAGAGATAGCATACATTTTATTAAATTGACCCCTAGTTTGTTTTTTTAAAATAGCTTTAATGATATTGCAAATTGTATTTTAAACTGTTAAGTTGCAATTGTTCTTTATGCTATGTAAAAATAGTTAATTCGTGGATACTGACCTTGTAAGTTACAATCTCGCACTAGGGCTAAGTATAACTCAGTGTTAGTGTTGGCCCAGCATGCATGAAGCCTAGTACTGCAAACAAGACAGAACAACCCTTTTCTGGACCCAGGAATGCAGGGCTGTAAACCCAGCTTTAATAGTTGGAAGGCTGAGGCAGGAGGATTGAAAGTTCAGAACCTGCCTGGGATATAGAATGTATTCAAATCCAGCTTGGGAAAGTTAATGAGACTCTGTCTTAAAATAAAAGATATAGAAGAAGTTGGGCATGGTGGCTCATGTTTTTAATCCCAGCACTCAGGAGGCGGAGGCAGAGGCAGAAGCAGAGGCAGATCTCTATGAGTTCAATGCCATCCTGCTCTACATAATGAGTTTTGGGACAGCCAGGTATACACAATTGAGACTCTGTCTCAAACAAACAAAAACTAAAAAAAGACAAGCAAACAATATAAATGGGCTGGGAATATAGTTCAGTGGTAGAGTACCTGCCTATGTGAGGCCCTGGATTCATCCTTCAGTTAAAAAGAAAGGAAGGAAGCAAGAAAATGTCTTTGTGTTGCTTTCTCACTATGTAAATAACAGTTTCTAAGGTATAATGCAGGGGCCATGCAATTCACTCACTCACAGTGTGCACAGTTCAGTGGTTCCCATAGCTCACTAATGCTGTGCTCAATTTCTTTGAATGCTTTCCTTTTTGTACTTTAATTTCTAATAGTATTTTTAAAAACTTTATCTATTGCTATTATTATTATTATTATTATTATTATTATTATGTGTTTATATGTGTGTTTATGCACCATAGTGAGTGTGTGGAGGTCAGGGGATAATTGTGAGGAGTTTATGTGGGTTCTGGGGATCAAACTCAGGTCATCAGGCTTTCGAGGCAAGCGCTTTCCCGACTGCGCCATCTTGTTGGTCCTTTACTGACAATCTCTTCCATTTTCTTTCTAGAGCAACATCATGTTTTCTTTATATTCCCCAAAGGATATTTTTGTATTTCCAAAACAACTTTTCTTTTTCTATGGTGCTGGGAAGGGAGCCCAGGGTCTCTCCCATACTCAGCAGGTGTTCTACCACTGGGCCATGAGCTCAACCCTGTGAAACAACTTTTTAGAATCTAACTTTCTGATGATTTCCTTCTCTCGATCACAGTGGGATCTGCTCTTAGGTGTAAAGTTTTTCCTGGTTGGGGTTACTTTCTTCTTGCTTTATGTATGGTGGGCTTTTTGTTGTTGTTGTTTTTCGAGACAGGGTTTCCTGGCTGTCCTGGAACTCACTCTGTAGATCAGGCTGGGCTTGAACTCACAGAGATCTGCCTGCCTCTGCCTCCCGAGTGCTGGGATTAAAGGCGTGTGCCACCACCGCCCGGCTCAGGCTTTTTGTTTTTTTTTTTTAATCAAGTGTTTGTCATTGTAAGTTGAAATTTGTTGTATTGCTTTAAAAATGTTGGAATTGTTGAATCACCCAATTGAGTTACTTGGGGTGTTAGAGACTTAAAAGAAGTCTTTTATATGATTTGTTCCTTTGTCCTGATTAGATCTTTAAAAATTATTTGTTTATTTATGTCAATGTGTATGTGTGTGCCTGTTTGTGTGTGCACGACATGTGTACAGGGTCTTTGGAGACCAGAAGAGGGCATTAGAGTCTCTAAACTGGGGTCACAGGCAGTGTGATCTGCCCAATACAGGTGCTGGGAACTGAACTCTGGTCCTTTGGAAGAGCAGCAAACGCTCTTGACCTTGAGCCATCTTTCCAGCCCCTCCTGGTTAGCTTTTATTGTCAGTTTGACACAACTTACATTCACCTGAGAAGAGAGGATCTCAACTGAGTAATTGTCTTGATCAGATTGGCCATGTCTGTGTGAGACTCTTGGTTGATGATTAATGTAGGAAGGTCCATTCCACTCTGGGTGGCACCATCCTTAAGCAGGTAGGCCTGGGCTGACTAAGAAGGCTAGCTGGTCGAGCCAGAGGGAGCTAATAAGCAGCTTTCCTCTATGGTTCCTGCCTTGAGTCCCAGCCCTGACTTCCCTCAATGATGGATTGTGACCTAAATAAGCCCTTTCCTTCCCAAGTTGCTTTTGGTCATGGTGTTCATCACAGAAAAAGAGATCAAACTGGAGTATCTTTCAACCATGATAATATTATCTAAACTTTGACTTAACTGGAGGGTCTATAAACACGGCATATTCATCCCGCTTACAGGCAAGGCAAATGCTTTCTGAAATGCTCCCAGTCTGGTCCTGTGACCCAAGCTACCTCCTTGTCTGGCTTTATCTTCACTGTATTGTGTGGCTACATCACTAAGTCTCATCCTATACTTTGGCTTTTCCATGGCTCCCCTTAACAGTTTTCACACAGGCTGTGACTTTGGGGGCCCCTGAGCCTTCTTTTCAGCACCATCCCTCCCAGGGGCTGCATCCTCTTCCCTTCCTATTACAGAACCACTTTTTACTTTGGGCAGCATCTTCTAAGCCTTCCTCCTCCTCTTTCTCCCCCTCCCCCCTCCTCCTCCTCTTCAACGGGGTCAAAAAATGAGCTGAGATACTGTTAGAAGTCTCCCTAGGACCACAAACTATTAGCCTCACACCAAAGGATGCTCTGGACCCAGACTGACTTAAAACTCACTGTATAGCTGAGGATGACCTTGAACTTCTGTTCTTCCTGCCTCTACCTCCTGAGTGCTGGGGTTATAGGCATGCCAAGAAGGTCAGTTATACAGTGCTGGAGATGGAACCTCAGGCCTCCTGTCTGCTCAGCAAGCACTCTACCAACTGGCTAGTGATTGTTTTTGGTTTTGTTGCATGAATCTAGAGTATCCTTTGGTGTAAGGCTAACAGCTCAGTGCCATGTGATGCTCTCATGGGGAATTTATCTAATGCCCAGGTCTTATTAGAATTCCCATCCTGGAAGGTAAGGACATGAACTACGTATGCCTAACCCCTCAGGGTTCCAGGCTTTGTTCAGTTTATATCTTTCTAAGTGAGTTTTACCAGCTACTCATGGAGTTTCATCCTTTACCTGTAATGATTATTATTTAGCTACATGATCCCAAGGAGCCTTATGACAGTATCTTAGTTACTTTTCTATTGGTGACAAGACACTATGGCCAAGGCAACTTATAAAAGAAAACGTTTACTGGGGCTCATGGTTCCAGAGGGTTAGAGTCTATGATCAGCATGGTGGGGAGCATGGTAGCAGGCAGGCATGGTATTGGTGCAGTAGCTGAGAGCTTCTATCCTAACCCACAACCATGAGGCAGAGAGAGATAACTGGGAATGGCACAGGCTTTTGGCATAGCCCACCCCCAGTAACACATCTCCTCCTTATCTCCTAATCCTTCCGAAACAGTTACACCAACTAGGGACCAACTACCAAAACATACGAGCATATGGGGGCTGCCCCCATTTAACCACCAGTCTCTGGAGCTGTGCACACGTGTGCATGCATTTGTGAGTGTGTGCAGCTCCATCTTCTCTGCTACTCCGTGCCACAAAATCTACACATTTTCTTTCTTTCTTTTTTCCTTTTTAACTTTTCTGTCATAAGCATTTTTTTTTTAGATTTATTTAATATCATGTATACAGGTGTTTTGCCTGCATGTGTATCTGTACACCATGTGTGTGCCTGGTGCCTGCAAAGATCAAAATAGGGCGCTGGATCCTTTGGAACTGGGGTTACAATCAGTTGTAAACCACCATGTGGGTGCTGGGAACTGAACCTGGGTCCTCTGGAAGAGCAGTCAGGGTCTTAACTACTGAGCCATCTCTCCGGCCCCATCTAGTTATTTTCAACCCCTAACTCGGAGCTCTTTCAACTCTACAGCAGATCCATTAGTCTCCATTTGGGTCCTCCCATGCTCTGCAGACTGGGACTATTTCCATATGGCAAGATGGTAAAATGGCAAGATGGTGGGGCCAGGTCAAGGATCAGACCTCTCATTGCCCACCATGCAGTGTCTGAAAGGAGCCAATTCCATATATCTCATCTGGAGAGAAGTTTTCATAGTAGTTCATTGTTTGTGAGTTAAAGATCAGTTTTAGATCCCAATAACTCCTAAAAATGTTTATATTTGACTTAGTTCTCTTTATAAAAAGTATAATTCTTTTTTTCCCTTTAACAATGTAATTTTCCTCTTTTGGGGGGTGGTTTGAACCCAGGGCCTTGCAGTTACTAGGCAGGTGCTCTACTACTGAGCTATATCCTCAGCCCTCTTTTTGCTTCTTTTTAGTTATTCTCCTGACCATTTGAAACATGCTTGTTCAGAGCTATGGCTTTTCCCACAGCAGTGTGATACCCTACCCCACCCCCACCAACAACTAGTGGCTTAGAAGAGAAACCACCTGTTCTTTGGGTCTGAGGCTTGGCTACAGCAGCTGCTTAGCTGTGTCTGTGAGCATGGCTGTCTCCCTGCAGATCTGCAGACAGTCTTTGCAGGATTGCAGAGGCGCAAAAGGACAAACTGAGGCACCTGAGGTGGCTCCTCTTTATTTATTTACTTTTTCTCTTGAGACAGTGTCTTGATATATAGGCTCAAACTCATGGCATTACCATGCCAGCCTCCTCGACGGTAGCAAAATTACAGTTATGAAGTAGCACCTTAGTAAGGGTCCCCACAACATGAGGAACTGTATTAAAGGGCTGCAGCATTACGAAGGTCGAGAACCACTGCTCTCGAGGCTTCTTATGGCTTAGTCTAGGAGTCACTTTCTCCCCATGTCTTTGGCCTCAAGTGTTCCTGCATCATAATTCAAGAGTGTAACAGGCCAGGTGTGGTGACACACTACTTTAGTCCCAACACTCTGATCAGGGGCAGAGTGAATTTGAGGAAAACCTGGTCTACTTGGAGAGTTCTAAGACGTCCAGGACTACACAGTGAGACCCTGTCTCAAGAGAAAAAAAAAGTGTGACAGTGCAGTCGAGCAGATCAGCGGAGAGTGGCACACAGTCGGAATCCTGGTCCTCTGGAGGGGGAGGCCGAAGGATCAGGAGGTCTAGGCCATCCTCCACATTATAGAGTTCCCGGTAAGTCTCGGCCACCTGAGACCTTGACACAAAAACAAAAACTAAAACAGAATAGCAAAAATACCCTTTGCATATTCCAATTTGTTCTCTTGTTTCCTTCTTGTGGATTATTTGTTCAGAAATGGAGATGCTTTTTTATTTATCATATTTCATTTTGTTTGGTGTACTCTTGGCTTCTACCTCCCAAGTGCTGGGATTGCAGACATGTGCCACCATACCTGGTTTGTGTGGTGCTGAGGATCGAACCCAGGATTTCACAGATGCTAGATAAGCACTCTACCAATGAGCTACATCCCCAGCCTGAGTTCTCTCTTAGTTGTGGTCTTTCTTTTCTGCTCAGCTACGCACTTGAAAAGTTGTTTGTAGATGTCTGCCCAACAATTCTGGTAGAAGTAGGATTTGGGAGCTGGTGTGGTGGCATTCACCTTTTATCCCTGCACGTGGTGTTCCATAAATGTCCTTCCTCTTTTTCTGGGTTTCTCTTTTTCCCTACCTCAGCGCCCCCTTATGTATCAGTCTTAATTTCTAAACACCAATAAATCTAACAACCCTGTTTTTGCCTCCTCTGAAAAGTTATGTTGGGGGCTGGAGAGATGGTTATGGCTGGCCCTGTCCTGCTGTGTTCCTGGAATTGGTAGTCCCTGTACATGCGCCATCGTATTCCTGACCTTGCTCTACCCACTCTGTGCTTTTGCACTTCCTAGATGGTCGAGGTGGTAGCACTGATTGGTTGAACAGGAGTCATGGTCACACCCAGTTGCTAGGTTCCAGGAAAGAGGTATCCACTTTGGCTTCCATCGTAGGAGGTCTGCCCTGTCTCTAACTTATTTAGGACTACCTCCCCAACAGGAAGGGCTCAGATGTCTCTGTGTCATCTGCCAACCCAGAGATAATTCTCTTGTACGGGATGGCTCCCTGTCTGCCACCCCTTCCTGCCTCTACCCATCCTATTTTCTTTCCTGTGTCCCTAGCCTATGCCTCCTGCCGCGCTTTGAAGTTCTAGTCCGCACTGACTGGGGATGGAGTAGGGCTCTTCTGATGTCCTTTCCTTTTTATAGTCTGCAAATCCAAGCTCATAGACTTCATTCTTTTGTAAGGGTTTCCCCTGGGCTCTGTCAGAAGCTCTGAGTCCAGTTCACTTAAATTCTACTAGCTTAATGGACCCATGTTCTTGGTTCAGAAAATGCTGCAGTTGTAGGGATCGATTTTAGGCATTTGTGGCGGGGTCTTCAGGGAATTCCTGGACTAGGAAAGAAGATCTGGACACCTAGGACATCAAAATCCAGTTTGCAGACTTCTTTCAAAGACTTTCAGCTGCTGAGAAACCTGAGTTACTTGCATTTTTTGAGGCTCGTGACATAGTAAATAGAGAATTAGTAGAGTTGCCAAAAGGCTTGCATGTTTACAACACTGAGTAGTGTGTGTGGTAGGGAATGAACCTATGCCTTGTACGTGCTAGGCAAGAATATCACTAAGCCCATGGAATACTTTTTTTTCTTTAATTAAAGATTTTATTTCATTTTAAAATTATGTGTATGTATACATGTGCACATGCATGAGTGCAGTGTATCTTTTTTTGTGTGTACATGTGCACATACATATGAGTACAGTGTATTTGTATATGTGTGTACATGCATATGAATACAGTGTGTTAATGTGTGTGTACATGTGCACATGCATGAGTACAGTGTGTTTGTGTGTATATGTGTGTGTACATGTGTACATGCATATGAGTACAGTGTATTTGTGTGTATGAGTGTACATGTGCACATGCATATGGGTGCAGTGTGTATATACATGTGTACATGCATATGAGTGTAGTGTGTGTGTGTGTGTCTGTACATGCACACATGCATATGAATGCAGTGCCCAAAGAGGCCAGAAGAAGGTTCAGATCCTCTGGAGCTGAAGTTAAAACTACAGGGAGTTGTGAGCTGCCCGATGTGCATTCTGGAAACAAAACCTAGGTCCTCTCGTAAGAAATGAGCCATCCTTCCAGCTCCTGAATGTTTTTTGAAAATATACATGCTAAACCAGGCATGATGGCATATACCTATCCTCCTAGCACTTGCAAGGTAGAGGCAGAAGGATCAGAAGTTCAAGGTCAGCCTTGGCTACACTGCAAGTTTCAAGTTAGCCTGGGCTACATCTCAACAAATACCTCATCACACTGAAATCTAACTGTATGCTTAACACCATTGGGAAATGATGTGAAGAGTTCTACTGAGGCTGTGGCTGTGTTGGTAGAGTTCTCAGACTGCCTTCTCTGCTCTAGGCAGGTATGGCTCTGAAAAACCCTGCTTCTCTGTCCTTCTGGGGGCCTCTGAGCTTATTGGTTTTATTGGCTTAGTGCTCTGCCCTTGGTAGAGATCAGCCACCAGGGGCCAAAGCGACCCTTTACATGGCTAGAGCCCGGCTTTTGCACCCATGATCTTAGTGTGGTTCCTGGGCAGCCCCACTGGGGAAGCTTTATGAGCCCTGCACTGGGCTTGGCTTCCTGTCTATGGCCCTCACACCCCCTCCTGGGATTCATCCTCTCGCCTCTGGAGAGTTCCTGTTTCTGGTTGTAGAGATTTCTTGGGTCGTGGCCAAGCTGGACTGATGGGGTTCCCGGAGCTCAGCACACAGGCCAGTTATCCAGGTCCCCACATCCTCGGCTCTCTCTACCAGTGTTTGCTCTGCTGCTTTCCTTCTGGGAGGTGAGGTGGAACAGAGGATGAAATGCTTTACTCTTTTGTTCTGTTTTGCTTTGGATTTTTGGTTTTTCAAGACAGGGTTTCTCTGTGTGCCAGTTCTGGCTGCTCTGGAAATCACTCTGTGGACCAGGATGGCCTCGAACTCAGAGATCCACCTGCCGCTGCCTCCAGAGTGCTGGGATGAAAGCCTTGCTGAGCTAAGGTCTTTTTAAGTAGCCTGAGCTGGTCTTGAAGTCACTCTACTCCTCCCCCAGTCTCTTGAGCAGCTGGTTTGACCGTCCTGCACCGCCAGCCCCCCCCCCCAATAACTCACATTAAATTTAATTGAGGTATATTTCATGGAATTTTCTTTTTTTTCCCAAAGATTTTGTTTTATTATAAAATGGAAAGCTTTGCCTAGGCCAAGATCACAACACAATTAGTGTCTCTTGCATTTTACTTCAGGCATATGATCCATTTTGAGGGTGTTTTGGGGGGAGGGCATGTGACATTTGATTTTCATTTTTTGAGGGTCTACATGAGGGTCTCAGACTGGTTTTAAGTTCAGTATGTAGCTGAGGATGATTTTGAACTTCTGAACCTCCTGCTTCCACCTCTTGTGTGCTGGGGTGACAGGCCTGCATTGTACCACTATGCTTGGTTCTATGCAGCCCTGTGGATCGAGCCCTGGGCTTCATGCATGCTTGGAAGGCACTCTGCCAACTGAGCGCACTCCCAGCCCTTGTTAGTTTTTACACCATCACTCCTGTTATATGTGCCCCTGTCGCCTGCCCTTTTCCATGTCATTCCTGCTTCCTGTATGAATTCCTTCCTTCCAAGTGCTGGGATTAAAGGAGTGTGCCATGACAGTTTGGCTGAGAACCTCTCCCTCTCCCTGTCTCACACACACACACACACACACACACACACACACACACACACACACACTCCTTCCTGCCCCTTCCTGAAGTCTTCTACCATGAAGGCTAAGAGCTCAGCATCATCTCCACCAGGGATGCCACGTAAGTGACTGAAGCTCCTTGGATTCCCCGGATGCAGGGTAAATCTGATGGCACAAAGGTCAGCTTAGCTCGTGCTCTGGATGTCAGGGTCCAGATTCAAGAGGCCAGCTCTTGTCAGTAGGACCGTGAGCTGAAGCAAAGGTGACCCTAATTGCTGCAGGTGTCCTCTCCTCTATTGCCCAGATTTCAGACTGCACCAGCCCATACTGGGTGGCAGGTGACTTGAGAAAGCCTCAGGGATTTCAGCTGGGAACTAGAGGTCCTGGCTATTGAACCTCCCCACAGGGCACACACAGGAGCCAGGGAACAGCTTTATTTGGGGCTTTTAGTTGAATCTGAACAAAACAAGGATATATGGTGTGGTGAGATAAGGCTGCCTAGACTCAGATGCCAATCTGCTTTTGATTTGTTCTGGAGATTGAAATGACTCAGATGAAGCCTGAGGGTTATTAGAGGCATCACCACCTTACATTGTGAAGAGCACAAGAGTGGTAAATACAATGGTAGGTCAGGGAGGTAGAGTTCTAGATTATGTATAAAAATATAGACTGCAGGGCTAGCCAGACGGATCAGTGGGTAAAGGTGCTTGCCGTCAAGTCTGATGACTTGAGTTCTAGTCTTGCAAGCCACGTGGCGGAAGGAGAGAACTGACTCTCATTAAGTTGCCCTTTGACAGACACGCTGGTGTTCTGGCAGGACTGCCTCCCTCGACTCATAAATGTGCATGTGTGTGCACACACACAAAATGTAGCAAAAATCTTACTTATACACACATACTTTCTCTCTGTCTCTCTGTCTCTCTGTCTCTCTGTCTCTCTGTCTCTCTGTCTGTCTCTCTGTCTCTCTAGTACTGCTGACATCACACCCCAGTGCAGGAAGATTATCCAGTAACTGCTTCTGGGACTCGGAGTTATTTAGGGGCAAAAGTAGCATTTCACCTAATATTACACATAGATAGATGTTAGATGAATTGCTAAGTCATAAAATTATTGGGAAAAAAACTAGTAAATCTTGCCACACAGGAATGAAATCTTCAGACAAAATAGCATATTGAGAAAAAAATGTTTATACTGAATACGTCAGAAGAAAGTCCAATAAACTGGCTGGCTGTGGTGGCACACGCCTCAATCCCAGCACTTGGGAGGCTGAGGTGGGAGAATTGGCTTGAGTTCAAGACCTCTGCTCTCCATACCCATTACACTCAGGTGCACACACACACAGACACACGCTTACACAGCCCGGACTGTAGTGTTGGATTCTTTCTCAAGAAAAATCAAAACCAAAGGCAAGCCACCATAAGCTAGATGGTTTGTAAACAAAACATTTCTTCCCTCATGTCTGGAGGCTGTGAAGTCCAAGATCAAGACCCCAGAAAATTCTACCAGTGAGGCCTCCGTCCTCTCAGCTGGCGCTTCTTCACGGAAGCAATGGAGGACCCAGCTTCAGACCTCTTCAAATACATGAATAAATTTATTTATTTTATATTGGTGGTGTTTGTCTGCATGTGTGTCTGTGCATTGTACACACACACACACACACACACACACACACACACACACACACACACGGTTTTTCGAAAGCCCATGGCAGAACAGACAACCCTGGGGGCTGGAGAGAGGGCTCAGCGGTTGAGAGTGCACTGCTCTTGCTGAGGATTCAGGCCATGGCAGATGGCTCACATATAACTCACTCTATAACTCTAACTCCAAGGGATCTGACACCTCTGGTCTCCACGGCCCTTGTACTCACACAGGTACAGGCACACACACAGCTACATATGCATTCACAAAATTAAAAAACTAGCCAGGCAATGGTGGTGCATGCTTTTAATCCCAGCACTCAGGAGGCAGAGGCAGAGGGTGGATCTCTGTGAGTTCAAGGCCAGCCTGGTCTATAAGGTGAGTTCCAGGACAGTCAGGGTTACACAGAGAAACCCTGTCTCAAAAACCAAAACAAAATAATAAATAAATAAAAATAAAAACTAGGCCAGGCATAGTGGTGTATGCCTTTTATCCCAGTCCTCAGGAGGCAGAGGCAGAGGGATCTCCATGATTTGAGGCCAGCCTGGTCTACAGAGTGAGTTCCAGGCTAGCCAATGGCTACATAGTGAAGTTTCAATATACACACTTAAAATATTAAAACACACACATACCACCACCATCACCAAGGACAGCCTTGATATAGACAGAGCATGTCTGTTATATTGGCACTGGGAAGGGGGACAATGGTAAGAAGATCAGGAGTTCAAGGTCACTCACAACAAAACAGTAAGCTGCCCTCTGCCTAGGCTACGTGACAGTCAGATTAAAAATAAAACAAGCAAAAAACCCACCCAAACTCAAAACAAAACACCACAACCCTGAACAAGAAATCAATCACCCTTGCTACTTCTTCAGGGCACAGGCCTGGAATGCCCTCCCCAGCCCCCCAGCACCGCCCCCCTCCCAGCGCACCCCCTGCAGCAGGCTTCTACCCCCTCCAGGCTGGGTTAGCTCTTCTGCCTTTAGCCTTGTCTATCAACTGCTGTTCTGTGACCAAAAGAGCACTGGTGGTGCCGCCCCCCCCCCCCTTTTGGCATGTTGTCACCTCACGTCCTCACAGGCATGCTCTTTCTCCCGGCTTTACCCCTTTAGAGAAGGAAGGCCCGGTGTTCCCTAGTGTGGGGGAGGGGGTGTGGGGGAGGGGTGGCCACGCCTGCTCCATAGAGGAGGGGATCCCTGGGTCTGGCTCCCTGGGCTCAGTCTCCTTTTGGACAGCTCCATCTCCACCCACTTGAGGACCACCCTTGTCACTTCGCGTAATTATCGTGCGTCCCTGTTTCTGGGTCATCTACAGTGACTTACTTTCATTACCAGAAAGAAAGCCCCTAAATTTCTTTCCGTTTGCAATCTCATAAATTCCGACCCTTCCTTTCACTTCACTTCTTGGAAGCTCTTTCTTTCAAAGAAAGGAACCGGGAAAGCAGGTCTGCGCAGCATCAATATCACAGTGCCATTTAGCACAGACGAACATGAGTTGGGAGCATCAGAGGTCCAATTCTGGAGTTCTGGTTAAGGAGCTACCGATCGAGCCCCTGACCTAAGCTGTGTTTCCAAAGGCATTTAACAATGTGGGGGAAGGTTGGGATTCAAAGGAGGAGGAAAAGGCAGAACACAGAACATGGCCACACTGTTCTTCTCATTTTATGTGAGCATAAGCATGAAAGAATATGTAAAGGGATGACTCTCTCTCTCTCTCTTATATATATATTTGTGTATAGTACCTGTGGAGGCCAGAAGGTGTCAGATCTCCTGGAATTGAAGTTAGAGGCACTTGTGAGCTGCCTGATGTGGATGCTGGGTATTGAACCTGGCTGGTCTGGAACTTGCTATGTAGACAAGGCCGGCCTAGAACTCTGAGATCTGCCTGCCTCTGCCAGGAGAGTGCAGATGAAAGGCATGCACCACCATGTCCGGCCATATCTTTTATTTTTGAAGTTAACATACAAAGTAACGGGTTTTATTGTGGCCTTTTTACACGTGTTTCTTTACACTTATTCTAATCCAGCAGTGGATCACTGTAGATGATCCAGGTCAGCCTGGATTACTGAGTGACCCTTTCTCACAAAAACCAAACCAAACAAACAACAAAAATCAAAGACAAACAAGAAAAAAGAATCATGAGGTCAGCAACCCAGTGACCAGTCAGCCAGCACACTTAAATCAGGAAGTTTTGATATTGCCCAGCTTGACACAGCCCCCCGTTTTGTTTACGTGTACTCCGTATAACCCTGCACTTCTCTGGCCTCCCCAGGAAGGCCACAGTGGTGAATCCAAGTGACTGGAATTCATCTTTTTATTACATAACCTTGCGTCTATTCTGACTCACGCAAAATAACATGTCACTCATGAGCTTCAGACCAGGGACTGTGACACATTCCTCATGTCTAACTATCCCATTTCTCACTCAGCCCAGTCATTTCACAGGGAGAAACTGAGGCCCAGAGAATGGACAGAAACATAGTGAGTGTGAGAGATGGGCAGCGGACACCAAGTCTCCTGCCCTGGATGGTGCTCTTTCTGGGACCCAGAGCTACTTAGGTCTTGGTGGACTCTGGGGAGGGACAGGTGGGAATAAGGGAGCAAAGGAAATCAAATGATGTAAAGTTACTATCCAGCCCCACCCTCAAGGAGAACACTGAGTTTTGCATATGTCAGTACATTCTCCCCTGCCTTCTGGACCCTTGTTTGGAAGTGAGGGAATCAGCAGGGTATTGGTGGAGTCAAACTGTATCTTCCTTCAAAGATATGCTGAAGTCTTAATCCTCAGGCTCTCAAAATATAAACTTATCTGGGAAAAGGGTCTTTCCCGGAAATAATAAAATTGAAATGACGTCTTTGGATCAGATCCAATATGAATACATTCACACACACAGGGGTGTTAGGGGGAAGAGAGATGTAAGGAGAGGGAGAACAGCCTATGAAGATGGGGCTGATGCTTCTAGAATCCTAAAAAAAAAACAAAACAAAACAGAAAGATGTTCAAAAAACTACCAGGAGCCAGGAGAAAGGTGTAAAGGGATTCTCACCCACAGCCCCAGGCAACTTTGGAGCTTGAACTTCCAGGGTCCAGCACTGTGACAGATACATTTGTATCTTCTTAGCTACCCTTTTCCAGTATTTTGTTACCATGGTTACAGTGGCTTTGCCCATCAAAGGCAGGTGGGATGGAACCTTTCATGCTCTTCACTGCAAAGTCCTCATGCACACCGCCCCTCCCCATCCCACGGCCCCATCGGAGGCCCCATCCCCACCCTCAGCTCCTCTGCCCTGTGTTTCTGTAGCTGCCGGTTTAGGTCCCAGTCCCTGTTTTCCCTGAGGCCCAGCTGCACCCCAGCCCCCACATCAACTTCAGAGAAAGTGAGCTCAAGGCCAGGATGCTCACCTTTCATTAAATCTCTGCCACCACCTTTCCAAACCGGGTGGCAGGAGGTACAGAAAACAGGCTTCCAGGGCCTCAGACTCTTCCGGTGGCTCTGAGAGCCTGCCTACAGCCTTTGACCTCTCAGCTGGGAAGGGACTCAGCCTCCCGGGTCAGGCCTTCAATAGATCTGCTTCTTTGTGCCCTTTCAGCTTCAGCTCTCACTTCACTGTCAGATCTGGGCCTCTAGGGGAATACAAGTGTCTCTGTGGCAACGTTTAGAGACTCAGTGAGACAGATGTGTTCTGAGCAGTGGTCCAGACCCTGAGAGGTAGTGGCCATTGCTGCTGAAGTCAGGGAAGTCTTCCTGGAGGAGGACAGATGTTATGTTCCTGGCCTTGCGGCAAAGTGTGAGATGAATTCTGTTGCTTGACTCTGCCGAGCCAGGCAGCCACATACTTTCGCTTATTTTATTTCATATCCTTTGTGAGGAAGGGGAGACTGGACTCAAACTCCCTATATAGCCAAAGATGACCTTGAACGTCTGATCCCCCTGCCTTCACCTCCCAAGTGCTAAGTGAGATGACAGGCGTTTAACACCATGCTGAGATTATGGGATGCTGGTGAGCCAACCCGGGGCCCTGCTCATGCCGGGCAGAACTCTTATCAACCGAGCCCCATCCTCAGCCTGGTTATGTGGTTTTTAGAGAAAAATAGCGACTCAGACTTGATTGACGTCAGGCCACGTGGCTGGCACAGGTGGGAACAACAAACTTAGGAACCAGGTGTGAAGGCTCTTCTTACTGCTCCTGAACCAGTGCTCTGACCTTTTCGGGTCTCCAGACACTTAGAGGCTCCAGGGAGCGGCAGAGTAGGAAGAGGACCTTCCGCACTGCCATGGCATGGTCTCCCCAGTGAGTTCTGGATATACAGACAGGAGCTAAGATCTAGGCCCTTGGACTGCTCCTTCTCAGAGGCTGACTAGAAAGGGTTTAGGAAACACACAACTTACTCTTAACCCTCCCTTTAAAAGCCCTCAGGCACCCACAGTGAGGTGGGAAGGACACATATGGGGCGAGTTTCATTTAGAATATGAAGGTCTTGGTGACAGGCATGCTTGGGAGCAAAATGTTTAGTCAGGGGGGACACTGCAGGGGACAGTAGGCGGAGGTACCAGACAGGCATGGTTTTGGCCACCAGTTAACGGGTAGCTGATTAACAGGACAGTAGACAGGATGTGGGAGTGGGTGAAAAGAGGCCAGGACCCGGGGTGTTTCAAAAGGGAGAGTGATGAGGACTCAGTGTTGAGAGGGAGGATTTGCTCTGAGGGTTTAGGGTGCTGACTGGAGGTGGGCTGTGGAGATGAAAGGCAGATGATAGAAGACTAGGAAAAAAGGAAGCCTGGGCAAAATAACTGCCTGCCTCCCTCCCTCCCCCTGCCCCAGGCAGCCAGGACAGCATCAGTACACACCTGACTTATGATCGAGTCCCGTTTATTTTAGAAATATAAACAGTGTGACGAGGAGCGACAGAAAGAAGACACCAACCGGGTCCCCCGGAAAGGGCCAGATCCAGCGCAGGCCATGTCTGTCCAGGTGATGAAGCCGAGCCAGCAGCCTGCATCAGCCTTTCCCCAGGAGGGCAGGGTGTGATGAAAACCCAGGGTTCGGTCTGATGGGGAGTCCCAACAAGTCCAGTTGGCTTTGAGTCCCTCCGGATCAGGTGAAAAGGATCAGAGGGACCCCCGATCACCCTGAGCCAGGAGCACTCCCCACCTGCTGGGACTGCGTCTGGGCAGAATCACATTCTGGAAAGAAGCCACAGTGTCCCCTGGTCATCACAAAGGCTCCAACTATTCCAGAACCACCCATAGTCAGGTCCTCTGCCCAGTGAGTGTCCACCTCTCTGCCCCAGTTGTCTCCCAAGTGCCTTTGAGGAGGGGCCACCGGAGAGGCGTCCAAGGTGGACACACTTCTCAGGACCTCTCTGTTGGGTGACACGAACCCCAGACCCCTACACATACTGCTTCTTAGATGCAGAGCTGTTGGGACGACTAGGGGGCTTCCGGCCACCCTGAGGGGCTGGATTTTCGAAGGGAGGAGGCCTGGAAGAGGTCAGCCTCTCCTCGGTGGTCAAGTTGGCCCAGTTTTGCTCCGTGGATGAGAGCCCATTGTAGGTGGGACATGGCGGGGACGAGGGTCCCTCGCCCATGGGGAGGTAGAAAAAAACCTGTTCAGGGTAAGGGTCTGAAGCGCCACTCTGGGCTGGGGGTGTGTCGTGGTCCTTGCGTGCCTTTATCCCCCGGCAGACGCACCGACACAGCAGGTGTGCCAGTTCCAGCAGGTTGAGCACCAGGGAAATGACTCCCACCACCAGCATGAAGATGATGAAGATGGTCTTCTCTGTGGGTCGAGAGACATAGCAGTTCACGAGGTGGGGGCAGGGGGCACGCTGGCACACAAACACGGGCTCCATGGTCCAGCCGTAGAGGCGCCACTGGCCGTAGAGGAAGCCCGCCTCCAGCACGCTTTTGCACAGCACACTGACCACATAGGTACCCATGAGCGCCCCACGAATCCGAAGACGACCGTCTTCCGCCACCGAGATCTTGGCCATCTGGTGTTCTATGGCAGCCAGGGCCCGCTCTACTTGTAGGTCCTTGGACGCCAGCGCCCGGAGCTCTCCCTCTTTCTGCCGCAATCGCTCTTCCCGCCGAGACAGGTAAATGACGTGGCCCAGGTAGATCAGGGTGGGCGTGCTGACGAAGAGGAACTGCAGCACCCAGTATCGGATGTGGGAGATGGGGAAAGCCTGGTCATAGCAGACGTTGGTGCAGCCTGGCTGGGCCGTGTTACACTCAAAATCAGACTGCTCATCGCCCCACACCGACTCGCCAGCGAGGCCCAGGATCAGGATGCGGAAGATGAAGAGCACGGTCAGCCAGATCTTGCCCACCACAGTCGAGTGCTCCTGGACCTGGTCTAGCAGCTTCTCCAGGAAGCCCCAGTCACCCATGTTTCCAGGGCCTCTCTCTCTGTGGGAAGACAGGGGTCAGACAGCCATCAGCTGGGCAGCACAACGCCTCTCTCAGCTCCTCCTAGATGGAAGCCCACAGGAGGTCTGCCAGTGTTAATCACACATTTGTGCCTTCTTTCACGGGTCAGTGCCCAAGGACGACCACATCCCAAAGAGGTCTGGATTAACTAGAGGTTCCTATGGAAACAGACCAGTTGAGGGACTTGTCCAAGGTCACACAGCTATGCCATACCCTTCCTCCCTTTTGTTCAAGGCTGGTTACACCGGGACAGTAGGGATGGAGCGAGATGTCATCTCCAGGTTATCAGGGGTCCCTATTCCCACCTTCCATGCCTCATTTAAAATGAGAGTGCCTCACTGTAATCTTTGCACTTGCCGGTGGGGGTGGGGGTGAGGGAAGATGGGGTGAGGGCGTAGAAGCCAGGGGCATTTGATTCACCTGCCAGCAAAAGACCACCTGTGACTTTAGTGGCTACACCTGGTCTTAGCCTTTGCCTCCATCCCATTTCCCTCCGAGACTGGTGCAGTCATTTTAGACCCTTAAAAGAAATGACCATAGCAGAGTGGGGGGCCCAAGGTTCCCAGAACATTTTAGGGTGTGTGTTTGGGAGTGGGTGGGTGCTTCTCCTAGAAGTAAAGCAGGTACTATCAGACCTACATTCAAATCTTGCTTCCTTCTCTCATTAGCTGGGGATTTGGATAAGTAACCTTCCAGTCTCTCTGGAGGGATTCAATGAAATAAGAGGGAAGGGCGCTGAGCACAGAGCCTGGCTATAGGCAAGCTAGGTGAGCGCCGCTGGTGGCTCGCATCGTGTCTGGCGCTCCGGGCAAGCAAGCCTCAGCCCCCAGGAGTGGAGTGATTCGCATTCCCAGCTCCCCGAACTCACCGCCTGCTTGCCCAGCTGGCCCAGGTGGAGGGGACGACCGTGGCCGAAGCTGCTCCTGCGGGAATCCTGCGGGACCGCGCCTCCCGCCAGACGCCTTAAATAGCGCGCAGCTGCGGCCTTAGAGCAGGAAACGCCAGCGGGAGGGCTCTGGGGAGCAGGGGGCGGGGACTGGGCGGGACAGACTTCCCAGGACACGCCCAGATCGAGCTGCTTGTGTTGCGGGAGATGGAAATCCTCTTGTTTATTCCCGCTGATCTTCCAGCCTGCGCTCTCCCAGGGTTCAGTCCTCGTCCTTTGTAGGGAGCGGGTTTTTAGCGAGAGCTGGCAGATCTGACACCTGGTCCCGAGGCTGTGAGGAGTGGGTGGGGTAAGAGAGAGACTCAGTGTGCCGGGCTTAGTAGACACTGGACTCACACTGGAGAGGGGTGAGACTTCCCCCTTCCTATAATCCGGTGGATCTAGGGGTCTCTGCTTTGCCTGTTCTGGGAGGGATATACCATCAGAAGTCACCTAGGAACTCCCTAGAGTCCTTAAAGACTAGGGGTGGGGGTGAGGGGTGGATCCCAGTCCCTTAGCTGGATCCCAGCTGATGTCTCTAAAAGGGAGAGAAGCCTTTCAAAGGAATTTGGAGGCAAGCAGAGCTCTGTCATTCACTCAGGTTTCACTGTGAATGAAGAGCATGGGATTAAGGAGGACCCACCTTGCAGATGAGAAAACCAGAATAAACTAGCCAGGCCTGGCTTCCTGCCCCACTTCTTCCTAGGTGCAGAAATGGAGCAGGTAAGCCCTTGGGTAGCAGTAAAAGTGTAAATGTGGGGTCCTCTGTGGTAGAACCAGGGCATCACAGGGTGTGGTTAGGGGCTGAGTAAATCAGACAGTGCAGAGCAGCACCACTGCTCTGGAGCCCATCCTGGAGCTACCAGGTCTGGCTGGTGCTGGGGCTAACGCTCAGAAAAAGTTGGGAGACCCAGACGTGACCCTTATCAGAGTAGAGAGGGTCAGACATCTGTTGCCTCCTCTGCCCTTCGGCATGTCTCCATTTTCCCCATACAGAATAAGGTTAGAAATATGCCTGCTTTGGAAGGCTGATGGGAAATTCAGTCAAAGCACTTAGTGTGCCATTGGTCCAGAAGGTCAGAGTGAGTACCCGAAACCACTGTGCTGTAAGCCCTGAATTTGGGATGCTAAGATAGGCAGAGCAAGAGTTCCAGGCCAACCTGGGATAGTGGGAACCTGTCTAAACAAATAAACAAACAACCAACAAAGGAAATACCCAGGCATTGTGGCACAGGCCTGTAATCCTAGCCACTTGAGAGGTTGAGGTAGAGGGATTAAAATTTCAGTGCTATGGTGCTGGGGATGTAGCCCAATTGGTAGAGTGCTTGCCCAGTACTTACAAAGCATTGGTTCTAGCCCTAGCATATGGATCAGGTGTGGTGGCACATGCCTGTAACCTCTCAGGAGGTGGAGGCTGGAGGGTCAGAAGTTCATGGTCATTCTCTTCTCCGCAGTGAATTTGAAGCCAGTTTGGGATACATGAGATGGGGGGGGGGATTAGTTAGTTAGTTCAAGGCCAGTCTGAGAAACTTAGGAAGACATTTGTCTCAAAAAGTTGAAAGGAAGAAGTCTGGTGGGCGTAGTTCAGTAGTAGAGCACTTGCCTGGCTTGTAAAGGGCCCAAGGTTTCAGTCTCTATTATTGCGAGTATGACCAACCCGCTAAACAAACAAAAACATCACAAAACCTGGCAGAAAGGATCTGTGTTGTTCCGGGAGAGGGCAGGAAAGCCAGGGGAGGTCAGAGTGGAGGACTGGCAGGGTCTAGGGCAGCTAGGGGAAAGGAAGGTGGCAGGTGGGTAGGAAGCCTAGGGCTGGTGGAAGTCCCAGCTCCAAACAGGATTGTACCCTTGCACCCCCCAGGGCCTCCTGGGAGGGGGCAGCTAGTGGGTGGGTTCTGACGCAGACCAGCGTGATTGCTGTCTGAGGATCAGACTGAGCTGACTTTCCCTTCCAGACCTCTCAGGGCCAGGGTAGGCTGGGCTGAACTGAGCCTCCTGGGATTCCAAAGGGGACAACTGTGGCCACTTAGTTCTGACCCTGGAGGGCATGGGAACTGGGCTCTTACCACGCCCCCAAGACAGCCTCTGCTCCAGTAGCTGCTCCGCTGAGTTGCCTTTGGGGTTGGGCCTGGTGCTTTTGAAGGTTGTACTCCCATACTGTTCCCTGGGAAGGGGGCAGGGAGCTAGTTGAGGACTGTGGGGGTGATGCCAAGGTTGCTCTTACCCACCTCCAACCCCTCCCTTATGAACTCCAAGATCAGGTTTCACGGAGGAAGAAGTAGAGACCAACCAATACAATGTCCATAAGTCAGTCATTCTGAGGGAAAGTGTTCTTAGATCCCCAGTCTTCTCCCTCCTCCCCTGTTCAGGCTGCCACTGACTCAGTGACCTGCGAGGTCACCTCAGTGGTCTCCTAGCCTCCAGGCCCTTGAGCCACTCAGTGGCCACATTTTCATAGAACTTTGGCTATAAAGTCACCCTGTTTCAAACCCTGCTATGGCCTTTCCTGCCTTCAGGGCAGGGTCTGCACTTTTCACTTCCCAGGCCTTGGCCTGTGACCTTAGCACTCTGTCACCCTGTCACTGCCCCATCCAGTTGTTCTAACTATGGGGTCTCTGTGTGCTCTTGCCTTTGTACGTGGCACTGTATCTTCCTGGAGCACCCTCACATGTAGGTCTCTCTAGTCTCTCAGGTCATTGCTCAGATGTCCTCTTCCCCAGAAGTCCTCTTGCTGGCCTCCACTGGGTTAGGTGTGCCTCTGCCCTGCAATTCATTGTTTAAATCTCTTTAGTTGTAGTTAATATATGTAATAATATATATGGTATATAAATATTTATTTATAACATGTATGATTTAACATATACATACACTATATATATGTGTGTGTGTGTGTGTGTGTGTGTGTGTGTGTGTGGCATAGACTAGTCGTTCTAGCATTCATGAGGAGGACTGACAGTCATAGGCTAGCCTATACTGCACAAGATCTCGTCTCAATCAAAACACAGCTCTTATTCCAAAGGGAATAAGAGATGGTTTATTTATTCTGGAGCCAAATATGAGTGGCCATGGCCTGGGAACTCGCTCTTAAGTTACCCCAAATATCGTGTTCTAACATGGTAACAATTTCATGAGGTTTTTATAGTAACAGAGCAAAGTGTTTTAAGAATACATCGGTGGAAACATCAGGCGGCTGGGTCTTGGCCAAGCAGAGGATTCCGTACTACAGGCCCCAGATGCAATCAGAACACTCTTAGCCTTTGGGTTGGTAGAAGCTAGGAGTCTGTATATTCCAGTCATATTACCTAATTGGCACAAGGACGTTAGGGCAAATGCAGAGGTGGGCAATACATGGCTTTTAGGGGTGCGAAAGAGAAGATAATTTGACTTGAGACCTCTAACATTTCAGCTCCCCACAATCACAATTCTAATCAGTCAGCCTGGTAGGACATCTTTAACACAGATGCAGTATGTGTGTGTAAGAGGGCCTCATTTTACACACCCACGCGTGCGCACACACACACACACACACACACACACACACACACACACACACACATCTATCATCATAAAACCTGCATCTCAGCTGAGTTAGCTTCAACACGTATCAAGTATATTCACGTTGCTATGCAACAGCTCTCCAGAACTTTTCATCTTGCCACGTGGAAGTGGTACCCATTGAATCCCCTTTTCTTTACTCCCCCTGCTCCATTACACTGGGAGCTTCTTAAGGGCCAGCAGGCAGCACAAAGCAGGGTAGCAGGCCTGTAGATGACTTTACCAATTCGACGTGTGCTTACCGAGTACCTTGTGGTTCTGTAACACTGTCCAGACACTGTGAGCAAGCAGAGGACACAGAGCTTCTTAGCCTCCTGAACTTTACTTTCCAGCTGTGGGAAGGACAGAGAAGACAATGAAATAAAAGATGAGTTAGTGATTCATGCTGAGGGGCAAATACTGTAGGGGGACTCAGAGCATCCAATTTTAAGTTCCCATAGACGAGAAATTTTCACCTAACAGCTGCCATTGAGGCTGAGCCGTGAAGAAGGAAGGTCCGTGGTTGCCTAGGCATTCCAGATGGAGAGAACCTGGGTATAAAATCCCCGAGGCAGGGGTGTGCCTGGTGTTTCCTCCCTGAGGTGCAGTGAGGAGGTCTACATGGCTGGGACAGGTAATAAAGAGGCGCACAGGAAGGTGAAAGGTAAATTGTGGGGTGGGGCAGATACTCAGACTCTGACAGTTTGAGGCAGAGGAATGCTGTGGTCTCACTTTGGCTTTGCAGCCTGTCCCCCACCCCAGGCTGTGTTGGGAATAAACTGTGGGGGTGACACATGCAGACACCTTGAACTGTGTTGAGCCTGCTCAGGTGGCGGCATTCTCAGGTCTGCTTCTGCTGTCCCAGTGGTCACATCCATCCTACAGTGATTCCTGGCTCCACTGTGCCCCCTCCCCCCGCCATCTATGAATGCAACTCCCCAATGTTCCCGTGTTCTCAGTTCCTCTCCAGTCAGTCTCCCAGGGTCAGGAGCAGGAGACAAGGGGGTGTCTTAACTAGCTGGGGCTGCTATAAACAGAATACCAGAGTCTCAGTGGCTTAAACCAAAATGTTCCTTCCATGAAGGTCTGAAAGTGGGAGATCAGGAGCTATGCAGCATGGCCAGGTTCTTGGTAAAGGATAGCTGACTTACATAGTCACATGACAGAAAGACCCCCCCCCACTTCCTCTCCCCTTTTCAACGGTCTCCTGTGGCCATACTGCCCTCAAACTCCATATGTAGCTGAGGATGACCTCAGCTCTTCGACCTCTTCCTACTGAGTGCTAAGATTACGAGGTTGTACCATTACACTCAGTTTTGTGGGGACCTGGAGATTAAGCCCAGGGTTTCATGCATGCTAAGCAAGCTCTTGACCAACTGAACTACACCTCCAACTCATCCCACACCTTTTTGTTTTTGTTTATATTTTTGAGAGTCTCACAGCATGGACAAGACTGTCCTCAAACTGATGATCCTCCTGCCTCAGCCTCTCAAGTGCTGGTGTTGTAGGTGGGTATCACCACGCTGGGCTTTCCCTGTATCTCTTTTTATAAGGACACTAATCCCGCTTGACAGGGCTCTACCCTGATAACTCAAACATCTCCCAAAGGCCCACTGCCTAATACCATCACCCTGGGGGCAGGAGTTCAATGTATGAATTTGGAAGCTGGGGAGGATAACACAAATTGTGTCCATATACAACACAGGGGTTTGTTCTAGAATGAATGAAGACCTCTTGTTCATCTGGGGCTGAAGAGCGTGGTGACCATGTGCCGTAGACTCAGACTTGGAGACGACTTGAAATTTCCTATTAAGTGCAGGAATGAGGGAGGCCTGCTGTAACTCCCCTTGTGTCTGCGAAGGGGAGGTAGGGAGAGGCGCACTCCAAGGGGATATGAGTGCCACCTGGTGGCAATAGTGATTGTCACTGGGGATTTGTGAACAGCGGCTAGATACAAGCTCCGGGTGGATCAGTGTGCAGACTGCCTCAGAACATCTCTGTCAAAGGCTCGATGCACAGGGCTGGGCAAAAATTCAGAAGGCATCTTATATATTTCATGTCTGGAAACACCATGATTGATTAGCCAGTACCAAAAGTCAGGCCACTATAAAAATCACTTTGCCTTTGCTGCGTATCACAGGTCAGGCTATTATGAACGTTGCTTCGTCTCTGCTGCCCATTATGATAACTCCGATCGCTTTGCCTTTGGTGATTCAGTGCTACCACCTGGCCCCTGCTATTTTGGGTCCCAATTAAACCCACTGTATTTGATTCATCCAATTGAGCAGCAGTGTCTTCAACCCTAAGGTCTGGCACAGGAAAAGGGCAACAGCAAAGCTCTTCAAATGTGCTGGCACACTCTCACCATTATGCATCTCACAGGATTAGTGAAGGGCATGTCTTCTGGACCTTCCCATTGTGGAGGATTAGGTTTTACACAGTGTACCCACTCTAGCCTTGCTGTTTCCCTGAGTCTTAAAATCCCTTCATCAACACTAAGTCAAGGGATATCAGGCACCTCCAACTCCTTTTCACTAGGCCATCCTTTGACAAAAGCTTTATCCAACCATTCAAACAAAATTTGACACTTTTTAAAAACTGTGCAAGCTTCCATATTAAACTTAGAATCTCCACATAGAGGATCCGTCTCAATAAACTCAGCCTGATCCAGTTTTACGTTCCTTGTACCATTATCGTAATCCTTAAATCCATTTCCACACACATTCCCCAGACTTCTGCTTGAATGAGTTGGCAAACTCATTAAGCTCTTTAGTAGCATAGTGTACCTCCTCATGGACTGCACTCTCTACCTCCTTTCTAGGAGCTTGCTTTAGTCTGGTTATAGGTGTAGAGGTAACTATTGGTGAGCCCCGAGGGACGTCAGTATTGTCTTGCCTGGCATCCCCTTTAGAGAAAGTCACTGGTGGCTTAGCAGACAATGAAAGATTAATTTCCTCAGTCAAAGGCAGAAAAGGCAATATTTCAGTGGGTGGGGGTAGGGGTGGGGTATATCTTCTGTTGAGGATGGAGAGACTCCTTCCTCAGGTAAGATAAACTCTTGAGAATCTGAGGGTTTAAAGTTCTCAACTTCAATGGGGGCCCTCCCACACATCTCTACTCCAACTTACAGGATCCCATTTTTTAACCAATCAGTGCTCCCACTTTAACACCCTCAGAGGCTGGGGCTTGAATTTTCTTTGTAATTCAGCCAGGATCAGAATGAAAGCGTTGGTTTGTCTAAAACTCAAGCTTGGTGGCTGCTGGAGAGAAGATCCTCTTCCAGGGCATACTTAGAAACCTTTAGACATTTATCCACATCTGGAGTCGGTCAATTTTGTCCCCAAGTTTATTGTTTTTCATTGTGTTTTGAGATGCTAGAAACTGGTTAATTTTTATCATGGAACCCCTTATTTTCCTTTGTCAATTTATCCAGGGAGGGCAAGAGTTTAGTAGCCAACCAGCATCATCCTTATTCTTCCACAAACTGTCAAAAGCTTTATATACAGAGTCACCAAATCTGTTGCTTCTCACAATTGGTGAATCATGCTAATCAGATGCATTTGTCTCCTTAGGTTTGTAAAACAGTTCACACTGTGGTCTTTCAGCACTCTCCGAGCTTCCAGGAGAGGCTTCAGTAACTGTTAACTGTAGGTATTGGCAAATTGCAAAGTTATTCCACATAACTTTTAAAAAAAATCATCCTTATAATTCTGTTGCTTTAGAACCACTTCTGGTACCAACATCTGGATTAGTCAGGGTTCTCTAGAGGAACGGAACTTAGAGAATGAATCTACCTATATGCAGAAAGGGGATTTATTAGAATGGCTTACCTAATCCAACAATGGCCGTCTACCAATGGAAGATCTTATGATCCGGTAGTTGTTTGGTCCACAAGGCTGGATATCTCAGCCAGTCTTTAGCACACATCGGAATCCTGAAGAAGTTGGCTCTATACCAATAAAGGAATGGACTTGCCAGCAAGAGTCAGGGAAGCAGGCGAAAGATGTCCCTCCTTCTGTGGGCTTGGCTTCCATCCTGGAGAAATGTGACCAGGGCCAAGAGCTCAGTCCCCTCCTGGAAGAGTTGATGTTTTCTGGTTGCTGTGACTTCTGGGCCACCCTTGGTTAGACATCTGGCACCTACCTAGGAAGATGCTGGCGGGGCTGGGAAAGAAGCTCAGTTGGTAGGTGCTTGTCTCGTGTCTTAGTCACTGTTGCGGTGACAAAACACCATGACCAAGGCAATTTATAAAAGAAAGCTTGCTTACAATTTTGGTGGGTTAGTCCGTTATCACCATGGCGGCAGACAGGCATGGAATAAGCTGGAGAAGTAGCCGAGGACTCACATCTGATCTGAAAGTTGCACAGAGAGAGAGGGAGACCAGACCTGGCTTTTGAAACCTCAAAGCACCCCCCCCCCCCCCCCCCCCCCCCCCCCGTGACACACTTCCTCCAACAAGGCCACACCTCCTAATCCTTCCAAAACAGTCCACCAAATAGGGACCAAACGTTCACATATATGAGCCCACGAGGGTCATTCTCATTCAAACCATCACACCTCACAAGCACAAAGATCTTGGTTTGATCCTCAGCATTTCATAAAACTAGGTGTGATGATGCACACCTGTATCCCCAGCACTCAGGGAGAGGCGACAAGAGGACCAGAAGTTCAGAGTCATCCTCAGCAACATGGCAAGTTCAAGACTAGCCTGAGGGACATGAAACTTTTTTTAAAATTTGTTTTTATTAATTTTTCATACAATATATTTTGATCATATTCTTTTTTCCTCCCCCAACATCTCCTAGATCCTTCCCATCTCTCTACCCACCCAAAGTCATGTTCTTTCTCTCTCCAAAAAAGAAAAAAACCCAAAAACAATAAAAGAAAATCAAAACAAACAAACTTAAACCATTAAGACAAAAATTCCAAAACAAAACAAAAAGCACACAAAAACCATGGAATTCCTTTTGTATTGGTCAAGTACTCCTGGGCGTGGGGCCTTCCCTGGAATGTGCAGATGTACCCAGTGACGCTCCATTGGTGAAAACTGATTTTCCCTGACCCAGCAGGTATGTCTTTATCAAATCCTCCCATCAAGGCTTAGGGATCTGTGCAGAAATGGAGGAAAAGTGGTGGAGGACTCCAAAGGAAACGGTGTCCTCCAGACACAACAGGACTAATGCACATATGAACTCACAGGGACCATGACAGAGAGCACAGAGCTTGCACAGGTTCAAACCACACAAAATCCCGGAAGGGGGAGTGGCCACAGCTGGCTAAGAAGCTATTTGAAACTCTTGTGTTTTTGTTTTTGTTTTAAAGGAAGTGGGGCATGGCTGGAGAGATGGCTCAGTGGCTAAGGGTACTTGCTGCTCTTGCAGGGGACCTGAGTGCTCACAGCCACTGTAACTCTAGCTCCAGGGGATCTGATCCCCTCTTCCGGACTCCATGGGCACCTGCACTCATAAACAAACATACCTCACCCAGACATATACACACATGATCAAAAATTTTTTAAAAATAAAAAAAAAAAGGACAATCCTGAAATCTGTAGCAGCAAACAGGTAGAGATCACTCCTCCCTGGGACCTTTGTAACTAACTGCCCAGCCCAGGCAGAGAGCTACCCAGATAGAGCCCAATCACCAGAGACTCTGCAGGCACAGTCACACCTAGGCATTTCCTGGCCCCAACGGCTCTACGCTAATGTTTTACCTACGTGTCTCCTTTGATCTCTGGAGCAGTCCTCTTAGAATGAACCGTTCTGAGTGCTGAGTTGAGTCCTTCTGCCCTTCAGAGCTACTCTCCACCCTACCCCACCCCACTCTGTGCCCTGGGAGACTCACCTGCACCCACAGACTCAGCCGGCCCCCTCGTGCTCCACCTTCTGGTTGGGCTGGGTCAGTGAGCGCCACTGGCAGGTTAACAGGAGGTGGGGGAGTGAGGCGGTGGGGGTGGGGATTATTGGCTCGTGTGTCGAAATGCATCCTCTCGCTCCTGCTCACTAGCACATTGGTACTAACCCCACCCCCACCCGAGGTGACTGCACCATTCCCTAGGTGCCGGAGAAGTTCTTTTTTTTTTTTTTTTCAAGTGGCTTTTCAAATGCCCACAAAGCAACCTGAGGAGGAAAAGGTTTATATTGTCTCACTTCGAGGTTGCAATCTGTTATGGAAAGAAGATATGGCAGCAGGGATATGAGGACTCTTGGTTACTTCAGCCAGGAAGCTCAGGGCTGGTTGCTCAGCTCACACTCTCCTTCTTTTTCAGCCCAGGACCTTGGTTTCTGAGGTGCTGCCCACTGTTAACCTAATCTAGACAGTCCTTCACAGACACGGCCAGAGCTGGTCATCTGGCTGATTCTATGCCCTGCCTGGTTTACAATTACATCACAGGCACTGCGGTATCCCTTGATTTTCCTCAGTCACACTCATGATCCTGAAAACTATCTCTGTAGGAAACACCCTCCACCCCCGATCCTCCACCCCTCAGGACCACCTCAGTGTGAAGCCAAGGTTGGCTTTGAACTCATCATCCTTCAGTCTCAACCTCCCAAGTGCTGAGCTTACAGGCATGAACTACCACAGTGACTTAATGTGAATGTGTCATGCTTTTTCTGTTGGGACCTTAACTGACACAGGTCCTATTGTATTGATGATAAGGCAGAGGTTCTTAAAGTTCGATCCAAGTGTGGAGTGGTGAAAGTGAAATAATGTAAATATTGTAAAATAATGAGGCAGTGATTTAATTCGGGGTGCGCTCGGGGGGGGGGTGTTCAGGGAGCAATCAGCCTAGCCGGAGCCCGTTAAACCGGGCTGACTCACCCATTCCTTAACGGCCACAGAGAGCAAAGGTGAACCACAACCTGTCTGTTTGCGAGGTGCCCTAACCTCTTTTTGCCTTCGTTGGCTGTCAGCCCACTGGCTCCTGACTTTCTGGCTCTTGGCATTGGTTTTAACGGTCACTAAATGTTCCTGAGGGTTAGCCTATGCTTGCACAGGGCTCTGCTTCATATCCTAGTCTGGCTTGGGATGTTGGATTCTCTTCATCGGCAGGTCATGGTTGTACTTGGAGTGGGGCTGTGAACAGAGCTGTAATGCAGAGAGTCTGTGCTTCTGTCTCCCCGGGACTGGCACCTTGGGCGTAGGTCCGCTTAGGTTGTCCCAGCATCTTTCTTAGGGCTGGTGTGAGGGAGTTCGGGGGAAATGGACAGAGTTGAATGAATTGCTGGGTGAGGCTGGGATGTGAGCAGTCTCTAGAGTGGCTATGTACTTACTCTGCTATGAGTGTACATGAGTGAGAGTATGAGTAGCAGGGATTTTGTGAACACAGGGTGGGGATGTGGACTGAGTGACGGAGTGCAAATTTATCTGTAATGAGAGTGACTGATTGTGTGTGCTCAGATCAGTCTAACTTAGGAAGGCTGGTGGCGCCCTCTGGTGGCCACAACTAGAATCCCAATGTGTGTATCCCCTGGTCCGTCCTCCCCGCCCCCAGGTTCCCTGCCACCAGCTGCCACCAGGAACTGCACCCTTTCCCACCCTCAGCTTCAGCCTAGGTCACACTCCCTAACCTAGCTTCATCCCCAAGCCCCAGGGCTCTTTCCTATTCCCGGGGCTGCCTCCTCTGACTTCAGGGAGCTGTGGGTGGAAGTTGGGGAGAACGGAGGAAAAGAACCAAATTGTATAAAACACAACTTTATTGCCTTAAAGGAAACTGACTTGGATGTATTCCCATTCCATGCATGCCCCCAAGGTCCTGGCCACAGGGTGCGGTGGGCTGAGCACCCTGCTGGAGGAAGGAGAGTACTGCTGCCTGAAGGCGGAGGCTGGGAAAGGGGATCCAGAGGACCCCTGAGTGTCCCAAACAGCAGTTGACATGACAAGACCTGCTACCACTTTCCACATTTGCTCTTTGGCCTCCAGAACATTCCACCTAGGAACTGAGCAGCTTCTTGTGGGGGAGTAGAGACTCCCTCTGGCTGGCTGTCCCCAGTCCAGGGCCAGCCCCTCTCCTCTGAGACCCCCAGTTCTTTTTTGCTGTTGCTATCTCTTCTGGAGAGTCTCGCCCCTCCTCCTCTGTGCTTTTCTGAGAAGATGCCTGGCCTGGCAGTCCCCTGGGGTAGGTAGAAGCCCTGCTTACCAGCTCAGCTACGTAGACCCTTGCATGCATGTAGTGGATTTGCCAATCTAAATGTCTCTCTGAAGCTGGGTTTGCCATGTTACCTATACCAGGTAGCCAGCACGGAGCCCAGCGCCCACAAATATCTGCTTCAAACGGAATTGGCTAGCTTAGTGAATTCAAAGTGTGGGGGGGTACCCAGTACCCCCCAGGACCCCTCCACCTGCAGCGCCTCCCTGCTTCACTCCGTCTCCAGGGGCACGGTTCAAATGGGGGTCAGATTGGGCGCTGAGGCCTGCGGCTTGGCGTCGACTGGGACTGCGTCTGGTTCCAGATCCCCACTCTCCAGAAGCTTGTGGTGACAGCGGCAGGTGGAGGCTCGGCTGGAGGACTTCGGGGAGCTGCTGCTCTTTGTAGACTTGACCTTGCTCAGGCCTCGCATAACCCTGTGGAAGATGAGGTAGCAGATCTCACAGATGGTGAGCACGATGCAGACGGCAGAGGCGCCTACCATGAAGTAGGTGAAGACCTTCTTCTCCGTGGGCCGAGCGATGTAGCAATCCACGGTGTTGGGGCAGGGTACCACACTGGCACACTGCACCAGACGTGGCATGGTAAAGCCATGCCAGAGCGTGTGTAGGACATACAGGAAGACCAATTCAATGATGAGCTTGAAGATGAGGCTGAGCAGGTAGGTCCACCACAGGCCGCCGTGCTTCTTGCCGGGGTGGCTGTACAGCTTGGCACACTGCTCCCCGTGCTTCAGGCGATGCTTCCGTTCCCGCTCCTCGCGGTAGGCTACGTGCAGGATGACCAACATGGAGGGACACGTGACGAAGATGAGCTGCAGGGCCCAGAGGCGGATGTTGGAGATGGGGAAGAAGTTGTCATAGCACACGTTGGTACAGCCAGGCTGCCTGGTGTTGCAATCAAAGTCTTTTTGCTCGTCACCCCACACACGCTCAGCCGCCACCACGTACACCAGCACCCGGAAGACGAACACTACTGACAGCCAGATGCGCCCAAATGCCGTGGAGTACTGGTTCACGCCGCTCAGTAGGTCCTGGAGCTTCTTCCAGTCCATGGTGCCTGCTCACAGCTCTGGAGGCTGTGCCCTCCTGAGGGAATAATGGAGAAAACCGTTATGCTAACGATTCATTTGATGATTATTTATTAAATTAAAAAATTATTATTTTTTCATTTATGGATATGCGTCATTGTTTATGCATGTGCACGCACCAGAGTTCAGAACAGAGTGTGGGTTCCTCTGCAGCTGGCATTAATAGGCCATTGTAAGCCACCAGACTATGTGGGTGCTGGGAACTGAACTCTGGTCCTTTGATAGATCTCTAAACTGCTCAGCCATCAATCCAGCTCTGTCTTTTTTTTTTTAGAAAAAAACAAAACAGGCCGGGTACAGTGGCGCACGCCTTTAACCCCGGCACTCAGGAGGAAGAGGCAGGTGGATCTCTGTGAGTTCGAGGCCAGCCTGGCCTACACAGTGAGTTTCAGGACAGCCAGGACTATATCACGAGAAGTTTTCTTAAGAGAGAGAGAGAGAGAGAGAGAGAGAGAGAGAGAGAGAGAGAGAGAGAGAGAGAGAGAGAGAAACAAAGAAAGAAAAGGAAGAAAGAAAGAAAGAAAAGGAAGAGAAACAAAATTTCACTATGTATCTCAGGCTCAGCCATTTCTCTACCCCTCCATTTTTTTTTTTTTTTTTAATATAAAACAAGTTTTACAATGTAGCCTGGACTGGCCTGGAACTAATGACTCTGCCTCCCAAGTGCGGGGGTTAAAGGTGTTCGCCTCCATGGCCACGCTCACTGAGTTTTTCATTCTGGTGGACTTGGTCAGTCATCACCAGGATCCTAAGAGGTGAGGACTCTTCCCAAGCTGTAGATAGACACTGAGCCTGGAATAGGCAACCCGCCCAAAGTGAGAGCTAGAGTGCATTGCGGACAGTGACCCTTTACCGTGACACACACACACACACACACACACACACACACACACACACACCATTTACTGCATATTCAGGACCTCATTTAACCCTCTGTAAGGGCACCCTGAAGTGGCTCCTGCTCTACTCCCAACTCATCGGTGGAGAAACCAATAATTAAATGACAGTGACTGCAAAGCACACAGGGTGCATGATAAGTGTTGGATAAATGCTGGTGACTCATGGCTGCAGGGTGCAGCAGGCAGGCCAGGAATTTGCATGAAGAGGATTAGACTTAGGCCCCTGCTCTTCCATCCCTTCCTGGATGCCCACCCTAGACCATTGGTTTTTTGTTTTGTATTTTTTCCCCTTTCCCTTTTCAGACAGCGTCTTAGATGCTGACTTTGAACTCTTTGTGTAGCCAGGGATAACTCTGAAATTCTAATCCTCCATCCTCTGCTCCCTAAGTGCTGGTTTTGCAGGAGTGTAACACCATGCCCAGTTTTATGTGGTATTGAGGATCGAACCCCAGGCCCTGGGCATGCTAGGCAAGTACTGAGCTACATTCCGAGCCCCATGCCACAATATTGAAAACTGTTCTCTCATTGATGTTTCCAAAGCATCCTGTGAACTTGGCGCTGGGAACCTATTCTACAAAGAGGAGACGAAGTTGGACGAGGAGAAGAGACCTGGGAACGTGTTTTTCTTTTTATTTAAATTTTATTTTAGGTGTATGAGTTTTGCCGGCATGTATTTCTATGCACCATATGGGTGCCTGTATAGTGCTGATAGAGGCAGGAATAAGGCACCAGCTCCCCTGAAACTGTAGTTATAGATAGCTGTGACCTGCCACGTGGGTGCTGGGGATCAAACGCAGGTGGTTTGGAAGAGCAAGAGCAGCCAGTGCTCTCAAATGTTTAGTCACCTTCCCCTCTCCAAGACCTGCTAATGTCACACAGTCAGGGGTAGTCAAGACCGGGAGGGAGGTTTGCAGCAGGTGGGAGATGCATAGGGGTTTGGGTCTGTTTCCTGGGAGAGCACTCATTTCAGATGATCTGTAGAGACAGCAGGGCCTGAGGGAGTCTAGCCACCCTAGGTTTGCTGTTGGCCCTGGCTTTGTAGGGCCGATGGGTCAGGCCATCTCATCTTCCTCCCAGTTCGGGGTGACTCAGAGGGTGTTCACAGGTGGACCTGCTGAGTGTACCTGGGATTGGCATGTTGTTAGGGGTGTGAGCGTATTCACCTCTCCCCAAGCCCACGTGGACCTGGGTGCGCACGAGAGTGCTTCCGAGGCTGGACCACTGCCTTGGCCCAAGCTATCGTCATTCTTGCCCATATTCTTGCCACAGTCCCCTCATTGACCTTTGAGCAATTCTCTGGAGCCCATTAAATCACAATTGATTATATTCCCTCCTTCTTAAAACTTCACTAGTTCTCAGGGTGCTTAACTCCCAACTCCAGAGTCTCAGCCCTCACACACACACACACACACACCCAGCACACACACACCCCGCACACACTCACACACTCACCTTGCTCTCTGTTTGGGCCCTGCCTGATTCCTCCTGCCTGGAATGCTCTTCCTCTAGAGCCTTAAGTGGCCGGACCCTACTCATTAACTAGATATCTCTGCTCCAACATCCCCTTAGGGTCTCCTTTCAAATTATTTCAGGTCTGAACCTGTTCCAGTCAGCCTGCTCCCGTTCCCCTCGGAAGGGCTCAGTCTCAATTTGAAATTTAAGTCTTGCTCATTTTTTTTTTTTTGGTTTGTTTTTGTTCTCACGTATCATCTGTCTGTCCAATTAACATGCCTGCTTGACTCTCCAGCTGCAGCAAGTTTGGTTTCGCTCTGCATACAGTAGGTACTCAATTCACGCTGGATGTGTAAACAGGCGAAAGCTGAGTTTGCCGAGAGGCGGTGGGAGGGCTGGGCAGGACTGCGGAGGAGCGAGATCCCGGTATGCTTCCTCAGCGTTGCTGCCTTCTGCAGGGCCTGTCTTTTGAGACTCTCCGTTCTGGACAAGATGGGGTGACTGGGAAGCCCTAGTTCACGAAGACCCTCTCGGGTTTATTCCGGGCGCTTTCTAAGCCCTGACCTCTAGGGAGGGTCACAGATTAGCACCTGAGTTCTGAGCTGGTACTGCCACTTACCAGCTTGGGGACACTCGAGAGTTTTGTGAAGTCGCTAACCCTGTTCCTTATCTCCTATCTTGGTTTGCTGCAAGAATCTGCGACTGTTCCCGCCCAGTCTGCTCTTCCCGGGGAGTGCTCTGGGAGAGGGAGGGGGAGGAGAGGGGTTCCTTCCACCGGTACCCTCTAAGGCTGCAGCAGCCCCCTCTGAGGATCCCCATTCTTGGTGGAGGCTGCCTAGTCCCTCCTAAGACACACCCCGAGACAGACTCACCTGCAAAGAATTTCCCGCCTAGCCCCTGTTGTGGACTGGTGGAGCCGGTTCTGGATCCACTGTTGCCCCCCAACTCCAGCTGCCAGAACAACCGTTTTTATGCAGGTGCAGGGCCGAACCTATCCATCTCTTGCTTTCTACCCCTCACTGTGGCTGCCCCCCAAAGTAAAGAACAACCGTTTTTATGCAGGTGCAGGGCCAAACCTATCCATCTCTTGCTTTCTACCCCTCACTGTGGCTGGCCCCCCAAAGTAAAGCTCCTCACTTGGGCCCCGGGGCCTCTAGTTTCCTTCCATTCTAGGCAGCTTGGGAGCTTGTGGACCTGGAATAGGGGCGCCGCCGGGTCCAGAATACCTGTGTGTGTGTGTGTGTGTGTGTGTGTGTGTGTGTGTGTGTTCGCGCGCGCGTGTGTGAGTTGGGGGTGAGTGGGAAGCAGGCAGAGTTGGTTTAAGGTGCCTCTCCACTGCCCTTCTGGCAGCACTCCACCCCTAGCCTGGCCGCGTGGGCAGGCTCCAGTCCAGCCCACCAGGGGATCACCATAGAGAGGGGCGCTCAGTGCCCGGGATTGTCGCCGCCCCTTCCCGGTACTTACAGTCAGCTCAGCGGTGCTGCCACCGTGGGGGTCTGGCCCCTCGTGCCCAAGACCCACAGCAGAGGAGGAACGAGGTCAGAGCCAAGCCTAGCTCTGTAGCCTCAGTGAGGCTTGTGGTGAGCACGGCCAGAGGCAGCGTGGAGGAAGGGCGGCCGGGGGAGGAGCCTGGAGTTGCCTCAGGGGTAGGGGTTCTAATCCTGAAGCAGCTGCAGATCCGAGAGCCTCGGCTTGCTCCTGCGTGGAATGGGGGCATTGATGGCCACTGACAGGGCTGTTGCAAAGGCTGCAATGACATTAGGGCATGAAAACACTTTGCAAACTGTTAAATGCCGTGACAGGACGGATGGCAATAAATGATTCCTAGTCCACGCCTAGTTACCACGGATACCCTGGCCTGTGGCCCGCCCATCTGGATTACTGCCTCCTGCAAGGTCTCAACCCTGCGTTGGGACACTGCGGGGGCAGAGATGCAGGGGGGGGGGGGGGGGGCTTTCCTGCCCTGCTTTTTCCTTGATGACAATCTGCAGGGACGCAGATGTATCTTTGTGACAGTCCTGCGGGGCTCACACTCTGTGCTGGCAGCCGGAAGGGACACAACCCGGAAAAGAACTCTTAGGGGCAAGGGTGGTGCTTGGAGCAATTTCAGAAGATCCAGTCTGTCCAAGGGTGTGTGGAGCAAGGTGGGAGGCAGAGCTTGGAAAGGGTGGAGGCCTGTGGTTGAGGAGCTCCTGAACTGGGCTCTAGGGACCAGGAATGCGGAGTCTCTTTTGTGTGCCAGGACGGGGATCCTGAAAGCCCCTGGCACCCCAGGAACGGAAACCCAGTGTTTCCCTGGGGATCCCCAGATCTTAGTCACAACCCTGCCCGAGACTTCACTGTCTAGACAGAGATGACTGTTGCCCGACCCTGGTGACTATTCATCCCACTTGCCGGGCCTGCATCCATTGGTGCTGACTTCTCATCTACAAAAGGCACCCATTGTTAGGAGGATCCGTTACCGAGTCCTATTACTTGGAGGGATTCCTGTGCCCCTGAGCTGTGCTCTTGGGATGAGGCTGCTTCCTCTATGTGCTTCTTACCATTTTTACAGCATACAAATGAAATATTTCTCATCATTTCTGAATTTAAAGGAGAAAATGGAGTGATGTGCTCAGGGCCACACAGAAGTCACAGGGCCAGCTCCAGAGACCTCAATGAAGTCGGCTTTGGATGAGGCGATCTTGTGCTTGCTATGGACATGGATGGCCCTTATCAGCACTGTGGCTAGGCGGTGCTGGGGCTTTCTAGATGGCTCTGCTAATGTGCTGAGTGATGTGGGGGACCCTGACCCTGCCACCTGCTGCTTATCACCTATTACTCCCCTACACTTCAGAGCAAAACTCCCGCCCCCATTTCCTCACCCCCTGCTCACTCTTCAACCCATCGGGACATTTCTGTCCCTGCTGTGCCACTAGAAAAGACTTGTCAAGGTCACTCTGACCTTCACCAGGCTAAATCCTACAGTCATAAATCCTTGACCCTCTGAAGCAGCTGTCACCGTGGGGGTCACACCTTCCTTCTCAGAGCACCTTCCACCCCCAGCTTCCTTGACACCCTCCCCGTTTCCTGGTCCCTGGGATGCCTTCCATCAGGGCTCTACTGTGGGTGCTCTGGGCCAGGCCCAGCATCTCCCATCCCAGGTGAGCTCACCCCGTCCTAGGGCCCCACCACCCATTCACTGAAGCGCTCACGTGTTCCTGGCCGGCGCTAACAAATACCAGGTTGTGCAACCAGGGCTTCCCACGCGTCCCTTGACTAATAGGTTCTGGTTCTGCTTTAAGAACAACCTGTGCTCAGTCAACTACAGAGGAGCCTTCCTGTAACCCATGGAGCGGGTGCTCTGTGTGCTACTGTGTCCATCTCGGTAGACGGAGTGCTCTCTTCCGCTGTTTTAAAGAGATAAAGCGTGTTTATGCAATCATATGCTCCAAGTCGCTTCCAGCTCTTCCTTTCAGGGTTAGGCATGTGTGGCTCTGTCGGCAGAGCACTTACCAGCCCCTCCTCCTGTTCCCTCCCTCCCCTCCTTCTCCTTTCCTTCCCCTCCCCACCTATCCCTTCCCTCTATCGCTCCTTCCATTGCAACAAATCTCTTTGAACAAATATTATTTGACCTATTCTTTTCGTGTGTGTGTGTGTGTGTGTGTGTGTGTGTGTGTGTGTGTGTGTGTGTGTGTATGCATGTGTGCATTCGCATATGAGTATGGGAAAGTGCATGCCAGCTCCTGAGTCTGGGTCAGAGGACAATCTTGAGTGTGAGTCCTCAACTTCCACCTTGTCTGAGACAGGGTCAGGGTCTCTTATTCACTGCTTTATATCCTAGGCTGGCAGTGAGCTTCCAGGGAGTCCTGTCTCCACACCCATCTCACTGCAGGAGTGCTGGGATTACAGAGGCAAGCTATTGTGTCTGACTGTGTGTGGGTCTAGAGGATCTGAACTAGGGTCCTCATGCCTTCCATACTGAGCATGTCCTCAGTCCTAACTCATTTAAAATGGTGTCTATAAGCTGTATTCCCAGAAGTGGAGCTTTTGGGTTAAAGTGATGTGCTGTTTAATGTTTTTTATTCTTTATTTTTTTAGAAGCATAAATATTTATTTGTAGCAAAGGAGTTTGCGCACAGTGTTAAAAATCTACAACTTGTTAAATTCACATTTGCACTTCACCTTTTTAAACAAACATTTATAATCATTATTTTATACAGCTATAGATATGTAAGTACAGCATCGAGTTCAACTGTTTAATGTTTTGATAGATATTGCCAAGTCCTCTCCATGGATGCATTGGTCACATTACCATGACACATCAGGGTTTCTTTCCACAGTCCTTGCCACGAGAAAGCATTACCCAATTTTATGATGGCTGCTGTGTCTATTTTGTGTTTCTCTTGAGAGATCCTAGTCTTTGAAAGTGTCTGAAGAGCCATTTTGTTGTTGGATTTTCTTCTTGTAAACTTTCCTTTGCCTTAGTCCGTTTCCTATAGGTAACTGCCTTCTTAGTATTTACTTCTTGGGAATTCTTTACATATTAAGGAAATAATGATGTCTGTGATACAAATAGAATTTCCTCTGTTTGAAAATTGTCTTTTGACTTTGTATATGTGTTTTTTTTTAAATGTATTTTAACTTTATTTTATGTGCATTGGTGTGAAGGTGTCAGATCCTGGGGAACTGAACTTGGAGACAGCTGTGAGCTGCCATGTGGGTGCTGGGAATTGAACCCGGGTCCTCTGGAAGAGCAGCCAGTGCTCTTAACAGTTGAGCCATCTCTGCAGCCCTGTACATGCATTTTAAAATTAAAAAAGTTTACGTGATATATTTTGATCATATTATGTCCCCTCCCCCAACTCCTCTCAGATCCATTCGGCCTTTCTACCCACTCAGTGTTCTTTCTTTTTTCTCTCTTTTAAGAACAAAAAGAACAACAACAACAAAAAAAAACCCAAAATAACAGGCCCCTACAAAAATACAAAAATAAAAATCAAAACAAATAAGCAAAAGACCAATAAGACAAAAAGATGCCAAAACAAAACAAAACGAAACAAAAAGTCCACACTCATGCACACACACACACACACACACACACACACACACACACACACACATCACACACACACCACACACACACCACACACACACCACACACACACACACACACACACACACACACACACACCACACACACCACACACACCACACACACCACACACACACCACACACACCACACACACACACACACACACACACACACACACACACACACACACACACCATTGGGTTTTGTGCTGGCAAACTCCTGGGCATGGGCTTATCCTTTGTGGAAGTTTTGCCAGTGGGTGCCAATTGTATATGTAGTTTTTTGCCAGGCAGAATTAAACATTTTTTTATATAGTCAGATGTATGGTTTTTTATGGTCTCTGGGTTTGGTCCTGATTAGAAATGCTTCTGCCACTCTGAGAATGGATGTAAATGTATCTGCCCTGATTTCCTCAAGTTACTGACCTCATGATATCCATCAGATCATGTTGTTATTAAAACCTCCCAGTGACTGTCATTAGCTTTAGACTAATACCCACTCTCCCGAGGTTGGCCTCCAAGGCCACAAATAAACTCCTTCTTTGTCTCCTGTCCCACCACACTGTCCCTTTGATGACACCTCCTCGCTCACACCTTTGGGACCCTGTGATGTAGAGATTCCTCAGACAAGCCACGTTCACACCCATCTTCTGGCTTTCTCACTTGCTGCTCATGGCTCTGCAAGAGACATGCCCCTCCTCTTTATTTGAGTGACTTTCTCTAGAGTGTCCTTGCTCACCCTCTTCCTCAGCAGGTCGGTCTCTAGAAAGTGCTCTGGTTATCCACAGAAGCAGGGAGCCCCTGGGCCATGTCCCTGCCAATTCTCCAGACACTTGGTTAATGCTAGTAAATGACATGCTTAGGGTACAGAGACTGTATGTGCACACCATGCATGTGTGTGTGCATGTGTGCATGCATGTGCACCCATGCATGTGTGTGCATGTGTGTGTGTGTGCATGTGTGCATGCATGTGCACCCATGCATGTGTGTGCATGTGTGTGTGTATCTGTGTGTGTGCATGTGTGCATGCATGTACACCCATGCATGTGTGTGCGTGTGTGTGTGTGTGTGTGTGCATCTGTGTGTGTGTGCATGTGTGCATGCACGTGCACACAACACTGGGTAGCTGTGTCTTGGGTATAGTGTGGGCTGTTTATGAAGGTAGGTGGTTTTGTTTTAGACAGGATTTCACTCTGTAGTTCAGGCTGGACTGTAACTTGTGGTAGTCTTCCTGCCTCATAGCCTCTAGCTCTGGGAGTGCTACCACACCTAGCCATGTATGTGGACGCTGCATGTGAAGGTATGGGATTGTGGAGTCGGTGGTGTGGTCTGGAGCTTGTGTACCCCTGTGGCTGCATGAGGTGGTGGTGCAGGATCCTGTCTGTGGTGCAGCTGGTTATTCTTCTGTGGTGACCAGGTGTTTTTGCCACATGGGTTCTGTTATTCTGACCCCACTAAGTCTGGCTCTTCCTCTTGACACTTGACAGTTACCCCCCTCCTCCCCCAATTGGCCTTTGCCTCATCTAGAGTGAGCTGGGAGAGTTCGCCATTCCCATGGAGAGACTCTTGAGGGCCTTGAGGCCTTGCTATCCCACCCTAAATTTTCTGCTTCTTGAGTTGGGTACTGTGTGGGAGGCCATCTAGGCCATCCCCCTCCCTCAGGGCAAGGCTGGGTTGCGCCAGGGCTTGGCAACCACCTTCTGCCACCCCCATACCCCTCGGGCCCTTCACCTGGCATCTGGGGGTGGTAGGCCCAAAGCCATTGCTCTGATTCTAGCCCAGGCCCTGCCTGGCCCTCCTCCCAGGTCACTCCCTCTGTCTAGAGTTGTGTCCAAGCCTCAAGCAAGGGCTTCTTGGGGAGTGCCAGACCTTCCTTCCCAGGCTGGGGCTGCTCTGGTGTTGGTGTGTGCTCAGAGATTTTCTCATCCCTTGAAAGGAGGGGTGGGGCTGGGAGAAGGCACTGGGGGTGGGGTGGGTTCTTTTGAGGACAGGGCTTTCTGACTGTGTTTGAGCAAGAGGCCATGTGCCTGACCCAGCTGGAGTTCTATATTGCTTCGGAGACACTCAGAGTTGCTTAGACCTTCTGCACACATCCCTTTACTTTCCAGTAGAGTGAATGCCCGTCTTCCTTGATTTGCTATCAAGATTCAGCCACCGTGTGTAAACATTTCTGCCCACCTATCCAGTATCTGGCTCCACCTCCTCTCATCAACTTTTTTTTTTTTTTTTTAAGATCTCACCATGTAGCCCTGGCTGGTCTGAAACTTACCGTGTAGACCAGGCTAGCCTCACACTAATAGAGATCTGCCTGCCCCTGCCTCCTGTGTGTTGGGTTAAAGGCATGGTCCCCTATGCCAGGCCTTGATCTTGGCTTCTTTTTGCTCGTTTGTTTTGTGAATCTCCCCATGTAGCCCAGATTGGCCGTGAACCCCTAACCCTCCTTTCTCTGCTCCCCGAACATTAAGATTACAGGTGTTTGCCACCATACCCCATAACCTTTGGTAATTTATTGAATATTCCTCATTGCAATAGACCTAGAATTTCTACAATTTTGAAAACAAACAAAACAAAAATCCATTTTGTGTGTGTGTGTGTGTGTGTGTGTGTGTGCGTGCGTGCGTGTGTGTGTGTGTGTGTGTGTGTGTGTGTGTGTGTGTGTGTGTGTTTATGTGTGTATGTGCTCATGGGTGCAGACATCCATGGAGACCAGAAGAGGGCACTGATCCCCTGGAGATGGAGTTACAGGTGGTTGTGAGACACCTGATGTGGGCGCTGGGACCCAACTCTGGTTCTCTGTAAGAGCAGCACGTGCTCTTTAACCACTGAGCCATCTCTCTGGCCCTCACCAGTTATAAGTTTTCTTAAAAATGAGATTTATTTATTACTATGTGTCTATGTATACAGGTGCACGTGCTACTGTGTGCATGAGAAGGTCAGAAGACACCTTGGGAGAGTCAGTTCTCTCCTTCCATCATGTAGGTCCTGGGGTTCGAACTCAGGAGGTCAGGCTTGGTTGCAAGCGTTCTTACCTACTGAGCCATCTCATTGGCCCTCCAGCTTCAAAACAAAATAAAAGGGGCCACTGAGATGCCTCAGTGGGTAAAGGTGCTAGCTACACAAGCTTGGCAATCTGAGTTTAATTCCAGAAACCCATATAAAGGTGGAAGGAGAGAACTTACTTCCCCAGATTGTTCTCAAACTTCTATGTGTGCTCTGTGGAGTACATGCACACACACACACACACACACACACACACACACACACACACACACTAAAAAAAACATACTTTGGTTGATTATAATTCTTTGAGCGTTTGCTTAATTTCTTTTCCACCCTTGTGTGATGACTCTGTCCTAGCACATGGGAGGCCAAGGCTGGAGAGCAGCCTGGGTTACATGGTGAGTTCCAGGAAAGCCTGGGCTATAGAGTGGGACTCTACCTCAAAAAATAAAACAAGCCGGGCGGTGGTGGCGCACGCCTTTAATCCCAGCATTCGGGAGGCAGAGGCCGGCGGATCTCTGTGAGTTCGAGGCCAGCCTGGGCTACCAAGTGAGTTCCAGGAAAGGCGCAAAGCTACACAGAGAAACCTTGTCTCGAAAAAACAAAAAAATAAATAAATAAATAAATAAATAAATAAATAAATAAAAATAAAAAAATAAAAATAAAACAAAATAATAATAAAAAGGTGTAATACAATATAATGCAATATGACTAAAAGAACAAAGAAAATGGCTTTTATTCGCTCTTAAAATTATCTTAATTAGGCTTTTGTTCCCATATTCTACCCACACAGTTTTTGTCCAGGTCCCTACAGTAAACCCCAAAGCTGAAACTCCCTCCCTGCATCACTGAGGGAAGTTGGCTCCTCTCTCCTTGATACACTGGGCTCCCTTGCTTCTGGAATATCATACTCCTCTGACTTTCTTCTTGTCTGGACTCTCTCAGCCTCCTTTGTGGTCCCCCAGCTCTCCCTGAGGCATTGAGGTGCCGGAGGGAGGTTGGGTCCCCCGACTTCTTATCCTCTCTGTCCTCTCACGTAGTGGAACCACCCCACCCTCAGGGGTTACAAGCCAAACATTAGGGCTGAGGAGACCGCTCACTCGGTAAACTGCCCGCTCTGCAAGTCGGAGAGCCAGAGTTTGATTTCGGGAACTCACGTAAGAAAGCTGGGCGTGGGGCTGGCGAGATGGGTCGGTAGTCAAAGCGCTTGACACATGCGCTTGACACCCCGAGTTCAACCTCAAGAAGCTATGTCAAAACATGGTGGTGTAACTCTAAAACTTGCATGGCAAGATGGGAGGCGAAGACAGCAAATCACTCAGAAGCTTAAGGTCAGTTCACCTGGAGTACACAGTGTAGCAGGAAGAAGAGACTTAGCAAAGTGGAAGGAGACATGGCTCCTGAAAGCTGTCTGAAAGGCCAGATGTGGTGGTACGCATTTGTACTCTCAACCCTATGGAGACAGAGACTGGTACATCCCTGGGGTTTGCTGGCTGGCCAGCCAGCCTAGTTAAATTAGCGAGTTCCAGGACAGTGAGAGATCCTGTCTCAAAGTACAAGGCGGTCAGTGTCCTGAGGAACGACACTCAAGGTTGACCTCTGGCCTCCAGATGTGTGCGTGCCCACCCACATGCACACATCCACTCACACCAAATCTGAAAATCAAGGTAGGAGGTATGGTGGCTGGTGTCTGTTTCCCAGCTTCTTGGATGTAGACGCAGGGGGATTTAGATTTTTTTTTTCAAGTCAGGGTTTCTTTGTGTAACAACCCTGGCTGTTCTGGAACTCCCTTTACTCACTCTGTAGACCAGGCTGGCCTTCAACTCACAGAGATCCACCTGTCTCTGCCTCCTGAGTGCTGGGATTAAAGGCTTGTGCCACTACCACCACCTGGCTGAGGATTTAGTTTTAAGTCCAGCCTGGGCAATATACAAGACTTCATGTTAAGGTAAGAATAAAAATATCAAACATAGGTTGACAACTTAAGATTTCCTCCCCCAGCCCAGACTATTTCTCTGGATGCTTAGAAATTTCAAACACACTATCCCAAGTTAAGCTCACTCACTTTCTTTTTTTCTTTTCTTTTCTTTTCTTTCTTTTTTATTTTCTTCTCCTTTCTTCCTTTCTTTTTCTCTCTCGCTCTCTCTTTCTTTCTTTCTTTCTTTCTTTCTTTCTTTCTTTCTTTCTTCCTTCCTTCCTTCCTTTTTTCTTTCTTTTTTCCTTTTCTCTTCTTCTCCTCCTCCTCCTCCTCCTCCTTCTTTTTTTTTTTTTTTAACTCTGAGACACGGTCTTACCATGTAGCTCTTGCCATCCAGGAATTCTCTATGTAGACTAGACTGGCCTTAAATTCACAGAGATCCAAATGTGTCTGTCTTCCAAGTACTGGGATTATTTAAAGGAGTGTGCCACTACATCTGGCTCAGTCCTTTAGTTATTAAGATTGCCAGACTTAGAAGCAAAAACAAAACAACAGCAGCAGCAGCAGCAACAAATCAAAACCAGGCAAAAATCAAGGCATCAAACTAAATATGCATTCCAGCCGAGGCATAGGACACGCTTGTATTAAAAAGCTGTATTGTGTTGGAGGCTGGGGAGGTGGCTAACGGGTAAGAGCACATGCTGCTCAAACATGATGACTGGGCCACCCAGGAAAAGGCCAGGCTTAGTACGGCGGTTTTGAACAGGACACTGAGATGTTCTGATGTAGCCTTGAAAAGATCACTTAGTATTATGATGTAAGCACACAATAGGCGCTTCACCCCAATCCTACGCACATCCCTAGTTACCCTTAATCCCCAGGCACCCCCATCAGACATGGGATTTGGCTCAAGACTGGTGAATTTCAATACAGCCAAGTCTTCCTTTGCTGTTGCTGGGTCTGAACTCCCTGCAGGACACCTGTGTGGGAACATTCAGAGGCAGCTGCAGGGACAGGCCAGGCCTCTGGGTGGGAAAACAGAGAATTGGAACCGTCTTGCATTGCTGGTGGAAATATAAAATGATGTTTGTGGAAGACAATTTGGCAGCACCTCCAAAGGTAAACAGGCTTCCCACATGATCCAGCAAATCCACTCCTAGGTATATGCCCCAGAGGATGGAACCCAGGGATGCAAACCAAGCCTTGTATGGGAATCTTCACAGCCATGCTGCTCATAATAGCCAAACAGTGAACATGACCCAAATGTCTACCAATGGGTGAATGGGTAAAGAAACAAAATGTGGTACAAACAGGCAATGGATTTTTTTTTTTTTGAAACTAGATTTCATTGTGTAACCCGGACTCATCTGGAACAGAGATCAGTCTTGCCGTGGCCTCTTGAGTGCTGGGATTACAGGTTTGAAGAGCTACCACTGCTGGTTTACAATGTAATTTTATTCAACAGTGCCGAGGGAACGGGGCTTTGAGACGGGCTACAGTGTGGATGAATCCTGGAGGCATCGCCTAAGACTTAGGCCCTAAGTCAAATGGACCCGTCAGAGGACACGCATTGTGTGGTCCCACTTGCATGAAATGTCAAGTGCAGGCAAACCTGTAGACACAGGAACTAGATTAGAGGTGACCAGTGGATGGGTTGAGGGGTGAAGGGGGTTCAGTGATTAATGGGTAGGAGTTTCTGTTAGGTGTGATGAAACTGTTCTGGTGTTAATAGTGGTGGTGGCTGTAGCAGGAATCTTAAAGAGTCTTATTAATAAAATCAAACCTGGGGCCAGGTATTGGGGTGAATGCTGGAAGATCAGAAGAGCAGAACAAGCCACAGCTGCCTCACCTTGCCAGTTCCTCAGCTGATCCTGTTTCCTCAGACTGGAAGCTTCTAAGTCCTCATCCAAATGGATCTCAGCTGAACTGCTGCTCAAAGCCTAAAAGCTTAACCAGGCTAGTTCCTGGTTTCCACGCCTTATATACCTTTCTGCTTTCTGCCGTCACTTCCTGGGATTAAAGGCGTGAGTCATGATGCCTGGCTGTTTCCAGTGTGGCTTTGAACTCACAGAGATCCAGGTGGATTTCTGCCTCCCAAGTGATAGGATTAAAGGCGTGTGCCACCACTGCCTAACCTCTATGCTTAATATAGTGGCTGTTCTGTTCTCTGACCCCAGATAAGTTTATTAGGGTGCACAATGTTTCGGGGAACACAATACGGCCACAGGTGGCTGCACAGGACTGGGAGTGTAGTTAATGGAGCCTCAAAGAGTCAAGAGGGTAGTTTTTTTTTTTATATTTATGTGTATTCTATCAAAATGAAAAATTCAAAAAAACGGAGAAGATGGAAGTATGGTTTTGAGAGTCAAGTGTCCTGATGAAAATCAAAATCAAGCTCACAGGTGAGGAGAGCGTGACCCAGGGACCAGGGACAGAGCTCAGAGTCTTTCTCAGTTCAGGGGCAGCCTGTGAAGATGCAGAGCAATGGTAGAGCTGGGTGAGTGAGGTCATAGGAAGAAGCCTGCGTACTGGCGTGTATGTGTGTGAATGTGTGTGTGCTCGACTTGCATGTGCGTGTGTGTGTATGCACATGTGTGAGTGTGTGTGAGTGTGTGTGTATTTGAGTGTACTCAAGTGCACATGTGAGTGTGTGTGTGTGGTCTCTTGGGTGCATGACGAGGCCACACGAGAATGTCTGTCAGTTGTCTGTTCTGTCCTTCTCTGATAGGATTTCTTCTCAGCCTGGAGCTAGGCTGGGGGCCAGCAAGCCCCAGGGGTTCATCACAGCCCTGGGGTTACAAGTGCATGCCTGACCACGCCTATTTTTAATAATAAAAAAGATCCCATTTATTTTAATTGTATGTGTATCTGTGAGTGGGATTGAGCACTTGAATGCAGTCTATAGGGGCCAGAGATGACGGATTCCTCTGCAGCTGGAGTGACGGGTGTTTATGGGAGGCCCAACACGGGTGCTGGGAACTGAACTCAGGTCTTCAGGAAGAGCAGCCTGTGGTCTTATCCACTGAGCTACCTCTCCAGGCCCATGCCTGTTTTTTTTTTAGTGTTGTTTTTTAATAATAATATTTGTTCTTTAACAATTTCATGTATACTTGTACACATAAACGTATGTACATGTGTGTAATGTATTCTTATCACTCACCCATAGCTTCTCCCATCTCCCTCCCACCCCTGCTTCTTCCTTACAAATCTCTTTCCTGTGGTGGTATTGTGTTCTCCAATATATTGTGCATCCTAATAAACTTATCTGGGGTCAGAGAACAGAACAGCCACTAGATACAGAGGCCAGAAAATGGTGGCACTCACACCTTTAATCCTAGCCTTTTGGATAGAGAGATCCATCTGGATCTCTGTGAGTTCAAAGCCACACTAGAAACAGCCAGGCATGGTGACTCACGCCTTTAATCCCAGGAAGTAATGGCAGGAAGCAGAAAGGTATATAAGGTGTGAAAACCAGGAACTAGCTGGTTAAGCTTTTAGGCTTTTGAGCAGCACAGTTCAGCTGAGAGGCATCCAGTCTGAGGAAACAGGATCAGCTGAGGAATTGGCAAGGTGAGGTAGCTGTGGCCTGTTCCGCTTCTCTGATCTTTCAGCATCCACCCCAATACCTGGCTCTGGTATTTATTAATAAGACCTTATTAAGGTCTTATTTATTAATAAGACCTTCTAACAATTTGTGCTACACTTTCCCATATTTATGACTTTCGGTTTTATTTTGTGTTCCACAGAGTTTGATTAGGGCCATCTGTGCACCCTTGGGTTTGGGAACTGTTCCTTAGACCTGGAGGGCTCAGCAGTGTGTACACCACTAGATACCGTGTCTCCCCCTCTCCTAATAGATCAATAGATCATATGGATCAATAGATCAGCAGTAAGTGGTAGTGCTCTGCGGGCCCCTTCCCAGCCGTGCGTGGCTGACTGTTGGTGGGCCTGATTTGTGTAGGTCAAGGGCCGGTAGGCATGGCTTAGGGAGTTCCTCATTACTGTCATGGCCATATCACGCTGGTGTTTTCCTGTTTCCCAGCTCCTACACTCTCTGTGGCCTCTCTTCTGAAGAGCTCCCTGAGGCTTAAGCGGATGCTCTAAGTGTCTCATTTAGGACTGAGCCCTCAACCATCCTTCATTCTCAGCATCTTGTGTAGCCATGGGTTACTGCATCCGCCCACTCACAGCAAAGAGAGGTTTCTCCGAGTAAAGTGGAAACCCGCCTCGGTCTGTGGGCATAATCATAGATATTTAGAAGATGCTCTGATACTATGGCAATTTAGGATAGGCAGCTGCGGTAGGCTCCTTCCTAGGGCCTAAGACCTTCTCAGTCACGGACTTTTGACTGGGCTTGCATTACAAGCATGGATTTCTTTCTGTGGCGTGGAGATCCAGTCGTGGCAGTGGCCGGTCACCCCTACAACACTCACGTGGCTGTTGCACCAGCGGGCACATCTTGCTTGGCTGGTTGGTGTATCTCATGGAGTGTCACAGCTTCATTAAAGTGTTGGTGCCTTTATCCCCCAGCATCCCACAGAGTCCTGCCTGACACTGTGAAAGCCAGCAGCCGGAAGCTTCCAGATCAGTGCCTGCTTGATTTCTCTGTATCTTGCACCTTCCATATCTTCAGAAATAGAGTCTTATCAAATCAGCAATAAACTGTGGCTCCAGTGGGCAGCCGAGAGCAACGATAAGAGCCTGTACTGTTTTGGAGGCTTTGGGGTTCTCCCTGACCAACAGCTCCTGTGGAAGTGCCCCACATTTGGCAATGAGGGTTTTATTTAGTGACCCATTACTTCATACCTGGGTTTATGTGGGTGCTGAGACCCAAATGCAAGTCTTCATGTTGGTACAGCAAGCTCCAACTTTTGTTATAGGGTCTTATATGTATCCCAGGTTGGCTTTGAACTCAATATGTAATTGAGAATGACCTTAAACCCCTAAACTTCCTGCCTCCATGTTCTCCTAAGTGCTGAGATTACAGTTGTCAAAAACTTTTGCTGGGTTTATTTGGTGGTGGGGATTGAACTCAGGGCTCTCTGCATGCTAGGGAAGTGCCCTACCAACTGAGCTATAATTCCCAGCCTTATTGAGGACTTTAAAGAAACATTGATTTAGTATGTATGCATGTATTTATTTATTTGTTTGTTTATTTATGTGTGAGCGTGTGTGAGCATGTGTATGTAGGTGCCTACAGAGGACAGAAAAGGGCGTCAGCTCCTCTTGAGCTGGAGTTGCAGGTGTTTGTGAGCTGCCTAATGTGTGTGCTGGGAACTGAAATCAGGTTCTCTGCAAGAGCAGCAAGTGGTGCTCTTAACCACCGAGCCCTCCTTCTAGCCCCCAAGTCAAGACTCTTAATCACAAATGACAGACACAACTGAGATGTGTTTTGCACGAAGGAGAATTTATTGGTTTGTTGGAGCATGGAGAGGGCAGGGTACCTTGAGGTCACAGTGGTATCTGAGTCAGGTCTGGAGAGTGTCTAGGATCTCTCTTCAGCTTGCGGCTGGCCTCGGCTCCTCTGCTACTGTTGGCTCTCGCCTCTCTTGCTACCTGGGAGATTTGCATTGTGCTTTTCAACACAGTCGCTTTTCAACCATCTCCCAAAGTCTTGCCATTACATGCTTTTCTTAGACACCATTGAAAACATGACCAAAATCTGATTGGCTTTATCTGAAGACAAGGAGCCAGAATATGTGGCTGGCTGTGACCTTTAAAACCCCAGTTTAAAGGGACAGGAACAGGGCTGGGTGGCTGGGAACAAAGAAAGAACCTGTGGCATGAGCAAGAATTTCCAGAAGAAAGATCATGTATCCTTATGCTCCGCCGTGCAAGACAGGGCCTGCTGAGCTTCCACCGGGCTGAGTGACAAATAATGGGTGAGACTGGCATTGGCAGGGAGGTTGAGAGACGTGATGGAGCCGAGACAGATCACAGGTAGTAGGTGAGGGAGTGGGAGGTGAGGAAGGATGAATGGTTGTGAAAGCCAGAAAATGTAGGTAGGTAGCTGCAGGGGACATAGGATCAAGGAAGGGCCTGTCTTTTTTTTTTTTTTTTTCCCCTTTTTTGAGGTGGGAAAGATCTGAGAACACTTGAAGGGGAAGAGAGAGGTAGGGGTCAAAGTGTCCAGAGGAACAGACCTAAGCACTAATTGGACAATTAGAAGGTGCAGGCCCAACCCTTTCATTGTGCTGAGGGAAGGGATGGAGGAAGGCAGGGGGGTCTGTAGGCTTGGAGGCAGTTGCAAGAAGGCTTTCTACTCCTGAGAAATGGGACAATAAATACATGGCACGGGATAGGAAATTTGAGAGTGCTGCCACCATGGCCAACAGCCAGAGATCAAGGTGGGTTGAGGGGCAGGGGTCCACAAAGGCCTCCCTCTGGCTGTGGGGGTTGCTTCAGCAGAACCAGCACAGGTGTAGAGATGGGCATGTCCTGTAGGACTCGGGGGGGCCTGGAGTTCTGCCTAAGTAGGAGGGGCAGAAGAACAGTGGGGATACCCGCGGGGCAGCAATTCTTTGTGGTGATCACCTCAGTGAGAGTTTAGTATCCTCTGACTGTACGTGCGGTGAGGGGTGGATGCTGCTCCTGCCTTGTGAGGGTCTGCAGATCTAGAGGGATGATGGACATTAGCTGGCAGGTCCCACGCGCGGTGAGGGCGATGTTGGTGATGCTTGGAGCTCCAGCCTAGGCAGGACACAGAAGGAAGAAAACAGAAGGGCCGGGGGCGCGGGGGGGGGGGGGGGGGGGGGGGGGAGTCTGAGAGGAGCTCAGGGTACCCGTGAGGCTACGGGAGGATGAGAGATGAGCTCCACGTGACAGGCTGGGGCAGCCGTGCTCACCATTTCTCCCCTTTCCCGCTGCCATAGTTAACCTGTCTGTGGCCTACGTCTGAGCTCCGTGGGGCGCCAGATCCCGTTCTCCTGGGCTCTCTATAGGCTCCTGACCTTCCTCTACTGGAGTCTTTTCATCATGACTTGATTATTCTCATCTTTCCCATCCCCTTTCCCTGACCCCCTCATTTCCTTGGCGCTTTATTCCCGTGACCCCTCATTCTCTCGCAGCTGGCACCCCTTCTCTCGCAGCTGGCACCCCTTCTCTCGCAGCTGGCACCCCTTCTCTTCCTACCCTGGCAGCCACCATTCTCCAGCTCATTGCTCATGCCAAGTCTCTCCGTTTGCTTGGCTCTCACTTCACCGGGACCTGGTTGGTTCTGGCATCTCACATCCATGGATGCCACTCCTGCCCCTGTCTCGGTGGCCATCTTGGGACACCATGGAGCCCATTTTGGTTCTTATTTAAGTCAACCCACAGCAGTGTTTGGTGACAGCTTCCTGCTTTCAGACTTTCTTCTTGCATTTCCTGGGTCCTCTCTTCCTCCTCGGTGACCTCATCTTCCCTTGGCTCGATGACCCTCAGCTGGCTTTCCTGCATTCTGTTTGGTCTAGGAGCCACCTCAAGTGTCTTCTCATGCTCCCCCCCACACCTCAACCTTTGTCCAGATCCATCTCACTGGCTTCAAGGCGCCGTCTACCACTGAGGCCCCGAGGAGCCGTCCTCCCTATGCCCAGTGAGATGACCCTGCAAACAGACCGAGGCTAGCCTGAATGTATGAACTTCGGTGTGGGTGGGATGAAAATATGTTCTGTTAACTGACTTCGCTATACATTTATTTTTTTATTTTATGTTTGTATTATTATTATTATTACTATTATTATTATTATTATTATTACTGTGTGTATGTGAAGGTATGTATGACATTGTGCATGTGTAGAGGTCAGAAGGCCAGTTCTCTGCTTCCACCATGTGTGTCCTGGGCATCAAATTCAAGCAGTCAGAATCAGCAACTGGTCCCTTTTTACCCACCTAGCCATCTCACTGGCTCATGCTGTAGATTTTAAGAGCCATATATTGTATAAGATATAGTAAGAAATATTCTTTTTTCTCTTTATATATATTTAAAAGGTATGATTTTTATTTTTATGTGTATGAGTGTTTTACATATATTTGCATGTACAAAGGCCAGAAGAGAGTGCCATATCCCCTGGAACTGGAGTTACAGATGGTTATAAGTTGCCATGTGAGTGGTGGAAATTGAACCCGGTCCTTTGCAAGAGCAACAAGTGCTCTTAACTGCAGAGCCATCTCCCCTTATATTTTATAAATAAATTTTAGTTACACTGTTGCACTTGGAACACTTGGGCCAATCTGATTAGAGTTTTGTCATCATCAAAAATGTATTTTGTGCGTGAACATGTTTGTGTGGATGCCTGTGCATGTGCTGGAGCACAAGCATGTGTGTGTGCTTGTATGTGGAAGCCAGAGGTCATCTTTGGTATCTACCTTTTTATTTCTTTGAGACAGATTCTCTTCATTTGTCCAGAACTTTCTGTTAACTGACTTTGCTATACATTAATTTTTTTATTTTACATTTGTTATTATTATTATTTATTATTACTGTGTGTATGTGAAGGTATGGGTGACACTGTGCATGTGTAGGCAAGCTTGGCTGGCCAGCGTGCCCCTGGGTCCACCTGTCCAGTGCTAGGATTACTCTGCCCAGCCTTTTGATGTGGGTTTTGGGGACTGAACTCAGGTCCTTAGGCTCTTGTGGCAAACACTTTACTGACTGAGCTATCTACTCCACACCACAAAATTTTTGTACAAGTTTCTGTGACATAGTTATAAAAACAAACAGACAGACAAACAGACAGACAGACAAATAAACAGACAAACAGACAAACACAGCCAAACCTTTGAGTCAGAGTCTCACTAAGTAGCCCCAGGCTAGTGTGAACTGCATCCTCCTGCCTCAGTCTCCCAGATGCTGGGATCACAAGGGTAAGCCACTACACTCAACAACTCAGTAATTTGTGAATCCGTATAAGTGGCTTGAATTTTGGTTCTCTGTTACAAAGCCTTAACTGTATAATTTAAGGAAGAAATATCCAGTGTGTGTCCACTTTATAACAGAAACACTTCCTTTGTTTTCAAAATACTTTTTTTTATAAAATAATGTGCTTACAAAGACAATACTTACAATCGTAAGGCCCTACCACCAGGAATAAAGATTAAATCTGTGCCAAATGTCTGCCCATTTTTTTTCCTTCTGAATCTGCCAAGTGACTTCCATGGCATCCCAAATGCCATTGATTGAGGTTATTTTAGGCTAATGGTTTTCCCCCAAAGAACAGTTTGTTGTTAAAAATGTAGTAATTGAGAGCATGGCCCATAATGCAGGAACTTTTTGTAAAGACTTCATTATAGGAAACCCTATAATGAGCAACTGTGGAGCAAAACCTCGTCTTACATTGAGTCAGTTTTATAGACACCTCCCAGATCTCCATCTCTGGGCTAGGCCTTTCTCCCTTCTGTCAACAGGCTACTAGTCAGCTCTATCTGGATGTTGCTTAGTCAGTCGGTTGACCCACTTTTTATTGAGTTCCTACTGAATGTGGAGGATCAGTCCAAGGTGATGGTAGTGGGGGAGAACCAAGGGGTGAACAAGTCCCGGTTCTCCAGGGTCTCATCTGCAACACCATGGGAACGAAGATGTTTTCAAAGCCAGTTATGTGCTACAAGGAAGACAGAAGAAGGTCACCTGATAGAGTAACCCGCAGTGTGTGCTTCTGGGGCGGGTCTGAGAGCCCCCTGGAATGGAGCTGTGTGAGTGATGCTGAGGAGACGGATGTGTGATGTTCTAGGAGAAGGGAGTAGCCAGACAAAGCAGCTGCAAAGATCCTGAGGTGGTGAGGATGGGGGTGGCCAGTGGTAGTAGAGAGGGAGCAGAGGGGAGGGCCGGAGGAGAGGAACGTCTTAGAGAGCAGTCCAGACCCCACTTACAGGGCCCTGTAGACTACGGCAAAGAGTCTGACCTGGTTTAGTTGTTTTGGTCACAATGGGAAGCTGCTTGGAGATAGCTTTAATGAAAGCTTTTGGTTGTTGCTGTTGTTTTGAGATAGGGTAGTCTTGAACTTCTGATCCTCCTTCTACCTCCCTGAGTGAGATCGAGGGTGTTCAGAACCACACCCAGTTTTATGTGGTGGTGGAGATTGAATCCAGGCAAGCACTCTACTAACAGAGCTACATCCTTATCTGTAATTTTAATCAGAAGAGTGAGCTAATTAGACTTTGCTCATGTCCAAAGATCTTTTGGGTCACTGTGGGGAAGAATGAGTGGGGGCAAGGAGATCAGCTGCTGTAAGGGTTCAGATGTTGAAACTCGGCATCTTGGCCTGGGATTGAAAGGCTTGGATATAGCAGGAAGTGATTGGGTTTTGAATATATTTTGGAATTACTGCCAATATGACTTGCCAATGATGTGGGTGTAGTTATGAAGAAGGAGGCTCCTAGGTATTATTTTTTCCTTCTATGAGTGTGTGTGTGTGTGTGTGTGTGTGTGTGTGTGTGTGTGTGTGTGTGTGTGTGTGTTTCTATGTGTTGTGGTGCATGTGTGTATGGTTTATGTGTGTGTACTTATGCATGCATGTGTGGAGACCCAAGGAAGACTTCCTGTGTCCTGTTCTATCATGCTCCACCTAATTCAACTGAGACAGGGTCTCTCACTGAATCCAGGGCTAGGCTGGTGGCCAGCAAGTCCCAACAATTCTCCTTCCTCCTCACTCCCCAGTCTTGCGGTTATGGGCATGGGAAGCCCTGCCCAGATTTTTTTTTTTTTTTTTTTTTTTTTTTTTTTTTTTTTTTTGGTTTTTCGAGACAGGGTTTCTCTGTGTAGCTTTGCGCCTTTCCTGGGACTCACTTGGTAGCCCAGGCTGGCCTCGAACTCACAGAGATCCGCCTGGCTCTGCCTCCCGAGTGCTGGGATTAAAGGCGTGCGCCACCACCGCCCGGCCCTGCCCAGATTTTTTAAGTGGGTGCTGGGGTTTGAACTCAGTCCCTATACTTGCACAAGAAGCACTCATCCCAACTGAGCCATTTTTCTGTGCTTGAGTTTTTGACTGTGTAGGAAGCCAGATGGGGAGGCCATCTTCCACCGAGGGCAAGAGGAAAACAATGTGAATCTGTTTTCAGGCAGATTATCGGGAAGTTGGACACGTACATGTGTCTCTCAGGGAAGGCACGTTAGCTGTGAACACACAAACCAGGAGGATAGAGATGGTTTTATTGATGGTACCGAGTGAGGTAACTGAGGGGAAAGGGTTTGCAGAGGAGGAAAGAGTGCAGAGAACGGGCCCGGAGCGTCTTATATTTAAAGATTTAGAAGATGGAGAGGAAGCACCTCCAGAGATGAATAAAGACCCATGAGTGAGGTGGAAGTGAGGGGATGGTGCTGCATGGAGGCCAGTAGAAGATGAAATTTAGGGAGGGGGCTCTTAGTGGCCAAATGCTGCCAAGGGAGTGAGCTGGGGTGGAAAGACTGACCCCCCTGGATTTGACATGTTGGAGACCACTGGGGTGAGGAAACCAACAAATAAAGCTCTTAGAAGACATTGCTTTTCAACATGGTAGGTAACTGGAGAAGGAGGTGATGTTGAGAGAGAGTTCCAAGGGGAGAGAGATGACATATTATAGCGTATTTTCAGAAAGGGGATTTGTGAAAGAGACCACAGCCTGGAGTAGAGATGAGGTGATGGGGTCTGCTGGCAGGTGGAGAAGGTGTGCTAGGCACAGGGATGCTTCATCCAGATTGCAGAGGAGAAGACAGAGGGACTGGGCAATCATGCTAAGAAGATGGCAGATGTGTTAGGATGGTCTGGAATCTGCTTCCTCTTCTTGCTTCCCAGGGACATGGAATGGCTGTCCATCAGTCAAGCTCTAGGATTTTAAGAATGAACTGGAGGATGAGAAGAGAAAAGGGTATCCTCTAGTCATCTTGGAGAGTTGGGCTAAAGTTGTAGGAAAATGTAGGATGGCTTAGAAGCGCGGGGTACCCGACTTGGGCTGTTGCTGTCAGATGTTTACATTGAGGTCCAGTTGTATGATTCTTCAGGTGGCCCAGCAACAGATGCCTCTTGGAGAAGGTCTCGCCAGGCGAAGCACTAGAGAGACATATGCAAAAGCAAGGGGTAGGGAGTATATGGGTGGCGGTGATTACAGGGGGCTGGGGAGTCTAAGCTGGAAGTGAGAGGAGGGGACCATGAAGAGGGGCGATGGGCGGTGCAGGTGGGTTAAGGGGTGGGGAAGAAAGATTGCTCTAGTGAGAACCAGATTGAGTGAGCTACTAAGATAGGGGATGAGGCTGCTCTTGGTACAGACCAGGTGTGGGAGGCAAGGAGGTAAGGTTTGAAAAAAAGCTTGTTGGAAGCAAGGTCGAGGAAAGAGAGGTCAGATGTCTTAGCTATGAGGACATCAAGAACCATAACAAACATTCTGAGAGAGAGAAAGACAAGGAGCTAGGGATCACAGTGGCCCAAGAAGGATGGGAATAACCAGGTTTCTTATTTGTATCTCAAACTTAACACGTCTGAAACGGAAGTCATCTCAGCTCCATCAAACCTGCACATCTCCTGAGGCTCTGGACTCACTAAATGACGTTGCCATTCAGAGACAGAAACCTGAGTGTCACTTTGATTCTTCTCCGTGCTTGGTCCCCACACCCAAGCAAATCAGCAGATCTTTCTGATTCTATCTCGTAAAACCCAGCTATTTCCTTCCATGCCCACTGAGCAACCCTGCCCGGTTCAGTTCGTTATGGTTCCTCAGACCATTGCATCACACTCCCAATTGGGAGCCCTGCCTCGGTCGCTCCACACTGCAACTGCAGGCGTCACCCCGGAGATAAATCTTTTCAGGACTTGTTCTTGTGTTTGGGATGAAGTCCAAGATCACTAACAGGGATTTGCAAAGAGTACATTACATAATCTTTCCTGGTCCATTTCAGCCTCACTCCAAACATGAGCCCCTCAGCTGACTCAGCCATCCTTGGTTTCTTTCAACCCTCAGATCTGCCCTCTGTTGATTTATAAACGCTGTCCTTCTCTATCCAAAGTCCAGTTCTCCAACACTTGGCAAAACCCTCACTTTGTCCAGGTGTCATTGTGAGGGCCCAGGGAGCCCTTTCCTGGATGCCTGCCTGTCAGGTCCTCTTCTGCATTCCAACACCCCACGCTTCCCCAGGTCACTAGGCATTTGATAGTCATCTTTTCCTCTAGGATGTAAGCTGTGTGAGCCCAGGGAGTAGGTTTGATTCTTCCCACAACCTAGCATGGAGACTTGACATAAACCGTCAATATCTGCGGACTTGAATCCAAGGGGAGGTTCTAAGGGTGGAGCCGCTGTGGGTGATGACAGGGCCTGGCACCTTCTGAGTGGGAAGCTGAGTGTCTCAGAGGACAAGAAAGTCATGAAATGAGGAGGGCAGGGTGAAGCACTGGTGGTCCATGTGGCCCCAGGTCATTTGACAAGGACTAGGAAGAGAAGATCCCTGACCGTGGGCTCAGTCTTGGATGATTGAGAAGTAGGTAGCAGCGATGGGAACTGGAAAGAGTGAGCAAGAGGAAGACAGAAGGGAGACACACGGGGATTTCTCAAGAAGGTGGAGGTTTGAGTGGAGACAGTGGGGGGGGGGTGCTTGAGAATGTGGGAGACGGAGGATGAGACATCTTAGTGGCTGGGGAGCTGCCTACAGGATTCATCTTCGTCACCTCTGGAAGCCTTGGCTGATCAGATGATAGTTGGTCTCCACCTGGCTAGTGTTTTAGGATATGAAGTCTCTGGCATGTGAGGATATTATGGGAACGGTCAGGTCATAGGGTGAGCTCACAATATGCTGGACCCAACAGCAACTCCTGGAGTGAGCTTCTAGACCCCCAGGGGAATTGTGCCCTGGTCTGGACTTTGCAGCTGTCTTAGTCTCAATGGTGGAGGACCATCTGGTTCTGTTGAGAGTGCCCGGGCTGGCAGTCACAGCTATGGACTGATGAGGGTGGACAACCATCCTTGTCTCCTGGAGTCAGAAGTTCAGGAGGTGGCATTGTCCCAACACTAATCCCTATGTTCCAAGTTAGCAGCTCCTGGAGAAATGATGTTGACTGAACCAAAGCTTCCTACTAATTCCTGTTGGCTTTCCTGCCACCAGGGTCAGCTCAAACCAATGGCCTGTAGAGAGTTCAAAGGACCAGTACTCTGTATCCAAGTGGGGCCCTCTGTGGTGGCATTTATGATCCCCTCTTCCACATCTGGCAAACTCTAGGTCCCTGGGTGCATGCCCAGCTTAGCTCAGCCTTTCCTGCCTTGCTTCCCTGCTCCATCCATCCTAGGTGCCAAATCTTGCTTCTAGGTCTGCTTCCAGGGAACTTGACCTAAGACAGGTGACTCTCTGATCTTGTCCCCAATCAAGCGAAGAGACTACCCAGTGGGCTTGGAGGTTTTTTTCCTACCTTGAACCAAGATGTTTAAACCAGGTTTAGCTAACCACAAGAAGCCAACAAAGGTAAAAACACTTTGCTGGTTTCCCAGGTTAGGTGTGGCAGAAGGTTCAGATAAACAAGACACAGTTTCCCCCCAAGAGGCTCACAGCCCATTTACTCATTTAACAAACATTTATTGAAGGCTGCGAGGAGCTGGTGACTCAGCGTTCCTGTCCTGAAAGGGCTCACAGGCTGATGGGTTATCATTCACGGGTATCAGAGATTCCAACCCAGGGAGAGGGACAGGAGAGAGGCCGGAGCTTTTCTGGCATACAAAGTGGAGCTGAAGGCTGTCCTTGAGGGTTGAGGACATTTGCAGAGGGGGCAGGAGGGCATTCCAAGCAGAGGGATCAGTATGGCAAAGGTTGGAGGCACAATCCAACCTGAATACCTAGGTGTTATCAGTAAGTGGTAAGCTGAGGGAGGAAGTCGTGGAGGAATAGGGAGGTCAGTAGAGCCAGCTTGGGGGCAATGAGTTTGGGGGTGGGTGTGCTGAAAGAAATGTTAAGGATGAAGGAATGGTGTGGCCACATTTGTGGACTGAGTAATCATTCCATCCAGGTGTGGAGGGTAGATCTGAGAGGCCGTGTGGGAGGATTGATGGCAGGCTATGGGGTGACAGAGGAAGTAACTTAGGAGGCCCTCGGAGGTTGGAATCAGTGCTCTGTGGTGCTGTGCCGGGATGTGGGCTGTAAGGAGCTGATGTGGGGGAGAGGTTGAGTGAGGGTCATAGGCCAGCATCTAGTTTGGACAGCTAGATAATGGCAGTGCCCTTCATAAATGGGGCAGGGTCTCTGTGAGGAGGGCAGCTTGCGGGGAGGAAGGCAAAGCCAGTTAAGGGGTGAGAGTTGTGCTATGTAAGTATTTTCCCTGAGAGTTTTCCAGGGGCAGCTGGTGGACTCAGAGACAGGTCCATGATAGAAAGATGTTTATGGGACTGTCAATCTGTGTGTGGTTATAGGGTAGGGGGAGGATGAGGTAACTCAGGGAAGTCTCTTGGTGGAGGATTGATGGGCTGTGGTATGTTCTCTGGACCCTTGGAAGACTCCATCTTTCAATTACTTTCAACACCATTCTTCTACCCTCAAAGGTACTCCCTACATGGGACCTGCATTGGGCAGGGTTAGGGAGGTCAGGAAGTGGAAGACAAAGGCCTCCTGAACCACACACAATGGATGGACTTATGCTCTCTGAGAACTAGACCAGGGTCTCCATTGCTCCCTGTCTTCCGGCCTTGGATAGCTTGCCGCAGAGCTGTGAGGCCCCTGGTATAGGCCCTGTCTTTGCTGTTCTTCTCCATGTCCTGGTGACATGCATGCCTGTGTGTGTGTGTGTGTGTGTGTGTGTGTGTGTGTGTGTGTGCGCGTGCGCGTGTGTGCATGCATGTGTATGGTGTATGAGGTTGGGGCTCAGATGATCATTTAGTGGCTTAGTTTCCTCCAAGAGACCCATCTGAAACACCACCCCCAAACTTCTCCACCCATCACACACAACCTGTCTACAAAGCACTGGGAACATCATATTTATTAAGGGGGTTGAGGTACTCTATTGACAAATATAAAATCCCACCAGCCATCAAGTCCCTGGAGGCTCAGGATTTAGGGACTCAAGGGTGTTCCCCATCTTCTACTAGCCCTTGGATGAACTTCCGGAGCCCCCATAGCCATATTTCCCACCTGACCTGCTGCAGACGATAACACTGCCTTTGCCCATTTTCTTGGATGGCTTCTGTGAACGGGCAGTGACCGGGTAAGCCTACCTGCAGGTCATGGGTACACACCTGTATCCACCGTGGCCATCCCGACCTTTGTTAGGACAGCGGTTTCATCTTGGGGGTGACCTCCTTGGGAGATCACATATGGCGGGCATGTATCTGGTAGATGTTGCCTCCGAGAAGTTTTCCGACGCCGGGGACGGAAGACCTCCATGCATCTCTTGCCCACCAGGTAGGCGACCTCACTGAGGTTGAGTAGGATACAGATGGCTGCCGTGACCACCATGAAGTAGGTGAAGACCTTCTTCTCCGTGGGTCGGGAGATGTAACAGTTCACGGTGTGGGGGCAGGGATCCACAGAGCAAGCTACCACTCGAGGCATGTCATAGTCCTTGTAGATGCAGTGGAAGATATAGAGAAAACCCGAGTCCACAGCAGCTTTGAAGATGAGGCTCAGCAGGTATGTCCACCACAGGCCGCCCCTCTTCTTGCTTAGGTTGCTGTACAGGGCCGGGGCGTTGGGCCCATGTTTGCGACGGTGTTTCCGTTCCCGCTCTTCTCGGTAGGCCACATGCATGACCACAAGCAGGGAAGGGCAGGTGACCAGGATGAGCTGTAGGGCCCAGAGACGCACGTGGGACACGGGGAAGAACTCATCATAGCAGACGTTGGGGCAGCCGGGCTGCTGAGTGTTACAGATAAAGTCCTTTTGCTCGTCATCCCACACCTCCTCTGCCGCCACCACGTACACCAGCACTCGGAAGATGAAGACCACCGACAGCCAGATGCGGCCCAGTGCGGTGGAGTACTTGTTCACGCCGCTCAGGATTCCCTGGAGAAACCCCCAGTTCATGTTGGCTGTGTCCTCACAGTGCTTCACGTGGACGTGTGCGTGCGTGCGTGCGTGCGTGCGTGCGTGCGTGCGTGCGTACGTGCTAACCTCTCAGGCCCTGGGAGTCACAAGGCCTGGGAGAACCCACAAATAGGTGTCCTTATAGATGATGTCAAGGCCAGGACTGTTTCACAACAACCACTGGGCCATTGTGTCTTCACTCGCAGTGACTCAGAGAAGGGACGGCCACAGTCCCCATTTCACAGGAAAGTGTGTTAAGACTGAGAGGTAGCAGGTACCTGCCCAAGATTTCACAGCAGCAAGTAGCACAGATGGTCTTGAACCCTGGTCTCCAGACTCCAAAAGTCAGGGTCTCTTTCCTTCTACAAAGAAACAAGCACATGGGACATAAGCATCACACATGCATGTGCCAGCCGGCCCTTTCATCCCACGTCTCAGCCGTAGTGAGCGTCACACATGCATGTACCCGCTGGCCCTTTCATCCCACGTCTCAGCCGTAGTGGCCCAGAGACCTCTAGTATCAGATTATTTGCTCTTCCATCAGCTTTGGGGACTAGATGAGGGCAAGAAGGGACAGGGTAGGTAGGCCTTTATTGGTGGTCAGATCCATTGAATTTTTCTTGGACCCAGCCCCGGCAGGGCCCTATGTTGGAAATGCCCCGTCTGGCTCTGTGGTCTCTATCTCAGAACAGTCTCCATCCTCACTCCCTTGCGACTCTGGGAACTTTCTGAGACATCCCTTCCCAAACGACACACAGGCTCTTCGGCAACCGCTGTGGCTTGGCATCGTTCCCACGCTGCTGTGTCAGAGCAGAGCAGATTGTCGTACTTATTTATTCGTCTTTTTTATTGTCTTGAAACCTGGACCACGGTGGGTCCCTCTGGAATTCCAACCATTTCATTGGTGTGTGTGTGTGTGTGTGTGTGTGTGTGTGTGTGTGTGTGTGTGTGTGTGTAAGAGATGGGGAGGAGGCAGGGGCTGGGTCCTGGCAGGGTCTTTGCCCTGACATTGATCTTTCTTCCCAGGTACACCCCTCTCCTCTGACTGCCTAATTAGTGGCTGACTGATAATCACATCTTTCATTATTTTCGTACAGGCATGTTCTGGGTACCCCAGCTTTGCTATCCCCTGGGCTGGAGTTCCTGTGGTGTCCCACCTCAAGCTCTCCTTGCACCCTCTCTGACTCAGCTCCTGGATTCTACAGCCGGGTATCCCTGGGACACAGGCTGAGCCCCCCTGTCTTCCACTGCAGGGTACATCGTGTGTACTCCAGCGGCCCAGCCAAATGTCTCCCTTCCTTGGTAGACTGCTAGAGGCTGGAAGACAAACTGTACATCTGTCTCCTGGGACCCAGCTTCTTGTCAGGTCCCATGCGCTCTCAACGGATGCTGGGTAAACCAAGCTGTAGCCTTGTTCTTCCCAGTCTCTTCTAGATTCTTCTCTGGCCTCCCTTTAGTACAGCATAGCCCAACATTTCCTCCCCTCTGTGGAGGATTCCTAGGGTTCTCTCAGGGACCCTGCCCTTCCCTGATCCCCTCGGAAGCTAGGTCCCCAGGCCTAGGGTCCCTAGGACCTTTCCCCCAGCTCTCCTCACCCTTCTTGGGTCCCCGTGCGTCCTCACTCTCCGGTGCCGGCTTGTCTGGCTGCCCGAGGGCCTCCTGGAGGCAGCTTTTGTTCCTTACTTCCCAGCAGGGTGGGGCTTTCTGAGCCAATGAGCCAAGAGAGAGTGCCCGGGTGGGTAGGCAGCCTGGGCAGAAGGACTTCCCTGGGCACAGTGCAGAGCTAACACCTGTGGCTCATCTCTCTGGCTCACGCCTTGCTCCTCCAGCCTGTCTGGGTTGGTAGGTATGTGGGTGGGACTACAGTGATGGAGGCAGGAGTCTGGTGCCAAAATGTACAGGTACAGGATGGGGCTAGTGCCACTGATCCTGTTCCCGACGACCCTTTCAGCTTGTCGCTTTTGTCCCCTGGTTCCCAACTCTCTCTTTTGCCCTGTCCTCAGGCATCTGGTCCGGAGGTCCTCAGCGGCTGGTTTCTAAGGAAAGGGACAGCCTTGATTCAGCCCAGGACTGTGTGCCGCTCTGCTGGGGCTATATCTGGGGACGGGATCTTAGGCTGCTCTGTCTTGGAACCTACACAAGTCACCTGTCTTTTCTAGACCAGGGCACCCACTGCCCTGCTGGAGATGAGGAATGCAGGTTGGTGACATGAAATGCTGTTGTTGGCTTGGGGCCAGGCATATGGCCTTGTTGTATTCCCTCTGTGTCCTAGGCCTGTCTGTTGGAAATGCCTCTGGAGAAGCTAGCATGTGGCATGGGCTACAGAGGAGTGTTGGGCTTGTGTCTGGCGGGGACAGTGGAGGTTAATGTACACCCAGGGAGGGGTCCCTGCCTCATTTCACACAAGCATTTATTGAGTACTTCCTAATAGCGATGAGTCACATGTGTGTGACCTTTTTTGGCTGGCTAACCCTGGTACTGCCAGGAGCTTGTCAGTGCTCACAGTGACCCCCACAGGCTATGCATTAATAACTCACTTTGGAGAGGAGTTGAAGTTGTTTAAGTCCTGAAGCAGCAGCCACACAGACTCCAGAATCTGGGTGCTTTCTGTTGCAACATGTGATTCTCTGTGTACCAAACCCCATCATCTCTGCAGACACCCACAGCCCAAACTTCCAGCCCGGGCAAAAGGCTAGCTTTGGAACTGTCCCCAGGAAAAAGCTAGAGACCCCTTTTTTGGAGGAGAGGATGACCCCTTGACTCCAGGAAGATCACAAAGGCCAAGACCAAAGGGCACCTTGAATCTGTGAACGCATTTATCTTTATTAATTTTTCACCCTGGGCCACACATGGAAGGCATTTGCTCATCTGTGCCCCCATGAAACTCCTCCTCCAGGAAACCCTGTTAAGTGGCACTCAGTGTGTTTATTTAACAGAAAAGGAAATTGAGGTACAGAACAGAGGGGTAATTCAGTGAAGGCCACTCAGCTGGGACAAGTGGCCTAGAGCTGAGAGACAATTGGATCCCAAGCTGTGGGAGTCTCCCCTTATGCCTGCCTCCAACTCCAGCTCAGCTCTTCCCTCACCAGATACATCTGTGAGAGACACTGGAACCTTCCGATTCATGCCCACCCTGCCAGTCCAGCCTGGGGACCCCTCACAGGATCGTTTTCTTCACATAGGCTCGGGGGCGGTCTGGTAAGAGAGGTGGGTGAGTGTCTGAGCCCAGAAAGATGAGGTCTCCTGACAGGAGGTCCTTCTGTTTGCTGGAAGAGTTGACCCAGTTTGGGTCATGCTCTGGGTGTGCAGTGAGTGCCCGCCCCGATGCCATGCACTCAGAGCACCGCTTAATCACCAGGTAGGCCAGCTCCACAAGGTTAAGCAGGATGCAGATGACGGCTGTCACCAACATGAAGACGATGAAGATGTTCTTCTCCGAGGGCTTAGAGATGAAGCAGTCCACTATGTTGGGACACGGTGTTGCGTGGCACTTGACCACGGACGGGAGGGTATATCTGGGGTAGAACACGTGGAATATGTAGAGGAAGATGACGTCGATGCTGGCCTTGAACAACAGGCTGAAGACGTATGTCCACCAGAGTCCACCCCGCTTCTTGCCAGGGTACAGGTAAAGGTGTCCCTTGCCAACCTCTTCTTGGTACCTCTTCTCTCGAGCCTTGCGGTAGGCCACATGCATGACCACCAGCAGGGAGGGGCACGTGACCAGGATGAGCTGCAGGGCCCAGAGGCGCACATGAGACACGGGGAAGAACTCATCAAAGCAGACGTTGGTACAGCCCGGCTGCCTGGTGTTGCAGTCAAAATCCTTCTGGTCTTCGCCCCACACACGCTCAGCTGTCACCAGGTACACCAGCACTCGGAAGACGAAGACCAGAGACAGCCAGATGCGACCGAAGGCCGTCGAGTACTTGTTGACCCCACTTAGGAGCCCCTCAAAGACAGTCCAGTTCATGGTGGACTCAAGGGCGGGCTGCTCCTGCAGGGGAAGGAGAATGGAATTTCCCACGTTACGGAATACTCGCTCTGAGCACTTCACAGAAATGTGTCATTACAGGACTAGGTACTCTAATCACCCCCATTTTACAGCTGAGAGAAACTGAGGCGCAGAGGCGTTTATGAAGTTACATGACTATTAAATGCAGAGCTGGCATGGAGGCATAGGTTATTAAGTCAAAGCAGGCCTGCTTATAAAAGCGGGTGGGTGCTGATGCCAGGAACCAGTCATCCTGAGTCCCTGAGCCTTGGGCTAGTCCCCCTCAGACTGCCCCCTTCAAGAGGAACCTGCTCTCTGTCCTTTGCTGGTTTGGGGGATGGAACTGCAAGTGTCCAGGCAATGAGGTGCTACTTACCTGAAGGCGGGACAATTTAGATTAAAGAAGGGAACCACAGTGCTCTTTATACAAGAGGCCCCCCAGAATAAGCAGGTGGGGCAATGTTTCCCAAACTATTGTTTCATGGCACCTTCCCTGGTCCAAAGGCAGGCAACAGGAATCATGAACACATGAATAATTCTGTGTTCAAGACAAAATAGCTGGGTTCAGCAAAATTAAGTAGGTCCCTTTGCTCACCCATGCTAATAAATTCACTTTGTGACTCCTTCAAAGTGGGATGAAATAGGGCAGCATTGCCCAAACTCCTCTGACCACAGAGCCCCCTTTCATCCTGACACAGCTTTGATCATCTTGTTGGACAGCTTTGTCAAAACACCAGCATGGAAAATGCTGTCCTGGTGGGTTCTGCTGGGTGAACTTGGCATGAATGGCCAACAGAAGCAAATTCATCTTTTGAGCAAAAGGGTCCCTACTTCTCCACCAGGGAGTCCTCTCTGCCTGATTCTTGGGGGATGATGGGGGTCCACTGAGGCCGAGACACTGTGGGCTCACTCTATTAAGTTTTGACGAAAGTAGGGAGCCACACACTTTCATGTGCTGGCCTGGGTGGAAAGTCACCATCCACATGACCCTGAAAGGTCAGCTGCAAAGCAGGGTGTGGTCCCAGCCAACTCAGACCGTGTTTATGCAGTAAGAGGCACACTGCTCAAAGCACTTTGCAAAAAAAAATACAGTATTGTTCCCTTGTAGCAAGGGCTATGGCATTTCTCTCACCTGGTGGAGGTCGGAGAGGTTAAGCAATCCCTTGGCCGCACACAGCTCGTAAGTAACAGAGTCGGGACTCAGGCCTAGGCAGGCTGGCTCCCGAGTTCACTCTGCACACTGTCCAGTTTTGAGTTGGGGTCCTTTCTTAAGTTTTAGTGAACTGCTCTGCTCGCTCTTCCAATGCATCTCCCTTCTCTACCTGGGGGGCTCTTGGGTGAGAGTGTCGGGGGGGGGGGTGTCTCTGCTCCTCACCCCATCTGTCTATACCACTCACCCCTTGGCCACGTGGTGGCCTTGCTTTGAGTCAGTCTCAGGTGGGTGGAGCTGGCAGCAGCGTCTGAGGAACACCCAGGGAGGCCTAGCCCTAACCCCGGGCTCTGCAGGCTCAGTCAGGCATTGCTGCTCTGTCTGCAGCCCAGCTCCGCCCTGCTCGGCCCCTTTCCCACTCAGCTCCGGTCCCCCAGTTCTGTCACCTCTGCTGGCTGGGGAGAGGAAGAAGAGCCCAGAGCAGAGCGAGGAGTGCTTCCCTTCTCCATCAGGACCCAGGATGGCCCGTGGGTCCAGGCTACCCCCCTCCAGCCTCCTCGGGAGAACTTGTCCCTGTTAGGTGTGCTTTTCCCTGCGAGGTGTGCCGAGTCCTGGGCACCTCTGAGTATAGAGGCCTTTACCTGAACAACGACTCCTCAGGGCTCTCTAGTACCGCTCCTGGAAGCCAGCAGTTGGGGTTCAGCAAGCATCAGAATTCATGTCAGAATCAGGGAAGGGTTTCTGGGAAAGCTCATACTTGGGGCAGAGGCTGTTGAGCAGCCCAGGCGTGTCCTGTTGGCCAGGAGGGATGGGGGGAGGGAGGAGCTGTGGACTGCATAGCCATTGGCTAGTCTCAAAGACTGCCTCTCGTGAGGCTGAGAAACCTAGGAATTCCGTCCTCTCAGAGCTAGAATCCTGGCATCCTCTAGGAGAACCCCTACTTTTCCATCTTTTCATCCCTAACCTTGTATGAAGGGGCAGAGGCCAGCCCTGCCCCCTTTAAATTCTTCCAGAATTCTCCAGGGCCAACTTTCTCTCTTCTCCCTCTTTTCCTCCTTCCCTCCTTCCCTCCTTCTCCTCTCTCTGCCTCTCTCTTGCAGTTGAACCCCACACCCCTGTACTCACGTCCTGTATCCCTGTATCTGGCTGGGCCTCACAGCCTGGATTGAACTCCACTCACCCTTTCCAGCTCCTGTTTGCTTTGGTATAATAGGGTCTTTAGATATAGCCCAGGTTGGCCTCCAACTCTGGATCCTCCTGGTTCAGCCTCTTGAGCGCTGAGAATCTCAGTTTGGAGACTAATCAATGTTGAATGCATACCCAGCCCCAGCTCACGCCTGGATGAAGCATGTCTGCCATACACCTTCCCTCCCAAGACACATCACTGCTTTCTTGTGCTCTGGAGAACTCGACAGCATCTCAGCACCAAGTTTTGAGACTTTTTAAAGTACCCAAATTACCCAAAACAAACAAACAAAACCAAAAACTAAACAACAACAAAAAAAACCCACCAAAAAAAACCCCCCAAAAAACAAAAACAAAAAAACCCAAACCCACGAAGCATGGGGTGTAGCTCAGTCACTATAGTGTGCTTTAGTGTGCTTATCTAACAAATATAAAGACCTGGGTGAGATCCTCACCAAGGCATAAAGCGGGTGTGGTAGTGCATGCTTGTAATTCCAGCACTTGGGAGCTGGAGTCTAAAGGGTGAGGAATTCAAGGTTATCTTCTCTACGTAGTAAGTCTGAGGCCAGCCTGGGCTAGACGAGACGGTCACAAAAACAAACAGCATAAAAATGAGACAGACACGTGCAGGGTTTATAGAATGATGTGGAGCTGCAAGGAGGCAGGCTTGGCTCCCTTGACTTCAGCCGCGGAAGTAGCTCTGGGTAGCTCAGCGTTTTCGCCGGTCCTTGTGTGCGTGGCCACCATGGTCCCCTAGATCAGATATCTGCGTTACACGCCCGTTCTAATGAACAGGTGAATTCCGTGACAAACCCTGTGTGTGAGGCTCCCCCTGATGGAGAGGAAAGGCTGGTTGGAACGGGTTTATGGCACGTGTGTTGCATTTAGGACATGGTAAGCAACTGTGGTACTTTTGGTGGGCTCTGTTTTGGTGACCTGGCTGGTGGCAAGGTCCCTGATAGAGAGTGGGGGTGGGGCGGGGAGTGGTGGGGGAGGTGTAAGGTTTCCTGCAGGGGTCTCGGGTGTTGGGGAGTTCAACAGGAGACACAGCACCAGAGGAATGGGGGCCAGGCAGAGGTCTCTAGGGAGCAGGCAGAGGAAGGGGCACCTGTGGAGAGGGAACCAGAGAGAGAGCCAGGGCCAGCAGGGGTGGGGAGAAGACTGCCCAGGGGAAACCCAAGAAACAGAGCCACAGAGCAGAGCGCTCTGGGACTTTCAGCGGAGTGATTTCAGTCGTGGGGTGGGGACAGAAACTGGAGGTGTGGATGGGGAAAGTGCAGTGGGAAAGGAGAAAGGCAGGGCCGCAGGTGGAGGACAGGGCTGCGGGAGTGTGGGGTCTGCTCCCTCAGGAGAGAGGGCCAGGGATCTGCGGATGAGAGGAGTCCGGAGGGAGGGAGGGAGGGAGGTTTGGAACGTGCACCTGGTCTTGCTTCACCTCCCTCATCATCTTCTCCCCACAGGCTCTTTCTGGACCTAATTATCTGGCTTCACCACCTTCTACACGTACTCCTGGCTCGGGTGGCCCTGGTCTTCCTGCTGGGTTACCCCTGCTGGCTTCCTGCCTGACCCTGGCGTCAACAAGTGGGGTGGATGGGAGGTGGTTTGCCTTCCGGAGATGTTCAGGACCTGGGGCTCCTCTGATAAGAGGACAGGAATGCATGGGTGCCCTGGCCCAGTCTCCACAGCTGACCCCGATAACCCCTGCTCCCTGAGGCCAGCAGCTGTTGCTCAGTGTGCCTGTTCCGTCTTCTCAGGATGGGAGCGAGGAAGGGCTGGAAATCCAGGAGGACTGGTAACATCAGCTCTGTTGGTGGGCACTTTTCTCCCAGTCAGAGCATGTCAAATGTCTTACATGTATCACATATGTAGCAACCTCTCTCTCTGGGCCCCTTACCAATACAGCAGTCCTAGGAAAATACAGATCATATCAAAAAAAAAAAAAAAAAAAAAAAAAAAAAAAAGATGTGGAAGGCCTTCAGTGGCTTCCTAATGCTCTGGAGATAAAAGCCCATCTTGCTAATGTGACCCGTAACACCCGGCACGATCCGGTTTCAGCCACCTTCTTCACGCTCAGCCTCTTCCTTTCGATCATCGATCGATCGTCACACTCCAGCACCGTATCCTTTGTTCACTTTCTCCTCTGTCAGAACATCCGACTCTCTTTCCTACCCCAGGGCCTTTGCATATGCTTTCCGTTTGCTTATTTATTGTTTCCTCTTCCTCTTCCTACTCTTCCTTTTCCCTTTCTTCTTTTTTTGAGACAGGGTCTCGCTGTGTAGCTTTTGTTAGCCTGGACCTTACTATGTAAACCAGGCTGGCCCCAAATTCATAGAACACCACCTGCCTCTGCCTCCCAAGTGCTGAGGCTAAAGGTGTGTGCCGCCGTGTCCAGCTCTTTATTTTCCCCAAGTCGGTGCCCGCTCAACCTTGAGACTTCAGTTTAAATGTCACTGCCTCAGAAAAGCCAAGGAAACCTTTTCTGAGGACCACCCGGGTCTGGTTCTGTGATGTATTCCCTGGGGACAGGGGACTGTCACAGTTGCTCTTACAATGTCATGGGCTTGCTTGGGAGGTTAGTGTCTTCTCTCTTCCTTTAGACTGACATCTTAAGGAGCTGGAATCACACTGTTCCGTCTCCACTATCAGCCGCAGCACCTGGAAAGCAGCAGGTGCTAGTGAGCTCTGCATGGTCAAGAATGAATGGTTCTGTTTCTCAGGAGGCAAGAAGCGCCAGCATCCAGCAGGCCTTGCGTGCAGGGCCCCGAATCCTTAGATAAGCGGAGCTGGTGTTCTGGAACCCAGCGGCTTCCAGCTGCCTGACCTCTCACCGCAGCAGGCTTGCTGACTGGCTGGGCAACACCTTGCAAGTCCCTTTTTGTGTTTTTCAGTAATTTATTTTGGGCACATCATCCCACCCCCTCGCCATGGGGCTATTGTTAGCTGCTGGGAGAGGGGGAGACACTTTTCCCTAAGAGTGTAGCCTCTGGTAAGTCAACCACGCCTCAGTTGAAGTCCACACACCCACAGATGTTTTGGGCAACACATGTGGTTTTGAAAGATTAAAAAAAAAAAAAAAAAAGGATGCGAAGTTGGATGGGTAGGGAATGGGGAGTGGATCTGGGAAGAACTGGGGGAGGGGGGGAATGAACGTGATCAAAACAGATCTAAAACTCTCAACTAACACAAAATAAAATAATAATTCTAAAACAAAATATTTATTATTATTTGTGTGTGTGTGCTCATACTTGTGTACCATGGTGTGTGTGTGCGTGTCCACATGCATGCGTACCATGGTGTGTGTGTGTGTAGGTCAGGGGACAACTTTGTAGCGTTGGTTCTCTCCTCCCTCCTATGGAGGCTCCTGGGACTGAACCCTCAGGCTTTGGGGCAGGGTGCTCCCTGCTGTCTCCTCAGTCATCCTTGCAAACGTCTCTTAGCCTTTCTGAGCCTCTGCCCCTTTATCTGGAATAAGGGGGAAACTAGCTCCTACCCAATGGTTAGTGCGAGCACAGAATGCGTAGGAAGAGGAAAAGTGGGGGTTCCCGGATCACACATACCTATCAGTGGGAACTGAAGTCATTTTCAGAGGGGACAGTCTGGGAGGGAGGCTGGGGTGAGGTTTGGGATGGGCCTGTGCCAGCTCTGTGGGGTTCTAGGAAGAGAGGCCTGAGTAGTCCAAGCCCAGTCCTCCAGCATTGGGGTTGGGGGAATATGGGATGTCATATTCACAGCTCCATTCCTGCCCTGGAACTGAGTCAGGGAGCCTCAGAAGACCAGCGCCCAGTCCCAGCAGAGCCGGGTCCACAGAAGAACTGTTCCTCTGATGTCCTGGCTCCGCTTCCAGAGGTCACATTTCAGAACTCGAGGCCATTTGGCTTCACCTGGACACTGAAGGAGTAGAGAGGCTTCACCTGAGCTTTCAGTGGGAGTGGGTGGGAGGCAGGGCTGCTGTCTCACAGTAGGGCAGGGGTTAGGAGATACAGAGTTCAGGAAGGAAGCTGGCAGGAAGAGCTGTGTGACAGACAGGATCCACACAGAGTGGTCCTGGCCTCACCTGTTTGCTGTCTGAGGCACAGCCTCTTCTCTGTGGGCTGCAGTGGAGGCAGGGAGGAGGGGTGTTGGAAGAGGCTGGCCGGGGCTTTCCCAGAGCACCCCCTGCCATTCCGTAACTTTCTGTTCTGGGGCCAGTGCTCTTGTGTGTGGTTGCAACATCTTTGTTTTCCTCGGGGGCTGCAGGTGGGGACAGATGGCTATCTGGATCTACCCCACAAAACCAGAGTTTTGCCTCTGCTTTCTTTGAGTGTAGCCTGTGGAGATGGAACCTGGGCTGTGTCCCTGGGCCTCTTCTAGAAGTTTCTGGGCTCCTCAGCGTTGGATATTGGCCACTGCATGCTTGGCGCCTCTTCTCATTCACAGACATGTTGTCAGCCCCTAGCTTGCTGGAAACAGTCAGATCTTAAGCTTTAAAAGGTTTAAAAATTTTGAGACAGTGTCTCTTGTAGCCCAGGCTAGCCTCAAACTCAGGATGTAGCTGAAACTAGCTTTGGACTTCTGATCCTCCTGTTCCCACCTCCTGAGTACTAGGTTTTGAGAAGTGACGCCCCCCCCCACCCCCCCAGCTCAGATCTGAGTTGTAAACCTTGCTTCACCAGTGGTTGGTGGAGCATACCTGCCCCAGATCTCTCTGTGTGTGCTACTCCAGTGACAGGCAGGTCCTGTCTCAGACATGTTGACGTATGTCAGGCATCCAGCTGCTACCATCAGCTAGCTGCACTGCTTGGGGATCTCTGGACTTTCTGGATCTCACCACCAGCAAATTCAGTAGGCTGCAAGTAGCTTGGCTGGAAGAGCCTCAGCCACCGAGTGATGGAAGTTAGGGGACCAGTTCTCCAGCCTCCCTGCTTTTCCTCCTAAGAACCTGGGGCTGTGCTCTACTGCCCCCTGGAGGTCCCTGGCAGGATTAGGCTCAGTTGTCTATGAAAAATATCTCTTGGGTCACCACACATTCTTCATCACCTCCCTTCTTGGCCTCCCTCCCCATCTCCCAGCTGGTGTTTCCCTGGGATCACCTTCCCCTGCAATGGTTACCATACAGAACCTGTCCCAGTTTGGCTTTGGGTCTAAAATAAGACCCTTCTGGTCTGGGCCGTGCAGTCATATTCTTTCCTCAGGACGCTCCCTGTCTGCCTCTTACTGGCTACCACTCCTCACAGATCTCGCTTTCTAGTTGGCTGTGGCTGGCTTGGCCATGGACTGGAAGGGACTCTAAACCTAGTGCATCCATCACACTTGGCCTGGTTCAGTGTGATCACTGAACTCTCAGGGCTGTACCAGGACACCCACTGTGGGGATTCTGAACCGGGGATGGAGAGTGTCTGTCTTCAGCTAGTGGAAGCAAGCTTCTAGACCCGAGAGTGGCCTGCCGGGTCACAGTCCAGCTATGCTGGACCAGATGCTGATCTTCATACTTAAAGGGCGCTGAGCAGGTGAACACTCTGAAGGTGTGCTTGTGCCCCCGCCTCCCCGCCTCCCCCGCTCCGGCCTCCTGCTGATCTCTGGAGCCAGCAATATTATTTCCTCTCCTGTGTGCACAGAAGCCCCCCCACACCATCCTGTCATGCCAGACTGTTTCTCTGCGTGAAACCAAAAATTCTCCATGCCACCTTGGGTTTACCATTGAACAGTATGGCTGATGCACACCAGGCCTTCATTTAATGTTGGTTGCTAGACTTAGCCCATGTACCCCACTTTTCTCATGTGCATGCTGGTGGTGATAATAACACTTTGTAGGGTGTTGCCTGGATAAACCGAGCTGGTGAAGGCAACAGGCTGTCCTGGTGTGCTGCTGGAACACAAGCCACAGGCTGGGTGGTTGATAAAGACTAGAAATTCATTTCTCCACAGTTCGGGGGCTGGGAAGTCTCGGGATAAGGCCTTGCATTTGGTGAGGGTCTGGTCTCTGCTTTTGAGGCAGCTCCTTGGATGTTGCCTTTCCTGGAGGGGAGACCACAATGTGCTCGCATGGGATAGGGTGGGTGGAGGGACAAGAGCAAGGGGTGGGGGAGCTTCCTTCCATGATGGTGTATATCACGAGGGCGAAAGCCTCATGGCTCCAGCAGCTCTCCACGGCCCCCCAAACCCCCCACCTTGTGACATTACAGATTAAGTTCCTGACACTTGAATTTGGGAGGACACCTTCAGATCCTAGCAAAGGCTTTGCCACTCCGAGTGCCAGACCCAAGCACTGCCCAGCTGGCTGCGGGAAAGCAGCCTCTCAGCTGAGGAGCTCAGTAGCCTATGATGTGGGGTGTGGGGGCTGCTGGCCAGCCATGGCCTTGTGGAAATGCTAACACGGATTTGCATGGAAACAGGGTAGAGCTTGGGAGAGCTTCCCCCCTTCCTTTGGGAGAATCAGTACAAAGGGCAGAGAAAGGAAGAAATGTTCAATGCCTGCTGCATGGCATGCACCTGGCCCACCGCCTCACGCACACCGGAGTGCAGACCTCTGTCCCCAAGGCAAACATTCCCTTTGGGAGTCACGGTGAGCAAGAAACAGTTCAATTTAAAACTGGAGAGTCCAGGTGAAAACAGGTTTTCAGGGGAGGGGGTGATCCCGAAAGACTGGAGACTCTGGGAAGGTGGGGACACTATCACACGTGCCATCAATAGCTCGAGGTGACAGCAGATGTCCCCTTCTGGGGGCATTCCTCTTCATTTTCTAGTCCCTGCAAGGCTGTCATTTCTGCTACTTGCCTGGTCATGTAGTCATTTGAGTCGGACTCCAGGTGCGTTTGGCCGTTCTTCCTGCCTGTACATCAGGGCTTTGCTCAGTCTTACTGCAGAGATAAGATTGAGCCTCGGAGGTAATGTGATTGCTCCATCACGTACAGGCAGAGGCTGCCCCAGCTTGGACAGCTGGGCTGTATGTGGGGCAGGAGGGGATGGGGAAATTTGGTATTGATGACTAGCAAGGGGGTTTTGTGGTCACCTACAAGCAGGGGGGACTGGGGTGAGGGCGGGAAGGTGATAATCAGTTTGCAGGGTTTGGAGTTGTCCCCAAGAGACCCACTGCCTGGTAACCTGCAGGACTCAGGAGCTGAGCACTAGGTGGTCATTAGGAATGCCTTGGGGGGACTTGGTGGCTGTTTAGTCAAGGGGATGACCTGGGTGCCTGCTGCCTCAGGAAGTGAGTTTTGGGGGGCAGGAGGGAGAAGGGTGGCAAGGGGGTGGTGCATCTAGGCTTGAAGGGGAACATGCTTGGAGCTGTTCAGAGGGGCTGACCAAGCAGGTCTGGAGAACAGCTGGAAGCTCCCAGGTGGAGACGGGGCTCAGAAGCCTGTTGTGGACTGGATGCTCTGGCCTACCTGTGGCCTCTGTATTTGGTGGAGATTGGAGGGGGAGCCCTGCATTCCCTCTCTCTGACTTTCCAGAAAGTAACAAAGCCCCCCGCCCCCTTATCCAGAGGCCCTTCCACGATTGATTGGCTTCCCTGGGGAAGCTAGGCTGAAGTAGAAGGCAGGGAGGCAGGGAGGGCAGGATCCTCTGGGCCTGCTTATCACCTTCCCTCAGCTCCAAAGTGGATAATTACACAGCTCTCAGAGCCCCGGGACTGGACCAGGAGGCCGTCCACACAGACAACCTCTCAAAATTAATGGGACTCCAAGGGGTTTGGGTGGGGGCAGGGCAGAGGCCGTGAGTGGCTCAGAGAGGACTCAGGCCCAGGTAGAGGCTGTCTGCAGAAGGAACTAGAAAGCCACGGCCTGAACAGAGATGGAGAACAGGAGCGAGGAAACGGAAGGCCGGAGAGGCCAAGTCACCTGCTCAGAGTCACACAGCAGTGAGGCTTGCACCCACAAGGCTCTAATGCTTCTTCACACGTAGCACTGATTTGCATTATGTGAAGTCTCATTTCATGGAGGAGGAGTCAGGATCAGAGACCTTAGGTAACTTCCTGAAGGTCACGCAGTATATTTTGGCGGGAGCTTCTCTGATAACCAGGACAAACTTCTAAAGCTTGTACCCCTAAGGAGGCTTATCAGAGATAAGGTCTGGACCCCAGAAGGATGGGGATCAGCTCACCCTGTTCCCCTAGAACTCTAGGGTACCTCCTTAGGGCTCCTTTTTGTCCATGCCTGTTCCTTCTTGTGCTAGGCCCTGCCGGTTGCCCTGTATCCTTTGTGCTCGGCTCAGCTTCTCCTGCAGGGGTGACCTCTATGTCCTCTGCTCCCAGACTGCTTTCTGTAGACAGGCTGCTAGTGCCCCCGAAACAGAGATGGTGACAAGATACACTGTGACACATGGGACTTAGGTAGTTCTGACTTCACCTGTTAATTGAGTATAAAAAGTTACATTTTGGGGATGTGTTGATATAAATACAAATATATTATAAATATAAGATGAATATAAAGATATTAATCAATCTGACTCAGATTCCTTTCTTCTAACTTAAAAATAAATGAGAACATTTTTACGAGTTGTGAAGAGAAGGTGAATTCCATGCTCTCTGTCCCCTGAATATCTTGGGTGGGTCCTGAGTAGCATGACCTGGAAGGTTTGGCCTGGGATCCTTCTCATGACTGCTGAAGAGTGTTGGCACAGTCTGTAGTCCTCTGGGGGCACGGGGGATGCTGGAGGATGCCCTCCAATGTGGCTGGCTAACACGGCACAAGGCAAACAGCACCAGGTCTCTGTTCACAGCTACCCGGATGTCTGCAGGTTTGGCAGCAGGCTTCCTTCGGGTAAGTGAGTAGTGAGTGGGAAAGGAGGGCCTGTGAGCAGGTTGCGGCAAGCCTGTGAGCCCATAGCGCGCAGTTGACGGAGCGCTTGACTAGCATGCTCAAAAGCCCTGGGGTTCGATCCCCAGCACTGCATGGACTGGGCACAGTGGTTCATGAACGTAATCTCAGCACTTGACAACATCAGGAATTCAAGGTCAGCCTTAGATACATATTGAATTTGAGGTCAGCTTAGGCTAGAGATTCTGTCTCACAAGGAGAGGGAACAGGAGAGAAAGAGCAAGAGGAAGAGGAGGCAGGAAGGAATCATTTACCATGCTGGTCTTGTCCCTGCTTGGAAGGCCGCACAATCAGCACACCATCACCTCAGCCACATGCTTTGGAAAGTAAGCCAGCCACCAAACACAGCTCCTCCCTTCAGGGACGTAAGGGAGGCTAGTTAGCTTTCATTTTTTGGGAAGGCAATATATATTTCAAAGAACCTGGGGGCATATTTTAAAACGGTCATTACCAGCACTCCGTAGGCTTTCCCTGGCCTAGCCAATCCCACCCTGTTACCACTGTCTCCATTCCCTCTGACATCACCCCGTTTACCACTGTCTGGGATTTCCTCGTTCCTTGTCTGTCTGCCCCAGGTACAAGGTCAGCTCCCCAAGAGGACCTTGCCTAACCTCAGGATCTAGTGCAGAGCTCGTGCCCATGAGTCTCTTGATAAAGCACTTGGTGGATGAATGAATGAATGAATGGTCAATGAACAAATGATCAATGAGGGCAGGAGCACACGGGAGCCAGCGCCACCCAGGTGGAGGACGTAGTATTTGAAGAGACTAATATCAGACACAACTGTACCTGGGGACTCAGGAGAAGGTCCTGTCACAAGAGGAAGCTGATTGGCTGGCATGAGAGACCCTCCAAGGCTGGCTGATGTTACACTGTGAGCAGGGACTCTGGCTTGTGGGGCTAAGTGGGGTGGGGGTGGGGTCAGATTTAGGAAGATGGCCTGAAAAGGTAAATGGCCAGTTATGCTAGGTGCCCAATGACAGTGGACTCAGGACCCATGAGGCTGGGACGTGACACTGTCACTGCCCGTGGATGCCGGTGCCTTTGGCATCTCTCTTGATTGTCCCTTGCCTGCCTGCCAGGGTGCTGGGGCATTCATGAGTCCCGGGGAGATGGGCTGGGCCACAGGCTTACCTGCTTGCCTTGCCCGAATCAGCCTCTGGGTGGCAGCAGAGGCCCAGGCTTGGCTGTCAGTTGACTCCTAACAGTTTCTGCAGTTAAAGTCCCTGGCTTGCTCTGTTCGGCTACCAGCTCTCCCTCCTGTCAGGTAGGGAGTGGCACTCAGGTCAGAAATTTGGGGGTTCAAGGCTGTGCTTCTACTTATAAATTCTTCTAGTTGGATGGCAGGAAGGCCTCCCCGAGGGACAGGAGGCATCCCGAGAGCACCTGGGCAGGTATGCCAGACACTGGAAAAACGATGCCACTACTGGTGGCGGAGAGCCCAGGATACAAGGCTGTCCCAGAAGGAACTGGGCTCCAAGCCTAGATTCCCTTCATGGAGTGGCAGCAGGCAGGAAGCGGAGGTCCTCAGTTAGCCAGGAAAGATGGCAGATGGGAATCAGAACAGGGCCTGGCAGCCCGTCGCTATAGCTCAAAATGTGTGGGTCTCAGCCCCAGGCACAATCTCTAACCACTCCGGGGCTAGGAAGGACAGCCAGCCCTATATACCTACAGGATGTTCCCCCATGGCCAGGGATCCCGAAGGTGCTGTCGGCAGACATTGGGTAAGACACAGGGCAGGCCTAGAGGACTGGTTTAGACTAGGTCTGACCACAGCAATCTGCGTTCCCCTCTCAGAGGGGACATCGCCAACCTCACACCTGCTGCCTGCCAGCCCTCCTCCCACCGGACTCCAGGCCCTTCCCCTGGCTGCTGGAGGCTGGAAGGTGGCCGCATGATCACAGGTGGTCTTGTGCCCAGAGACTGAAGCTGCACTTGGGCTAGCAGAGCACCTGGCTGCCTCCCAGAGCCTGGGGAGAGAGTGAGTTCTTTCCTGTTTCTTGCCTCCAAGCTTTCTGCACATGGGGATTCACAGCCCAGCCTCAGGAAGGGCTAGGGCATGTGCCTCTGGCTCCTTTCTTGTGTTACTGGGTCCAGTGCATCTCCGGGTGCTTACTGTTTAGCTGGCTATCCTTTCCTCATCTTCATGGCGTGGTTTAAATGCCACTTCCTTGGAAACAATCTTAGTACCATCCATTATTCTTCCTCAAAGTGCCCTTTGCTTTGTCTTCAGCACATTCATCACACTTGCCATTGTGTTTTTAGTGTGTGTGTGTGTGTGTGTGTGTGTGTGTGTGTGTGTGTGTGTGTGTGTGTGTGTGTGTTAATACCCGGCCACACAGAACAGACTGCAAGCCCCCGGAAGGCAGGAAGTATTTTTCTTTGTGTTCTTAGGCTCTCTCCCCCATACCTGGGACACAGTAGATGCTTTAAAAATATTTGTTGATGGAGAGAAAGAGAGACAGAATGAGTTATGGACGCCCCTGGGGACTTCCTATGTGTTGGGAATTAATAAAGCCCCAACACAAACTTCGCATCTCTCTGGATCATCAATTTTACTTGATGGTAAGGAATTAGAAGCGCTATATTCACTTATTAATTGAATATTTTACATTACAAAAGTAATGCATGTTCCTTGTCAAAATGCAATCAATAGGCATTATTTTTATATTGAAACAAACCCTGACACAACACGGCACAGAATGCGAAGTTGGCCTCACCATTGAGGAGAAACTATAAAGGCTTCAAAGACGTTTTGAGCCTCGGGGGTCCAGGCTGCCTGTGGTGTAGGCTTCTCCTCCAGGACAATTCAGAGCTGCAGTTCAGAGTGCAGGGTCCCCTGACCCTGGAGTCTCTGATTCAGTCTTGGGTGGACCTGAGGCCGCTATGGGGGAAGGCCCTGGAAGGGTTGGAGAAGTCTTGTTAGGTAGCTGAGCTGCTGTGCGGGTCCTGACTATAAAACACAGGCACTGTGGGCTGGGCAAGTGGCTTTGTGAATCAGGTACACAGGCATGAGGACCTGGGCGCAGGTCCCCAGAACCCGTGTAAGAAGCCAGCCGCAGCAGTGAGCGCCTGAGATCTCAGTGCTGGGGAAAGGGAGGAAGGACGATCCTGGGAGAGGACTGCCTGGATAGCCAATTGGTGAGCTCCAGGTTCAGTGAGAGATCCCGCCTCAAACACCAAGGCGAAGATGCTACAAAGATGTCTTAGAGCACTGGCTGCCCTGGCAGAGGACACTCACAACCGTCTGCAACTCCCGTTCCAGGGGATCTGATGCCCCCTTCTGGTGCCTGTGGGTATTGCATGTTTATGGTGCACAGACATCCACGCAGGCAAAACACTCACAGAAATAAAATAAAAAAGCAAATCTAAAACAACAATAATGATGATAAGAAGGTGGAGAGTGACTGAGGAAGATACCCCACATTGACCTCTGATCCCCACGTGCACACATCACACGTGTACATGTGCATCCATACATGGGTACACACACATGAACATGTGCATAGGAAGACAAATACACATGCACGTGCGTGCGCGCACACACACACACACACACACACACACACGCACATGGGCATGGGCAGTGGCTGGACTCAGAAAGCCAATGCCACTTGTCATGTCTGCAAGTTGGCTGGGTAGACAGTGTTGGTTGTGAAATGCACACCCAGAGTGGAATAAAAACGTGGACCTGGCCGGGCGGTGGTGGCGCACGCCTTTAATCCCAGCACTCGGGAGGCAGAGGCAGGTGGATCTCTGTGAGTTCGAGGCCAGCCTGGTCTCCAAAGCGAATTCCAGGAAAGGCGCAAAGCTACACAGAGAAACCCTGTCTCGAAAAAAACAAAAACAAAAACAAAAACAAAAACAAAAAAAAAAGTGGACCTGCAGCCTCCCCGATCTGGGTTCAAATCCAAGTTCTGCAGGTGGAGCCTGGAGGAATGGAATGTTTTCATGGGGTAGTGGGATATGGGGAGGCATGGTGAGGAGGGTAGCAGGAGGAAATTTAGCTAGTGGCAAAATAGCAAAAATAGCTTTGGGAGCCCAGTAAGTTTATTATAACTAGCTTTGTGGCTCTGGGTTCAAATCCCAGCTCTGCCATTTTTACTTATATGAGTTCAATCGATTCCTGTCTTCTCTGAGCCTCAGGTTCTCCGTCTACAAAAGGGGGTCCCCAGCGATCATCTGTGAGCCGCAGGTTATCCATCTACAAAAGGGGTCTACAGTGGTCATCTCTGAGCCTCAGATTCTCTGTCTACAAAAGGGGGTCTCTAGTAGTCATCCGTGAAGCTGGCAGATGTGTTGAATCTTTTGACTTTGTGACATGATGTCATCTACAAGGTTCATGCTTGAGAACCCTGGATTTGACTTACAAGAAAAAAATGTCATAAGTAGGTTACACTTTCATGTTGGGGCCCATTCATAGCTCCCTCCAGCCACACATGTTTAAGAAGGCTGGGCAACATTTATTGAACTTTGAGCCTCTCATTAGAATCATGCGTACACTATTTAAAACAGACCTCAATATTTGGTTCCAGCTCAGATCAAGTGAATCAATCCTTGGGAGTTTCTTGAGCACCCAGGATGCTGTGCAAGTGTCCAGGCCATCATGTGTGCAGCAGAGAGAGAGAGTTCCCAGTGCTCCAACCACAGCCTCATGACAGGCCTGGTTGAGGAAGCAGCGCTTACTTCCCAGTGACTCACAGCATCTTCCCCAGGCTCCAGTCAACCAGTGGCAGTATGCTTCTAATTGGACCGCTTTCGTCTTGTCCGTTCTGTCTGGGGCCCAATAGTCAGGGACAGGGTGCTGACAAAATGCATCCAAGAGTCCTGCTTTGGGTCCAGCAGTCTCAGGTGTGGCAGACAGACATGGACCCACAGAGACAATGATACAGATATGTCAGGTCAGAGCCAGGGTACACCCTACCTTTCTCTCCTTGCCCTAGACAGATCCAGAAATGGATCTTAATTTGAGCTGTGTTAGAAATTCCCGAGGGGGGGGATTGCTGAAATATGAGCTGGAGGGGGCTGGAGTACCTGACAGTTGGGGGCGGTTAAGGATGAGTATTTCTAGGGCTGGAGAGACGGCTCCGTGAGTAAAGCACTTGCTGCGCAAGTGTGAGGATTTAGTTCAGACCCACAGAACCTGTGTAAAGCCAAATGAGGGAGCAGCATCTCAATGCCAGCGGTCCTCCAGGAAGATGGAGGCAGAGACCAGAGGATTGCAGGAATCCTGGGGCGGGGGCAGCCAGCCTGGAGCACACCTGGTGAACAGGAGACATTGCCTCGAACAAGGCTGGAAGACAACAGCTGACATCCAAGGTTGTCTTTTGACCCCTATGTGCATACTGTGACATTTGAACACCCGTACTCATGTGCACAATTTACACACATGCACACCCAACATGCAGATTTTTTTTTTAAGGAAAAAAAAACGATGCATTTCTATTAACTCCTTGTGTGACGGTGGCCCAGGAGAATCACAGGCTCACAGGCCCAGAAGAAGGCACAAGAAGGGAAGAAAGGGAGCCAGTGCACACTGCAATGGAAGCTTTTCGGTCACTGTGGTCACATGCCTGATAGGATGGACTTAAGGGCGGGGAGATGCATGTCTGCCCAGTTTCAGGGGTTCAGTCTCTCATGGCGGGGAAGGCACGGAGGGCAGCTCAGTGTGAGGTATTCGGAGTGTGAGGCCGATGTTGTTCCCACCGTGGTGGTCAGGAGAGAGAGTGCAGGGCACATGCTGTTCCTGTCATAGTGGATCAGGAGAGAGTGTGACGTCTTCTAAATATCCTGAGGGAGATAGATGAATGGACCCAAAGAAGATGGTCCAGCAATGGAAACAGAGATGGATTGCGTGAGGGAGGATAGACCAGCAGGTGGACATTCAGTGAGAGCGACCAAGGAGGCGTGGGGACAGATAGCCTGTTCTGGGGTATGCTAGTACCAGCTAGTATCACTTTGCTGCTAACTAGTCCAGAAACTAGTCAGTTATCTGTAAAGCTTTGCTAGCTTGAGGATCCATGGCAGGGCCATCAGGGAGTCTGATGCGTGATGGGTTTGTCAGCCGCAGATCCAGTTTTCGAGTTTCATTTTGCCCAGAGGGGACTTTGGTCTTCTGCTCAGAGGTCAGACCTGCTCACGTCTTCCATCCAAGACAGCCTTCCCTACCGTCTCACCCACCAGGCTCTTGCGTCTTGGGGATGCCTCGGTGTGCCAACCGGCCTTTTCAGTTCTTTGTGGGTATCTTAGGCTTTGGTTCATCGTTCTTGTTAATTCTGGGTTCAGTGTGGTCCCCTTCTTAACAAATTACGCACCCTTGTGTGTAATTTGGGTGAGTGTTGGTAAATGATTCCCCAGGCTTCTTTCATTCCAAATAATCTCTCCATCCTCTTTTGGATCCTGACAAATGCTTCCTGCTGTCTATCTGTTTACATACCTAAAATATACACATCACCAGATAGACAGAACACATACATTAAATAGGGTGAGATAAATGTACAGACAGTAGATAAAATCTGTACATATTTTCCTCTACTGGGAAGCCTGTACCATGGTGGGTCAGCTCTCTGAAGCGGCCTCTTCTCTTGTGTGTCCCTAACCAGTGTTGCCTGCCCCTGGCCAGCTGCTCTGAGGTTACTCCTTGATAGAGTATCCCAGTACTCATTATGAGCTGGGCCCAATGCCAGGAACTTTACATGAATTAACTCTTTTAAGCCCCTAATAATCCTCCGAGGTGGGAACTACCTTTCTCTCTTTCTTTCTTTCTTTCTTTCTTTCTTTCTTTCTTTCTTTCTTTCTTTCTTTCTTTCTTCCTTCCTTCCTTCCTTCCTTCCTTCCTTCCTTCCTTCCTTTCTTTTTTTTACAGGTGTGGAGGCACAGAAATGGATGGCCCCAACTTGCCTGTTACCACATAGCACTTGCCTGTTACCACATAGCACGTAAGTGGCATGACTCAGACTGTAAACTTGTTCTGACCACCCTTTAGAGGGGTGTCTGCCTCCGAGGCTTGGCTCTCAGGCCTGTGTGCTTCCAGAAGGTGAAGGCCATGTTCACTGGGAATGGGTCTTATGGAGACTAGGCAGGTTGGCTACACTGATGGTCCTCCCTCCCCCACTTAATTTCTTTTTCTTTCTTTCTTTCTTTCTTTCTTTTTTTTTTTTGAGACAGAGGTTCTCTGTGTAGCCTGGTTGTCCTGGAACTCACTCTGTAGAGCAGGTTGACCTCGAACTCAGAGATCTGCCTGTCTCTGCCTCCAGAGTACTAGGATTAATAGCGTGCCTCACCATGCCCAGTAGAAGAATAATTTTAAATATTTATTTTATGTGTATGAGTGTTTTGCCTGCATGTATATATGTGCATCATATGAGTGCCTGGTGACCTTGGAGGTCAGAAGAGGGCATTGGATCCCCTAGAACTGGAGTTACAGATGATTGTTAGCTGCCATGTGGGTGTTGGGAACCGAACTTGGGTCCTCTCGCAAGAGTAACGAGTGTTTTTAACCACTCTTTGTTTGAGCCATCTCTCCAGCTCCCCCACCGCCCCTGTTACCTCACTATATAGTCCTGGCTGGCCTGGAATTGGCTGTGTAGATGATGCTGGCTTCTGACCCGTGGTGATTGTCCTGCCTCTACCTGTTGATGCTGGGGATGCAGGCAGGTGTCACCACACTGGGCTTCTCAGCTCTTTTTGTTTTTGTTCTGGGAGTCTGGTTGAGGTGCCCCAGGCCTTGAACTACGTGATTTAAACTGGCCTCCACCTTCCCTTCCCGTCCTTTGGCATCAGCCCTCCAGAAAGCTGGGATTACTGGACTATGTCACTGCATGTGGTTTCCCAGTCTTTACATTTTCAATTTATTTTATTTTATTTTTTATTTTGAAGACTGGAGAGATGGATTAGTAGTTCAGAGTGCTCGCTGCTATTCCAGAGTTCTTGAGTTCAGGTTTTTGTACGCATGTCAGGTGTTTGCAATCATTGGTAACTCCAGCTCCAGGGGATCTAATACCCTCTTCGGGCCTCCATGAGTCCTTCTACACCTACATGACACACACACACACAAACACATAAATAAATAAAATGTTAATAAAAAAGATACAGTAATTAAAAATTTTTTTTGGGTTCAGCAGCTAAGAGCACTTACTTTAAGAGGACTATAATTTGGATCCCAGCACCCATATGATACAGCCCACAATGCTTGTGACACTAACTCCAAGGGATCTGATGCCCCCTTCTGACCCTTGTAGGCACCAAAGTGTGTGTTGCATGTGTGCATACACACACACACACACACACACACACACACACACATTCATTTTAAAAAGTTTGTCTTCTTCTTTTTTTTTTTTTTGGAAAGGGTGTCACTGAATTGCTCCTGGCCGTGAAGTATGTAACCCAGGTTAGTCTAAAACTTTCCATTCTTCTGCCTCAGCCTCTTGAGTGCCAGGATTACACATGGGCACCACCACATCTGTCCTCTGTGAAACAGCCTGCCCTCAGGCTCACACAGACTCACACGCTCTCATTTGCTGCTCTCCTTAATGCCAGTTCAGTCCTACGATTCTTCAAAAGCCGGGAAACCTGGGAGGCAGTGCCTTGGACCTGGTTGGGCAGGAAGCTGAAATTTACCCATCAACACAGGAAGAGATGCCTTAGGTTGCCTTAGAAACCAGATTCTAGTTAAGTGCCTGAAAAGTAATTATAAACTCCAGAATATCTTTCAGCTGAGCAGGTGGCTGGAAAATTAGAAATCTATTCCTGAGACTTCGGCTTTCCAGAAAGGCTGAGGTCACATTTCAAGACAGGGTGTGCACAGGTGGCCTCGGTGGAGCATTTGCGCATGTCCGGGCATCCGTGCGTGCGTGCGTGCCCTGTGAGTGTGTCCACAAGGTGACCAGGGGCCAGGGGACTGGAGCCGCTAGTCTAGGGGTGAAGCTGGCGCTGGGCTGGAAGCAGAGGCAGCACAGCGCTTCCTCTCCTGTGTCACCCCCAACCCTGCCTTGGGTTGCTAGGACACCAGAGCTGAGGAGATGCCAACTGATTTGCCAAACAATTTTTCTTTCAATTAGGAACATTAGACAAAGGAAGAAAGGGTGTAGCTGGGTGGTCGACTTAGAGCTTGGAGACCCCGAGGAGGAGGCATCCAGGCTTTGCGACTGAGAAACTCCCGCCACTGGAGCCATGACACCCGCCTGGGGGAGGGGTGGAGACCGCATTTATCAAGAGTCTGTCACCAGTCAGGCGTCGTCGCTTCTGCAGCTTGGCCTGCGTGACCGTTTCTGGTGTCTGCCACAAGCCAGGGAGAGATGATGGCGTGCTGTACCGTGACACCTCCGTTGTAGGAATCCCACAGGGCTCTCTGGGTTGCCCCGACTTCCTCCATCTGCTGGGAGACAGTTGTCCCCCGCTGTGTCACTGGCTTCTTCCCAGCCTCGAGGACAGTTCCCATTCAAGATGCGTCTTTGTCCCTGCCCCCCATCCCCAATGCAGGATGAAAAGATCCACCATGATGCTGTGTGGTCCACAAGGACTTTGGTCTGTCCGCTTGTTTTCTTTGTCTTCCTAGCCAGAACGTCAGGTTCCTCGGGACAGCGATGCACGTATAGGACTCTGAATGAACACTTGTCACAAGAATGCAATCTCCGTTCCATCAAAAGGAAGTCTCTGGCTTGGGGAGGTAAAGCATTTGGCCAAGTGCTATAGGACCCGAGTTTGATCCCCAACATCTACATAAGTAGGGGTGGTGGTGCAGGGTGTAATGCCAACACTGGGGGCACAGAGACAGGGGTGCCCGGGCCTTAGCCTAGCTCATTCACTGTGTTCCAGGCCAAGGAGACACCTGTCTTTCGATAAAACAAGGAGGGTCAGCAAGATGTCCCTGTGGGTACCATGCTTGCTGCCAAGGCTGATGACCTGAGTTCTATGCCTGGAACCCATATGGGAGAAAAAGAGAACCAGTTTCCACAAGTTGCCCTCCGACTTGTGATGGGTGTGTCCCTTTCACAAAATAAATGAATGTAACAGCAACAGCAGCAACAATGTGCATGACCCTTAGGGAGTATCGCCTGAATTTTTTTTTTCTGCTCTCCACACACATGCATGTATGTGCATCTGCACACACACACACACGGAATCTGAGGGTACCATGATCTAATGTTCTTCCCTAAGGTCTTGGCCCTGTGTAGATATCATCCCTAAGCCGTCCCTCCCTCCCACAATACCATGCTGTTTCTGGGTAGTCACAATCTGGCCCAGACCCTCTTTTCAAAAGGCTGACATGAAATGGAAGCCTACAGGATCCCTTACCGTCCTTAGATATGGGGAGTCCAAGGGGTGGTGATGTGACAGTGTAGCTTAGTGGTCCCTGGAGTCAACTTGCTTGGCTCAAATTCCTGATCTGCTAGTGACCATCTCTATGACCTTGGTTGGCCCTCAGGGTTCCCATCTGTAATAGGGAATGGCAGTCTATCTCAGCTCTTGTGAGGATATGAAGATCCGGGCATTGTGGGAAATGCCCCCTGCCGTATAAACTACAGAAATCACAGGGTGACAAGCTGCTTTGATACTTCCCACTGGTGCCTGCAACACATCAAAGGCTAGATCATGCAGCCCTTTGGGTGCCTGGAGTAAATTATTCATCTTGGCACCAGAGGCCTCAATTATTCTTTTTATTTTTTTATTTTTTTTTAATTTTGTGTTGTATGGAGCTGGAGAGATGGCTCATGGTTAGGTTTACGTGTATGGTGTTTTGCCAGCATGTACGTCTGTGTACCACGTGCTTGCAGTACCCAAGGAGGCCAGAAGGGGGGCAGATCCTCTGGGTCTGGAGTTACATTGGGCTCTAAGGTGCCATGTGGTTGCTGAGAACAAAACCCGGGTCCTCTAGAAAGGCAGCCAGTGCTCTTAACGGCTGAATCATCTCTGCAGCCCCCTCAATTTTGTCCTCTCCTCTCCTCTCCTCTCCTCTCCTCTCCTCTCCTCTCCTCTCCTCTCCTCTCCTCTCCTCTCCTCCTCCTCCTCCTCTTCTCTCTCTCTCTCTCTCTCTCTCTCTCTCTCTCTCTCTCTCTCTCTCTCTGTCAGTGCTGGGGCGTGAACTCAGGGACTTGCACAAGTTAGGCAAGTGTTCTACTACTGAGCCACACCCAGTTCTTCACAGCTCCACCGTTGGGAAGCTTCAGGAAGCTAGCAGATACGAAAGAGCCTGGTACCGTCTGTGTCACACAGCAAGTGTTTGATAAAACGAGCCCTTGCTGAGATACCTAGGCTGAGCATCTCGAGGACCACTGAGGCTCTCTGCCTTGCAGTGCCTCGGGTTCCTCAAATGTAGCAACACAAACAGCTTCTGAGAGGTGTCCTGAGCCAGGCACCGAGTTTTGTTCTGTTTTAATAGATGGGTACCGCTCTGTGTTTGGCTATGAGCTCAGGGAGGAAGAGTCATTTGTGGTCTTTCGCAGGCACACAGTTGGCAGTCAACACACACTTGCTGAATGAACTAATGATCTCATCTGAGGATCCGTTACAATGTAGTATCCTCATTTTAGGAATGCTAAAGGTAAGAGAAGACGGAAGCTGCCCAAAGCCACAAGTTAGCAGAGTCAATGCCAAGGCTACTACGTTCTTGTGAAACCCTCCACTGTGCGAGTCTCAAATAGAACCCTCCCCTCCCCTCCCCTTCTCCCTTCCATGGTTGCTTCTTCAAAATTAAGGAGCGGGTAACTAGACCCACACTCTATGCTCCTGTTGCTCCTGCCTTGGAGTGTGGTCCCATCACAAAGGCCTGCTTCCCTCCCTTGCCTCTCTCCATCAGCTGAGAGCTGTAGTTTCCAGTTACGGGATTATGTCACATCCCCGGTCCAGTGGTTTCCCATCACCGTGGAAGGCTGTCAAAATCCGTTAGCCTCCAGATCCTGTCTATGCTTAAGCCCCTTCCTTATGTCCTCCTCACTGTTTACGCGTCTCAAGCCACATTCCACCCACCGAGGTCATTCCAACCCCAGGGCTTCACAACTGCTGTGCCTTTGGTGGACAGGGTGGGTGAAAGATGACCACCGAGGATTGCTTCTCTGTCTAGAAAGACACGGACTCCAGAAAGAGATGGATCTATTTCTCCACCAGTGGGCTGGTCTGTGATTGCTTGGACTGCTAAGGTGGTAGAGGACGTGCTTCCTTCCTTTTGGAATGCAGTTACCGTACTTCAGGGATGCTCACACGGCCCATTGAGGACCTTTTGGAGGTTGGTTGACCCTCCCAGATGACAGCTCAAGGTGAGTCCGCAGTAGACAGCTGGACCAACCAGTGGCCTGTGGGAGTGAGCTCTGTAGGGTGGCCATTTTCCTGTTTCCTCCGAGCCTTCTCGACTGATGCCATACAAAGCAGAGATGACACATTCCCACTGTGTTCTGCGGAAGTGCAAAATCCGGAGTGTATGAATGGTTGTTCTCAGGCATCGTGTTGGGGGTGGGTTGTAGCACAGCCAAAGCGAAACCATGCAATCTGATGCCCGCTCCTCCCACTTTGTCTGGTTTCTGTTCACTCCCCCCAGCCACCTTTATGGGCAGGTTTTCTGATCACTCCATCCTAGGAAGTGTCTCCCAATAGCTAGTGGCTTTCCTTCACGCCTTCTTCTCTTGCTGTTCTCACATCCTTTTTACTGTGTGGACACCGTCCTTTCTGTCTCGAACCCGTCCGTCATTTGTCTGTGGAGGTGGTGGGATAGCTGAAGAAGGAGCTCTCCAGTCACTCCTTCCTCTTCTCCCTCGTTCTAATGGCCAATGGACTGGGAACAGTCTGCAGGGGGTTCAGGGCTGTGACCCACAAGGGCCTCCCTGGCATGGCTGCACAAGCTACGCCACTGCTCATTGATGGTCCTCAAGGTCAGAGCAGCACCTGCACAGAGTATTGGACTCGTCGCCTTCATGAATGTTTTGTATCCTTTAGTTTCCTATAGTAACAAATGATAACAAATGTGCTTATTATCTTACATTTTCTCAGGTAAGGGGTGGAGAATGGACGAGCAGGCTCAGTTCCCTCTGGGGGCTCTATGGCAGAACCTGTCTCCTTGCTGTTTCTACAGGGACCTTTGTAGTGACAGTGGCTAGCCCTCTGTAACCTTCTCTTCACAAGATCCTTAGTTCATACCTGTGAGGAAACAATCACAATTTCTAGTGATTAAAATGTGGACGTGGGGCTGGGGAGATGACCTAGCAGGTGAAGAGCTGGCCATGAAAATCTGAGGACCTGAGTTCAGATCCCTGAACCCATGCAAAGGTGAGCACAGCAGTACACATGTGTGATCCCAGCACGCCTACTGCAAGGTGGGAGGCACAGACAGGAGAATCTCTGGAAGCTGGAGAGCTAGCCTGGTGTATGCAGCCGGGAACAAGAGTCTGTCTCAAACAAGGTGAAAAATGAGATCTAGCACCTGTGATTGTCTTCTGACCTTCACATGTGTACTGTGGCATGTGTGCACTCATAAACACCACACACACACACACACACACACACACACACACACACACACACACACTCATGCATGTAGGCAAACACACGCATGTGCATGCAAGAATACACTCAGACACATCACACACATATGCACGCAGGCAAACACATATGCACAAGCATGCAAGAATACACTCAGACACATCACACATACATGCACACTCTCAGTCACATCACACACCACATACACATATGATACAGGCAAACACATACATGCATACAGGAAAACACACACATGCAAGAATACCCTCAGACACATCACACACACATGTGCACTCAGACACCTCTCTCTCTCTCTCTCTCTCTCTCTCTCTCTCTCTCTCTCTCTCACACACACACACACACACACACACACACACGTGCACACACACTCTGTGGGCATCTTGGGGTGGGAGTTGTCACTGCTCACCTCAGAGCTGTAGTCCAGCTAGGCTTTTCAGTTATTGGCTCTTCTTCTTGCCCAACACCCCACATGCTTGGGGGCCAGGCTTTTCAGCCTTGAGATGTGCCTTTCCCACAGCTTTTACCCATGAGATCTACGAACAATAAGGGGATTGGAGGACTTTTCTTAGAAAACGTACTGTTCTGGAAGTCTGCATTGTTGGTAAGTGCTGAGGTGCAGGTATGTTTGGCTAGTATGATTCTGCAGGTTCAGTATTTAAAGAGAATTTGACTCAAGGCTGTCTGTTTAGAGAGTTCTATGTAGCATTGATATTTCCAAGGGGCAAAGGTGCGCTGGCTGGAAAGCTCACTGCTGGTTCTCGTGAGACCCTCCCCAGGTCCCTCCCTGGTCCCTCCCCAGGTCCCTCCCCAGTCCCTCCCTAGTCCCTCCCCAGGTCCTTCTCCAGTCCCTCCCTGGTCCCTCCCCATTCCCTCTTCAGTCCCACCCTCATCCCTCCCCAGGTCCTTCTCCAGTCCCTCCCTGGTCCCTCCCCAGTCCCTCCTCAGTCCCACCCTCATCCCTCCCCAGGTCCCTCCCCAGTCCCTCCCCAGTCCCTCCCCAGACCTTCCCCTGTCCCTCCCTGGTTCCTCCCCAGGTGCCTCCCCAGTCCCTCCCCAGTCCCTCCCTGTTCCCTCCCCATTCCCTCCCCAGATCCCTTCCCAGATCCCTCCCTAGTCCCTCCCCAGTCCCTCCCTGGTCCCTCCCTAGTCCCTCCCAGTCCCTCTCCAGTCCCTCCTCGGTCCCTCCCCAGTCCCTCCCCGGTCCCTCCCCAGTCCCTCCCTGTGCTTTAGTCACCATGGCCTGAGATGAATCTCTGAGAACCTTTACCGGTTGGGTCATGTACTTTTCCTTCGGAGACATTTTGAGTCTGATGGATAAGTCTGGAATCTTGACTAGTGGGAAGGACTTGAAAGAAAACGGGAAGAAGGCTTGGAAAGGGGACTTACAAGAAGGGGAACAAGGTGTGAGAAGTTCCCTCAGATCTAATCTCTTCACCAATTTGTGACACAAGCCTACATGCGTCAGGCACCACCTCTCTTGCTTTCTGAGGATTCACAAGCTCGCTCCTCCAAACAGCCCACTGAAGGAGGTCCGCCATTCTCCCTGCTTCCTACATGAAGGCACAGAGATGATAACAACTTGTTCAAGAGCATACAGCTGGGGTGGGGTTGAGGCTGTTTGCCATCAGGTCCCAGAATGGAGCTTTTGTGCACAGATCACAGAAGGGAGCCCTTAGGTAATACAGATCCCAGGAGGGAGCCCCTGTGCAATGTGGATCCCCGGAGGGAACTCCTGTGCAATGCAGATCCCTGGAGGGAACCCTTATATAATGCAGATCCCTGGAGGGAACCCTTATATAATGCAGATCCCTGGAGGGAACCCTTATATAATGCAGATCCCCGGAGGGAACCCCTGTGCAATGCAGATCCCCGGAGGGAACCCCTGTGCAATGCAGATCCCTGGAGGGAACCCCTGTGCAATGTGGATCCCTGGAGGGAACCCCTGTGCAATGCAGATCCCCGGAGGGAACCCCTGTGCAATGCAGATCCCTGGAGGGAACCCCTGTGCAATGCAGATCCTCGGAGGGAACCCCTGTGTAATGCAGATCCCCGGAGGGAACCCCTGTGCAATGCAGATCCCCGGAGGGAACCCCTGTGCAATGCAGATCCCCGGAGGGAACCCCTGTGCAATGCAGATCCCTGGAGGGAACCCCTGTGCAATGCAGATCCCCGGAGGGAACCCCTGTGTAATGCAGATCCCCGGAGGGAACCCTTATATAATGCAGATCCCCAGAGGGAACCCTTGTGCAATGCAGATCCCCGGAGGGAACCCCTGTGCAATGTAGATCCCCGGAGGGAACCCCTGTGCAATGCGGATCCCCAGAGGGAACCCCGATGCAATGCAGATCCCCGGAGGGAACCCTTATATAATGCAGATCCCCGGAGGAAACCCTTGTGCAATGTAGATCTCTGGAGGGAACCCTTGTGTAATGCAGATCCCTGGAGGGAACCCCTGTGTAATGCGGATCCCCAGAGGGAACCCTGATGCAATGTGGATCCCCAGAGGGAACCCTGATGCAATGCAGATCCCTGAAGGGAACCTCGATGCAATGCCGCACTGCTCCCCTTCTTACCCTCCAGGGCTAGTTCCTTCCTCATGATGTTTCCTTCTGTTTTGCCTTCTCACCCAATCCGGAGACACTCAGGCCTGTGGGGTAGAGGACACTCAGCTATGGGCCCTGGACATAGGTAGGTTCTACACTGACCATAGGTGGCTTCTCATAATACATTAGCTTTTAAATTCCCTATGAGGTACACTAAAGGCTGAAGTTCAGTCATTGCACCGGAACTGCAATCACTGGTCAGGACCAGAGCTTAGTTGATTCTTGGGCCATCAGGTCTGATTGGGAGCACCACCCACAGCATTTCAGACGTCTTTGGAATGATTTGGGGACAAGCTGTGTCCCCACAAGCCTGTCCATAAAAGTGGTATGTAAAGAGTTTTGCTTCTGTTAAGGCAGGTGGTGGTGCCCTCACTGAGGGAAGGACACGTCATCATGCACACATGTCCTTTCTTCCCTCCCAACATCAGCTCTATGAAGCATATCTTACAGATGGGGAAACTGAGGCAGGCTGCCCAGTGTATTCTAGGAATAGAATTGCTGCTTCAGGAAGCTGGGATCACCTGTGTCCATGATTTGACTTGCTTTAGGGTCTCCAAAGCAATGAATGTGTGGAGGTGGTGGAGACTGGTTCCTGACACCTCCTCCCATAACCAAGGGGGTGTACATGTCTGTAGGGAAATCAGATGTGTGGCTACTATAGGTCTGAGATGTCATAGAGGAACCATGACCCAGAGAAAGGGGGAAATGAGAGGTGTTGAGAAGTCTGTCTTCTGTAGCACGAATCTTAAAAGGTCTTATTAATAAAACAAACCCAGAGCCAGGTATTGGGGTGAACACTGAAAAATCAGAGAGACAGAACAGGCCACAGCTAACCTCACCTCGCCAACTTCTCAGCTGATCCTATTTCCTCAAACTGGAAGCCTCTGAGTCCTCATCTGGAATGAATCTCAGCTGAACTGTTACTAAAAGCTTAAAAGCTTAACCAGGCTCTAGTTCCTGGTCCTCACACCTTACATACCTTTCTGCTTCCTGCCGTCAGTTCCTGGGATTAAAGGCATGTGTCACCATGCCTGGCTGTTTCCAGTGTGACTTTGAACTTACAGAGATCCAGACAGATCTCTGCCTCCTGAATGCTAGGATTAAAGGCGTGTGTGTCACCATTTTCTGGCCTTTATGTTTATCTAGTGACTGTTCTGTTCTCTGACCCCAGATAAGTTTATTAGGGTGCACAATATATGTCACCACAGTCTTCACGCAAGATGTCTGCATGGAAGATGACAAGCAATGGGACTTTCCTGTGTGGAAGGGTGTGTGGGCACATGTGAGCTCACCCAGGGAATTTCCTGAGCCTCTACTGTGTGCAGCACACCATGATGGGCTCTGAGTCCATGCTGACAAATGATAGAGACATCCCCCGCCCCATCTCTAAACTACAATCTGGTCACAGGTTGCTATCGAGCACTTGAAATGTGTTTAGTTTTATTTCATTTCAGTTAGTTTAAACTTAAACAGCCACATGTGGCCAGTGGCGACGCTGTTGGGCTCCGCAGGCTCTGAGGGAAGGACAGACAGTAAACACTAGCGACTGCTTACAGAGATAAGCACTGCTTGGGACACTTGACACAGCACTGGAGAACAATGGGGACTGCCCTGTTTAGACTGGGTCACCTGGAGAGAGCTCTCCGAGGAGGCCACAGTTCAACAGGGGCCCAGGGGATAAGTGTGGGCATGGAGAGTCAGGGGGCCAGTGAGAGGGTAGTTAGGCACTGGAGTGGGAGAGGGTGGGTGCTCTGAGACTGAGGGAGATCAATTCATTGAGAGTGCAGTGAGAAAGGGGAGGGAGGGTGTGGAATGAGATCAGGGCAGGAGAGGGGAAGGCTCTGATCTTGGAGACTGAGCAAGGAATCTGCATTCACATCAAGCACAACAATAGCTACAAAAGTCTGCTCTGGCTGTCATGTGGCTGACTCTAGGTGGCAGTAGTGGCATTGAGGGACCAGGGAGTGGGGGGTCCAGAGCAATGGTCCAGGTGGGAGATGGTGGTGTGGAGTAGAACAAGAATGCTGGGGATGAGAGAAAGGATTGGAGTCAAGACATGATTTGAAGGTAAGGATGGATGGCAGACTTTATAGCTGGCCTGGATGAAGAGGATGGACTCAAGGGTGATGCTCGGACTGTAGCCGGAGCCACAGGCAAGTGGTAGCACCATTTTCAGAGAAGAGAATGTTAAAAACGTAAAAGAGTTTTAGCTGTTTGTGATCACCCAGATGGCGGTTGAAGTTGGAGACATGTTTGATTCTGCCGAGTTACTGAGGGCTGAGGATCTGCACACCCTGTGGGGGCGAGCGTGCATTGATGTACAAGCTTATCTTTGCTTTGGGTAAAGTCAATTCGTGCATATGGTGTGGGATGACTGTGTATGCATATCAATGTCTGTGTTTTGGATGAGCATACAAGAGTGTGTACACACATCTGTGTATCAGTAGGTGGAATTGGTGGGTGTGAGTGTGTACATCTTTGTGTGTCTGTGTGTGCTGAGAATGTCTCTGATACAGGGTGAGCTTGGAGCTGAGGTTGCCTTCATAAGATGTGCATGCCTGCCTGCGTGTGTGTGTGTGTGTGTGTGTGTGTGTGTGTGTGTGTGTGTGTATAGGATGAGGGTATGTTCATGTTTGTGGGGTAGATGCTCATTAACTGGTGCATAAAATGCATAAATTATGCACAGGGGTGGGGTTTCACATCTCCCTTGTGGGGCATGAGTACACTAATGTAAGGTCTGTGTATACACATCTACTTGGTGACACTATGTGTACAGGTCTGTGTGTATCTGCTGTGGGGAGATTACTTGTATATATGTGGTGTGGGAAGACAGTGTTCCAGGGGTAGGTGTGTGGGCCCATCTGTGAGTAGTGAATGTGCCAGCCGGTGCCCTTTGGGGGTCTCCTGTGCCTGCAAGTCACAGAGGCAGCAGCTTGCAGAGCATATTATGACATGTTTATAGGTCTCCCAACCTTAATGCATTTTAAATTTCCAACCCAGGGCGATCCCGGTGGACTGCAGACCATTTGTTGTTTCTTGCTGTTTTAAAAAGAAAGTTTCCACGCTAAGGTCTCTTCTGCCTCCAAGCGGGAAACATTCCCTGGATCTTTTGGATGTAGATAGGAGAAGGATGCAGATATGGTCTCCAAAGAAGCATGGGTGGGTGAGTGGATCTTTGAAGGTGAAATTGGGGAAGGGAGTCTTTATGTGTGGAGGAGAGGCACGGAGTCTGGGGTGGTAGGAGGAATGGAGAGGTAGAAAGGAACCCAGCCCCCTCCTCACTAGGGTAGACCCGTGATGGGGTGGTCCATTTTCCTTTCTACACTTCTTTCCTCTCTGTCTGCCCAAGGATGTGCACTTGACTCTCTGTTTCTCATACTACACATCCTCTCCAGGGCAACCTGATCTTGATGTTCAGAGCAACTCCTGGTAACATAGATCCTTTTCCAAGATGTTCTGGGCATTCCCCAGGAGCCCCCACGTCTGACTTTGGCAACCACAAGTGTCCATCACTTTTCATCTGTGACACTCCAAGTCACATGCTGGTGAGATAGGTTTGGATGGTGTAGACCCAGAGTCTCAGCTCTTTCCCTTACCTGCAGGGTCCCCTCCCCTCTTCCACCCACTGCGGTTGCTGCTTTCTCTCTCTCTTTTTAAAGACAGGTCTAACTGTGAAGCCCCATCTGGCCTGGAACATGCTATGTCATCCAGGCTGGCCTCAAATTCACAGGGATCCTCTGCTTTTACTGCACAAATGCTGGGATTAGAGGCATTGCCACCATGTCGGGTGGCTTCTGTTTTTACCACTTGCTGGCTGTGTGGCTGTGGGCAAGCTGTCTGATCTCTTCGTACCTCAGTATTCCCAGTCTTTCCAATGGAGATAATGAGTGTTAACATCATAAGGTCATTACGAGAATAAGATGGCACATGTACAGGATTTACCACAGGCCCCAGCCTGTAGCAGGCACAATATGGCACCCTCATCACAGTTGCTAAACATTTTAAACATGAAGAAATAAGCAACTTTCACACCAAAGCCTACCACTCTGAGGACCCCCTTCCAGACATCTTTGTTTGGTCTGAAGCGCATACACTTCTTCTAGAAATGTGATTTATAATCTATGTTGTTTAGTTATGTTTTTTTCCCACTTAACCATATGTCTTGGGGATTTTCCTCTATCAGTCCACATAGATCAGCTTCATTCTTTGAAAATTAGTATTAACGAGCTTCAATTTATTGGCCCAATCGATCACTGACTTTGGGTGTAAAGATTGTTTTCAGTTTTTTACAGCTGTAAACACCACCGTGGACATATGCCGTGCGTATACATCCTCTTGCACTGTGACTGTGTCCTTAGGTTAAATTCCAGAAGCTGGAACAGGGTAAAAAGTATGAGCATTATACAGTTTGATATGCGTGGCTAAGCTGCCCTTTGGAAAGGCTGTGCTATTGCACTCTTTCTGTTCTGTTAGTGACCTCTTCTTGTTGGACCCTTTTTATTTGATTCTGGACCCACTCTGTGCCCTGACATAGGTCACTTCAATACAGAAGGAAGCAGGATGAACACACATACATGTCACACATACATACATACACTCTCACAAACACACTGACACGCACACATTTTTCAAATCAGTCCGTGGGATGACCAGCTGCCTAGAAAGCTTGCCACCCAAGGCACTCCCCGAGTGTGGCTGGGGAGGTGTGGGGTGCAGGCACTGAACCATTGTGGCTCCTCCTGGAGCAGGAAGGTGGTGAACCATGAAACCAGAGGTTGCCTGTTGAAAACTGACTTTGATGAATGTTAAGAGTTCTGCTCTCCAGGCTGCGGACTGAAGAAGCCAGGTTGATTTTTACTGGGTTTTGCATGCAAGCAGAAGCTTCGGTGACAGACTGCCCTTTCCAAAGATGGCTGCAACATTATCTCATACTCCCATGCTGTGCGCAGTGGAGCTGTGCAGGGCTCCGTCAGGAGGTGGAGCCTGATTCTGTACAATCTTAACCAGTAGAGTCTGATGGAGGGGACTCCTTTCTGGCATTTCTGAACTGCACCTTTGGTGGCTGTTTTATGTCACAGAATTTTGGGGTGACTTGATGCACAACCATAATAAAGGGAATATTCAACAACCATTCACTCGGGAAGACAGTCCAGAGAAGTGCCACCATTTTCAACCTTAGTGTACCTGGGAGTCAACTGGGGCTCTCGTTAATAATGTAGATTCCTGTCTTCCTTACCCCTGGAGGAACTGATTCATTTGTCTTAGTTAGGGATGGGAAACTGGGACTATGCACTTTTAAATGAATGCAATAGAAAATCCTGACCACATTTGCTACCTAAACCAAAACTTTGGCACATCATTTAAGAGCAAAGGCCGTGGAGTCGGAAAGATTTGAATGCAAATTCTGAGGCAGTGGCTACCTTTTCTCTGGGCCTTTGTTCCTTATCTGTAAAGAGCAGGCTACCGTATCTGTAAAGGGCATCCTTCTTCATGGCATCATGGAGGGGGGTTAAATGAGATGACACCTGCTTAGCGTTGTCCTGACACGTGGTAAATACCGAGGAGCTGGCACTGCCATCCTAGCATCATAATGTAAGAAATTTTAGCTGTGGTCCCTCCTCTGCCTTTTGACAGCTGCATACAAAATGATGGAGTTCATTATAACGTTTGACACTATATATGTCACACGTATGCGTGAATCTAGATTGCACATGCCCTCTGGCAGTCAAGGGAGAAAACATTGTGTTCCAGCAGGAATGTGGCCCACAGTTTCTATTCACAGTTTTTCAAAGTGTCCTTTATGTGAAGAAGGCTGAGCGTGCTCAGAGAGAGCTGCTGCTGCCTGGTCAGGTTCCACACCCAGGGGCCTGTTTTCCTGCTAGCTGGAGCCATGGGAAGGGAGACTTTCTAAAGCCTCCCAGGGTCACTGCTGGGGACTCAGAGAGAGAGAGAGAGAGTACAAGACAATGGGAACAACATGGACAAAGACAGGGGAGGGAATGAACTGGAGTTCATCAGAGGCAGCCAGCCGACCTTAGGAGGTCATTTGAAATTTGATGATTCCTGCAATGCTAATTGAGGAACCAGAGAGCCCAGACAAGTTTCCCTGAAGGAAAGTGTCAGGGCTGCCATTGTGACTCAGCAAGATGTCCCTGAAACAGAGCTCAGGGAAGCCCGTGGCCTGGCTGTGAGGGCAAAGGCTCCTTAGTCAGGTTCAGGATCAGTCAGCAGCCAGGGGATGGCTTTCCACAGGATGGTCCTCCAAGGAAGGCCTTGAAGTTGGTCCCAGCCACCTACTTCCTGCTCCACCCAGGTGCAGTTGGGCTGCTCCTAGAGCCTGGGACACTAGAGCCCGGGTAGTGGAGTAGAGAGAGGCAACGGCACTCCTGTGTGACTGGGAAGATGGTTCCTCTGTTGTCCTTGGATTTCCTCATTGGTCAAATGATAGATTAGGAGACACAGGGGATGGGGAATTGTGGTGACTTTGGTCTCCTTTTTCAAGTCCTGATGTCACAGGGTAGGAGTAGCAAGTGGGTGTTGACCTCCGGGGTATCACTGCAGGCATGCTATGTTAAGTTGGATTCTGGGGTGTAATTCAGGTTTAGTAGGAAAGAGCTAGCCTAGATCAGCAACATCTGTGGGCCTTGGCTTGCGCTGTCAAGGACCTCGGCATAATCATCGTTACAATTTCTGCTTCACCTACATGGTACCCATGCAGTGTTTTTTTTTGCTGTATGTTTAAATATCTCTTTTGAAATGATACTGGTTACTTCCATGGGTGTGAATCAAGGCCATCAGAAAACAGACATTCAGGGGCTGGGGAGACGGCTCGGTTGGTAAAGTACTGATGGTGCAAGCTTGAGGACCTGGGTTCAGATCCCCGACACCCATGTGAAATGCTGGGTGTGATGGCTTAAGTCTGTAATCCCAGCCCTGGAGAGGTAGAGGCAGGGGGATACCTGGGATTTGAAGACCAGTAAAGACTAGCCAAATTGGTGAGTTACAGGTTCAGCCTCAAACACTAAGGTGGAGAATGGCTGAGGAAGATGCCTGACCTCGATAGGCAGGCATACGCATGAGCACCTCTTTGTACACGTAGCCATGGGTACATGTACAGATGCACCCCTCCCAGGGAGAAAAATCCAGTTTTCATTCCTGCCCCTTCCCCTTCTCTCTCCCTTCCAAGGTAATTGTTTTTATTTATGTTTGTTTTCTCTTTCTACAGCTACATTTGAAAGTTATGTAATGCACGGGTATGTTTTTGGACTATTTTTAGATCAACAAATGGACCAACCCATTATTTACTTTTTGTTGCTAAGATTCCTTTCTTTTTTAATGCTAATCTTTTTATTGTGGTATAAAGCGTATCCTGGAAGGTAAGCAAAGCTTCTGGTGACTCTCTTCAATTTGACAAAGAGTGAGTCACCCAATTACTTCTCAGGTTAAGTGAGATGAGTGCCCATCACACGCTGTGTGTTTATTAGATGTGTGGGCGCGTTCTGTGAAGCGCCTGCTTGTTGTTGTTTTGGCTCATTTTTCAACCGTGTTGTCTTTTAACGGTTAACGGACAGGGCTTCTTTATAGACTCTGACTGTGAGTCTGCTGCTAGTTACAAATATTACAACCTGCTCCTATTCTGCTTGTTGTTGGTTCGCAAGCTCCCTATGAGGATGACATTGAACTCCTGATTTCCCTGCCTCAGTTTCCCAAAGTCCTGGGATTACAGGCATGCACCACCACGCCTGGCTCGGTGCCTTTTATTTCACTCTCTCTGTGCTGTCTACCTTGTTAGGTGGTCTGATTTATCAGTCTTTTCCTATGTGGCCAGTCAGTTTTTTGCTTAGTTGTATTATCTTTAACATTTAGCTCGCGTGGAATTGAAGTTTGCGCACGAAGAGGAAAGGCATGTCAGTCCTGTTAGGTCACAAAGAAAGCCAGGACAAATGGCTACCTGAGATGCCTATGCACATATCAAAGTGCATGCTGGTGACCGGGTTCTCCCGGCATCTCCCAGTACTTGTCACCGGTCTGGATCCTCTCAGTACTTCTCAGGCTGCCCCCTACCCTGAACCTCTCCAGCCCCTGAGCTTCCCTTCCCTTCCCCCAGCTTCTGATCGCTATATAACTTAGCAGTTTTGGCTGCATGCTCTCTTTGGCTCTGCTCTGGTCCTTGTTCTCTTTGTCTTGTTGTACCCATGTTGCAAAACCCCCAGAGACCACCAAGGAGCCGGTTTCTGATACAAGCACACAAAGGTCACTTTATTGTCAGGTTCGAACCTGGGCCACCAACCTATGTTCTGAAACAGTGGATGGAGGGAAATGCGGCAGCCCAGGTCTTAGGGGTTGGGGAGTTTTAAAGGAAAAAACCACAAGCCGGGAATTATATGCCTTGGTGGTTTTCGGGATTGGGTGGAAGGGATATGGGGCAAGGTGATTTTTTGAAACTATCGGTCTAGACTTTTGGCTTGAAACCATATTTGAAACTATCGGGTTAGACTTTTGCCTGGGAGCCACAACCTGCTAACGGGATTATCTGGATATCTTCAAGGGCCATAAATTGCAGACAGAATGCAGGAGCATCTGGATCTTGTTAAACTTTACTGCCCTGTATCTGTTTGAGTTGTCATGGCACATTCCTGAGATTCTTCCTGGAACTGAGTACAGCAGGTGGACTGAGATGGTGGGCCCTTTCCCTAAGATGGAGCCTGTAAAGTCAAGTCTAAACCTTCCCAGTTCCTCTCTTGGTCCTTGGCTCCTTTCTTTATCTGATTGCCCTCTCCCCACTTCCTCTCTCTCCCTCCCCTCTTCTCTCTCCTCTCATGGCCTGGTCTGTTTTTCTGGCTTTGTTCAGTCTGGACTCTTCCAGATGCCTCTGACTGTTCTCTCTCTCATATCTACAACAAACACTTTCTCCTCGACCATCCCTAGATGCGAACATATCCTCATTTTCATCCACCCCCACCCCGTGTGGATATTCCCAAAGACCAGCTAGCTCTGTGTATTGAAAAGACTTCCCTTCCGGCTTTAGTTAATCATGCGCTTAATGTGATGTTTTATTTTTGTAAAATACATTAAGATAGACACATAGGAAAATAAAAATAATCTGCATGGCATCCCCTAAAATCCTCTTCCATACACACTTCAGGAGAATCATGGGTGAGATATTGAAGGCACAGCAGTGCCTAAGGAGGCTTTTCTAATTCCTTAGGAGTTTATTATGGGAAACATTTATATTTGTCTTTAGGAATATGAGAAAATGCAGATGAATAGAAAGAAATATAAATACTCATGTGTTTATACTATAGTGAGCATGATTACTAGCTAGGTGTCGCCTTTTTTTCAATGACTTTTGCCCATCTCGACATAAATATAACTTATTTTATAAGGAGTAATTAGCTAAATACTGTGAAGCTGGGGACAATGGCTTATTGTTTGTAATCCTAGCACTTGGAAGGCTGAGGCAGGAGGACCACGATGAGTTCAAGGCCAATGTGGACTATGTCGTGAATTCCAGGCCAGTTGGAACTATCGAGTAAGACTTATACCATTCCCACTGTGCCTTTCTCTGTCTTCTGCTTATGGATCAAGATATGAGCTCTCAGCTCCACACCTTTGCTCCTCCATCATGGACTCACTCTCTGAAACCAGAAGCCCAATTAAACACGTTTTTTTAAAATAAGTTTCCTTGGTCATGGTGTCTTATTATAGCAATAGAAAAGTAGATGAAACACTACAGATTCATGAAATGCTATATGGTCCACATATCCTCCATGCTCCTAAACACCAACTCATCCCTTTCTCTTAATCTCCCCCCTGTAGCCTCCAATTTTAATGGTCCCCATCATTAGACCTCAGTTACAAGACCAAATATCTCTTTCCTGATTCTATTTCCTTCCCTGCTCCTCCCTCAGCCAACAAACATGATTCCAGTGATTGTACTTCTAATCAATTTAATTTACCACATGTAACATATACTTTTTTGATATCTAAGTGGACCCACAAAGTAACAACACAAAGTTACTCTGTAGGCTTTAAAACTTTATACATGTAAATGATATGTTACTATAAACACCATTTGCAAATTGCCTCCTTCACTCCAAATTATACTTATAGATTTTTATCACTATATATATATATATATATATATTTAAAAGATAGGGTCTCATGTGGCCCAGGCTGGTCTTGAACTCATTATGTAGCCAAGAATGACCTTGAACTTCTGGTCCTCCTGCCCCCACCTTCCAAGTGCTGGGTTTTCGGGTTGTGTGCAACTATGCCAGACTTTTAGAAGATGCTGGGTATTGAACTCAGGGCTTTCTGTATGCTAGGGAAATACCATATCAACTGAGCCGTACCCCAGCCCTGTAACTTTCATTTATTAACATTATTTTATACTGATTCACCTATTATCATTGTGTGTGTGTGCTCATGCTTGTACCAGTGTGTGTGTGTGTGTGTGTGTGTGTGTGTGTGTGTGTGTGTCAGAGGAGAACTTTTGGGTGTGAGCTCTCTCCTCCCACCATGTGGGCTCTGAGGTGACAAGGACTGAACTCGGGTGGCCATGCTTGGCAGCAGTTTGCTTTACCCGCTGAGCCATCTCATCAGCCCCATTTGTGAATTTCTAAGCATGGCGTAGTGACCCACTATATGAGTATTTCACAAGAGCTCACCCACTTTCCACTGATAAGGATAAATAAGGAATGATGTTCTCTTACTGTGTAATCTGTAGGAGTTTCTTTGCAAATCATACCCAGGTTTAGAATTGCAGGGGCTGCAGCTTGACTTTAGTAGTTATTATCTGTGAAATTGTTGCCTAAAATGGCTGTAAATTTACAATCTCTTCAGCAATGTATAAAATTTCCTGTTGCTTTGTATCTTAACCAACCCTGGCACTGTTTATATATACACATATATATGTATATGTATGTATAAAATTACATTTTAAAATAATTCTTTCATTGTTTGAGAATTTCATATGGGCATATAATGCATTTTGATCAAACCCAGCCCCCTTTTCCTTCCAATTCCTCCTCTATTCTCCTTACCAGTTTTCCCTCCCAATTATAAGTGTTCTTTTTTTGTTTTTTTAAACCAGCTGAATCCACTTTGGACTGTCTGTATGTGTGTGGCTGTATCCCAGAAGAAAACTGGCGGTTCCTCTTTCTGCAGCCATTAATTGCCAACAGCTCCTTAGCTGGGGTGGGACTCAGTAAGCCCCTCTCCCATCCCTTTGGGATTCTGGCTGGCTTGAACTTGTGTGGGTCTTGTGCAAGCAGTCACAGATGCTGTGAGTTCATGTGTGCAATGGCACATTTACATTTTTAAAAAAATTACATTTATTTATTCATTTGTGTGTGCTCGCGCGTGGGCGCCCACGAGTGTGCGCAGGTGATAACTTGTGGGAGTCAGTTCTCTGTTTCCACTCTTCTTCAGCTGCGTCCTACATCTGGAACCTAACAGGACGCCGGCTGCTTCTGCACAGTGGGAAGCATCGGTACAGAGTCCTGGCCTCAGCCATGGCAGACTTCAGGCCAGGAGACACGTGGAGTAGATAACCTGTATGCCATTTCACTCTGCCTGAGTTGTGTCTGCGTTCTTTCCATTTTTATGTGTAGCTATTTTATTTTTTATTTCTCTTGATTTAAAAAATTACATTGTGTGTGTGTGTGTGTGTGTGTGTGTGTGTGTGTGTGTGTGTGTGTATGCACACACATGTGCCACAGCCTGTGTGTGGAGGTCAGAGGACAACTTGAGGAGTTGGTGCTCTCCTCCACCATGTGGGTCCTGGGGACTGAACTCAGTTCATCAGGCTTGGTAGCAGGTACCTTTCCCTCTGAGCCACCTCGCCCGCCCTGTGCGGCTATTTTAAATGTTGCCACACAAACATCCTTGTGTACATGTTTTCCTTAGAATAATTCCTAGAATGAAACAAGCTGCATTTAAGATGTGTGTTTGAGACTTTTGTTCCTGGCTGGTGAAACTGCTGGAGGAGTAGGTTTTGAAAGGAAGGGGGGCCCTCCCATGGCGGGTTTCTGGAACAGCATCACAGAGCCAGTGTAACAGAGACAACCGGTTTTCTGCACTGGAGTGCTGTCATGCTGTGGAAAGGGGAGCACTTTCCACCCGAAGAGTAGACACCAGGAATTGTAGTTCTGATCACTCTGATGTCAACAGAAGAGAGAGATGCCCTGAACTACACCAACCTCATGGATGGGAGTGGTTTTAGGATTTGCATTGCATCAAAGAGATGTAAACATGTCCATGGAACAGTCTCAGTGAATATTAAAGGGGCACTCATGGTTAGAGCAGGAAGGATGTAACCTGTAGTAATGTGTGTGTGTGTGTGTGTGTGTGTGTGTGTGTGTGTGTGTGTGTGTGATACATCAGATGATGAGCCACTTCCTGTGAGAGCTCAGTGTTAACTGTGGATTATTGGCTTCATTGGGCTTATAAGGTGTGTATGTGTACACACTGTGTATGTGTGCATGTGTGTGAGATAGATAGACAGATAAATAGAAAGAGGAGAGGAGGAAGATGATGATGAGGAGGAGAAGAAGTAAGATAAGGAGGAGAAAGAGAGGCTGGAGGAGGAGCTGGAAGGTAGCAGCAAAAGGCAAGGGAGGGAGGGAGGGAGATAAAAGCCTGCAGGTGGAGAAAGTAGGGGCCTGCTGGCACCTTGAGAGTTCCAGAAGTATGCTGGAGTATGTATGGAATGATCAGGGAGGAAGGAAACACGGGAACAGGCCTGAGTGTCCAAGGCACTGAAGAATAAAAGGATGAAAATCTCTCTGGCATTGCAGTATGGCTAAGGATTCCTCTACCTGGCTTGGATGCTTTCTCCAGTGCCACAAGATTGCTGTTTCGAGACTTCCCACCTGCAGCTAATCAGGAAGTCAAAGGCCCACATCACTGGGCCAGGTACCCGTCTGTAAGGGAGCTGCCTCTGCCATGCTCACCTTGAAGCAGGATGAAGACTGCTAAAGATGCTTCCAACTTACGCCACCCTCTGAAATGTGCACCCAGGGCAGTTTCAAGGTATGACTCCCAAACTGTCTCCATCCCTGACTCCTCCTTGAATGGCCTCTTGGATGCCCGATAGCACCTGTGCCTCTTCCTGTCACCACATTGTACCACTGGAGCAGGTTTGGCACATCGTGACATGCAGAGCTTAACACTGATACTCAAGAAACACAGAGTGGGTGGAAGACGGGCTCCCCAACAGTTCCCTCTCCCAAGCATTTCCATTTCTGGACTGACAAGTCAATCACTGATACCATCAATGTCACTCTTCACTGGTCATTATTTTTCCTGCTCCTCCTCCTCATCTCCAACTTGCTAGCAAATCCTGTAGGCAGAGTTTTCCTGTTCCGACCTCCTGCTCCTGAATAACCAGCAACTGCTTCCCAAACATCTGACTCGGAGACTTAATATAAATTGTAAATGCTCGGCCAATAGCTCAGGTTTATTACTAACTAGCTCTTACATTTTAGGTTAATCCATATTCCTTATTTATGCTCTGCCACGTGGTGGTACCTTTTTTAGCATGGCAGTTCATCTCCCGCTCCCCCTGAGTCTGGCTGGCAACTCCAGACTCTGCCCCTCTTCATCTCATCATTCTCAGTTTGGCTCTGCTGCCTAACTTTATCCTGTTCCGCTGTTGGCCAGGTAGCTTGTTTATTAAACCAAACATAGCGACATATATTCACACAGTGTGCAGAAGGATTATTCCACAGCAAAACCCTCTCTGTTCCTATGTTCGGCACCCACTGTTTCCTTTTTTCCCCCACTACAGAATTCTGGGGGATGGAGGAGTGGGAAGAGGAAAATGTGGGTGAATTTCTGTATGCAAGGACACTGCTGGAGGAAAACTCCTCTCTCTTGGCACGTAGTGCCGCCCACCTGCTTCCTGTCTGCGGCTCTCCACCAACTCCCAATTTCCTTTGTCATGAACTTCAGATTTCTGAGCTTGGCCCTCAGCCACAGCCTTGGTCTCTGCCATCTTTGTTTACATCATCCATTTCTCTTTTGAGTGTTTCCTGTTCCTGCCTGTGTGTGGTCTCCTTAATCGTCAAGCCTGTCCTGGGTCTGCCCGCTTTTGTATCTGGGCTCTGTGATCTTCCCTCTTCACTGACTTCACGGTGTTCCATCATTTCCTTTTCCATGGAAGTGTGTGTTAGGCTGAAGTCACACCGGAGACCTTTTTTCTGTGGGTGCTGCATGGTGATGGTATTCTCTACGGCTGTGGTATACCCAGTCGAAGCTGTGTGTACTGGTCACGATGCTCGTTGGCCATCTTTCATGTTTCCAGTACTTATCTGTGTGTCTCCTATGCTTTCTATTCAACCTTCACAATAAATGTATGCATTTCATTCAAATGAGGATTCAGTATGGCAGACCGCATAGCTGCCGGGCCATGGCCAGGCAGGGCTGTGGGGAGAATGTGCTCAGTGGAATAAGGACAGAACAGGACCTTGGGATGCTGCTGAGGATACCAGCACTCACTTGTGGGTATTGGGCTCTGGGGGAAGGACAGAAGGAAAGGAGAGATGCAGCTAGCTACTGAGTCAGAAGGAGCTAGAGTCTGTTTCTGTCTGGGAGCAAGAGAGGAGCTGTAGGTACAGGTCCTTGAGGGGGCAAGAAGGTAGTAATTCCCCACAGGGCTGATTCTGTCCAGAGGAGGGACTCCCTTCCTCTGAGAGAGGGAGGATGTGGGGGCTGTTGGGAGGAGGCAGTCGGTATCATGGTGCCAGGAGGTGGCTTAGTTAGAAAAGTGCCTGCCACGCAAGTATGAGAACATGAGTTTGGATCCCCAGATCCTGTGTGAAAGCTGAACATGTCAGGGTGCTACTCTGTAACCCCAGGACTGGAGACAGAGACAGATGCATCCCTAGATCTTGTTGATTGGCTAGACTAGCTGAATTGATGAGCTCTAGGTTCAGTGAGAAAGCCTGTCTCAAAAAATAAGGTGGCCACCCTAACATCAACCTGTGGTCTCTGTGTGTATGTACACATGTGTATATATTTGTGCTCACACCTGCACACACATGAGAGAGATACCAACACACACACTCACACACACACACACACACACACACACACACACACACACACACACACGCACACACAGAGAGAGAGAGAGAGAGAGAGAGAGAGAGAGAGAGAGAGAGAGAGAGAGAGAGAGAGAGGTGGAGACAGCAGAGTCACTGGAAAATAGGGGTTGACTACATCTAAATGATGGTAGTTTATTTAGAGCCAAGGGACCAGGGAGTAGGAATATCTGTGGCACAGCTTTAAGGACCCGGGACCTTCCTGGTTTGGGTAGCTGAGCAGAGCTGGTTATTATGTGTCCAAGAGTATGGCTTCCTCTAGAGACTAGGTGAGCTCTCCCCCTCCCATTCTCAGTCCAATCTGCTAAAAGGATCCTGTTGCTGTTGCCAGTGAATTTGCTGTGATCCCTCACTTTGATTCAAGCAGCCTTCCCTGGAGAGTGGCCCTTGGAGAAAACAGCCAGGCCATGTAGACGTTCTCGGCAGGTGCGCTGACTGACCGCCGCCTGGGCTGTCTTTCAAGTCTCCCCAAATTATTTAGTCAACTACTAGATGGTTAGACTGTCTCAAGTTCAAAGGCTAGCAGGCTGGAAACAGACATCTGAGGGACCTGCAGACATCTTAGCAGAGGAATATTAAGATATGGCAGGCTGGGCTTATCAGGAGGCTGGGTAGGGATCAGAAGGAATACATTTTGGTTCTGTGAGCTGCAGGGCTCAGGAGTTGTCCTCTGATGTCAGGCCCACAGGTAGATCTAACTTCTCAGGAAGTTTCTGAGTCACGAGGCTTGGGTGGGGGAGGGAGTAGTTGTGGTCTCTGTTCTACGGGGCCTTAGGGATCAGTGTATGTGGGGTGTCCGGGTGGGTGAGTGGGGGTAATGGAGAACGTGGGTAGGGAATACTATTCCCCACTCCTTCGGTCTTAATTGTTTTATAAAGCATAAGTTAATTTTCTCATTGCTGTGATTACACATGACAACAAGAACTTAAGGGAGGGATGGTTTACTTTGGCTCATACTTCGGGGGAGACAGGCCACTATCATGGCAGGAAGGTATGGTGGCAGCAGCAGGAGGTGACAGTCACATGGCATCTGCAGTCAGGAAGCAGAGCACAGATAGGAAGTGGAGACAGGCTCTGTAAGATCTTAAGGCCTTCCCTCAGTGACCCACTTCCTCCAGCCGTGTGCCAGCTCCCAAAAGTTCCACAATCTTCCAAAGCGGAAATTCGGTAGGGGGAAAGGGCCATGGGCACGCCCTTGTTTGGTCTACACAGTGTCACCAGCTAGGGATAGAGTGGCTGACCAGGGTTGTTGTTGTTGTTGTTTTTCTAAATCCAAGATGGTGCCTTGTTACTGTGCCCTCCAGAGTAGATAAACAGTGTCCTTGCAGTGGGATGTTCTGTATGGCAAATGTGTTGCTAATTAGTCAATAAATAAAACACTGATTGGCCATTGGCTAGGCAGGAAGTGTAGGCGGGACAAGGAGGAGAATAAAGCTGGGAAGTGGAAGGCTGAGTCACGATGAGAAACAGAATGTGAAGATACCGGTAAGCCACGAGCCATGTGGCAAGGTATAGATTAATGGAAATGGATTAATTTAAGCTGTAAGAACAGTTAGCAAGAAGCCTGCCACGGCCATACAGTTTGTAACCAATATAAGTCTCTGTGTTTATTTGATCGGGTTTAAGCGGCTTGGGACTGGCGGGTGAGAGAGATTTGTCCTGACTGTGGGCCAGGCAGGAAAACTCTAGCAACAGGTCAACATCTTCCTTCCTTCTCTCTGTCTCTCTGTCTCTCTGTCTCTCTCTGTGTCTTTGTCTCTGTCTCTCTCTCTCTCTCTCTCTCTCTCTCTCTCTCTCTCTCTCTCTCTCTCGGGGGTTTTTTCAAGACAGGGTTTCTCTTTGTAGCTTTGGTGCCTGTCCTGGATCTCGCTCTGTAGACCAGGCTGGCCTCGAACTCACAGAGATCCACCTGGCTCTGCTTCCCGAGTGCTGGGATTAAAGGCATGTGCCACCACTGCCTGGCCCTTGCGTCTCTTTTTATAAGATCATTAATCATATTATGAAAGGCCCTACCTCCAATATTATCACACAGGTGATTAAATTTTAGCACTTGAATTTTGGGGGCCATTCAAAATACAACATTATCTCCCAAATTTCACAGGAGGAGGAAGAAGAGAAGGGGGGAGGAGAAGGGGAGGAAGAGAAGAGAAGATCATCATTATCATCAACATCATCGTCAACATCATCGTCAACATCATCAACAACAACATCGTCATCATCATCATCGTTACCATCATCATCATCAACAGCAACAAAGGTTGTTATTCTATTTTGGAGAAATCTTCAAAGCAGTGACAAATGTTTGGCATGAGAACCATCAGGTCTGGCTCCAACCTGGACTGGCTGTGTGACCCAGGTGCCCCCCTGGACCTGTCATGTAACCACAGTGAGCTGTGATGTGCAGAACGGCATTACCAAGTCTTCTTGATTGAGTGGAACAGAAGACTGAGGTAAGGAATGTCAGAGCAGAGTATGTCGTGAAGGTGTGTTGAAGTTATTTGTTTTTAGAGCCCATTCTATAACAAGTGCCCGTTTCATGCTGTTCTTTCTCCCTGCTCCCTCCCACACCCTAGAAGCCATGTTAACAATGCCCAGCCCTCTTCCCACCAAGCAGAAGAAGAAGCCAGGCACATAGAGTTGGTGTGATTCCTGGAGGCCTGTAACCAGATCATGGCAATTGGAAACCCAGTCAGGAGGAAAAGGCCTTGGGAACACAGTCTTTCTTAGTGACGGTCCTTTATTTATTAGGGCCGCCCATGTCTGTTGAGCTCCTAAGTATGTACTTGGCACATTCTAGAAGAGAGATTTGGAGATCATTGAATGTGTGTACCAGAGCCATTTAGCATGACATTCTAAGTCTTCCCTAGACTTCGTATTGTCCTCTGTCATTTCCCCGACACAGATGGGACCTGAAATCACCAAATCCCTGTTGTACTGTGGCTTTGCTGCTGCTGTGTCTGAAGGTGCCCTTTCTTCCCTCTTCATTCGGAAAACAACTTTTCATTCATTCACCAGGGCCTGATATTCTGTGCCCAGCACAGTCTTCCTTGCTCAGTCTCTGATGGAGTTTATACAATTGGTACGTTTATATTGGTAAATTTCCGTTCTACCTGAGATGCTCTCAAGTGTTTATATTCAAGTTCACACAGCTAGAGCTTGAGCCAGGCGTTGAACTTGGACTTCCTAACGGCAAAGCCGGTACTGAAGCCCTAGCTCACGAAGTTACTGGCTCCTGTTTTGGGCTCCCAGATCACCCCTGTTCCACCGAGGACTCCATCATCCTCGATGGTGATGGTTCATTTGCTGCTGAGATTTCTGCGAGGCATAGACATCACCAGCTTCAATGCTGTGTCCCGTCATGGGCCACCCTCTCTCTCTGCTATCTCCCCCATCACTCATGATGGATCCTGAGACGTGGTTCTGATTAATAGTCCCCTTCACATTTCGGCCCACGAGGCTCAGGATTAAAACGAGTCCAGCTTATGGAGGAAAGCTGAGATTCACACTCAAGCCTGGCTTTTCCTAGAACTGTCCTGTCCATTGTTTTTAAAATGCAGTCCTGGGGATTAAACCCAGGGCTTCACCCAGGCTCAGCAAGTGTTTTACCACTGAGATACAGCCTCAGCCATCTTCCTTTTGTCCTCCTCCTCCTCCTCCTCCTCCTCCTCCTCCTCCTCCTCCTCCTCCTCCTTTTTTTCATTTTGAAACAGGGTCTCTCCAGGTTGCCCAGGCTGGCCTTGAACTTGTGATTCTCAACTTGGGATGAGAGACTTGTGGATGCTGCTTCTCCTGGACATGTTCTGCCAGTCCCTATGTAGTGTGGGGCTACAGAGACAAGTGCCACTGAGCTGGGACCCACGAGGTGGTCCCTGTCAAGTGGGGAAGACAGACATCGTGACAAGAACACACAAAAGTAGCCCTGAGAGGCAGTGAATAGGCCGCCAGGCAAAGAGAGATTTCATAGGTGAGGGGAGGTGTGAACAGGGATTTGAAAGTTGAATAAGAATCTTCCAGAAGACAAGGGGGTAGAAAGATAGCAGATGTATAAGAGCAGGAGAGAGAGGGGTGGGCTGGGGAGGCTGTGTGGTAGGGAAGATGGCTGTTCAGACATTCCCCTGCCCACTTTGTCCCCTTTCTTCACAGCCTCTGGCAGAAGCTGAGGAGACTGGCAGGCTGCTGGGTACACCCACCCGGCTGGAGTTCTCATTTCTTCTCTCACACCTGTCTGTTGGAAAGGTGCGGGCATGAAGCTCTGTAGGATTCTCCTCGGCACTGGGGCAGAAGAGGAAATGGTGGAGACAGTCTTTCTGGGCACTGGGACCCCACGGCTGCTCTCCACCCCTCTCAGTGGCATGGCTCAGCTTCCAGCATTACTGCAGCGGGAAGCAAGACCAGCCATTCTTGCATGCCTGCCTGAGGCTCTTAGAGCGTTGCGGGTAGGGCCCCAAGGGCTGGCTTACTGTTATAGGATGAGTGCCAGGTGTCTTCCTCCTGGCAATAGAGGGGATAAGGGATTCAGGGTCTGGCTGGCTCAGGAGGGAGGATGTCTGGCCTATCAGCCCTCGGCAGGAGAAACCGTGAGTCCCTTGTCCACGGACTCTGTCCGCCGAGACTATGAGCTCAGCTTGCCTCAGCCTGGCTCTGGGCAGAGAGCCAGTGTGGCAGGGACTGGGTTGGTGTCATCTGTGCTTGTCTGAGAGCTTGGAGCTTTAGAGTCCCTGAGCCTAGAGTGTCTCTCACTGCTGGTACCGCTGCCAAATGGCAGGGAACCTAGTGTGACCTATTCTGGGTTAGGATGTGGCATGCAGCTTCACCAGAGGAATGAAAGGCTTTTTCTAGTTCTCATTCCCCGACTGCCATCTGGGAACCTGCTTCACCTCAGAGACTCCATACCTAGCCCAAGAGGATGCCTTCATAGTGTGCTTTTTGCCCAGGTCTATATTGGACCAAGGGACAATCTCAGATTAAGACTAATTTGACACATAACCTTGTGGTCACTAATTTATCCACATGCCTCTAAACCTGCCAATGTAGACTCTGTGCTTCCTTCTGCCCTACTCACCTGCAGGGCAGGGCCTGTCTCCTGGTCCAGCCTACTCCTTAGTCTTAGGTGCACGTATCTGAGTACAGGGGTTGCTCCTTGTTGGGCTGTTGAGAAGGACTGGCTGGACTCCTTGTTCACTGAGGCTGTAATATGGTTCATACACCCTGTGCTCCATCTGATCCTGGTGCCCGCTTGTGAACATGCCTAAATCCCCTGTGAACATGCATCTCGTGTAGTTGGAGCAGCTCAGTAACTTGTATAAGCCCTTTAATGAGTATATACACGTGTGTCTATCCATATGTAAAATGCAATCTGTGTGTGTGTGTGTGTGTGTGTGTGTGTGTGTGTGTGTGTGTGTGTGACCTTTTCTGAAATGGATGGGCCTTCTGCTTACTCTGGAGGGAAATGGGTAGGCCCAGGCTCCCTTCCTGTAGTGTTACCCAGCACTGGGCTGGCTCTTGGCTGAGGATGTGGAGGCAGAGCCCCTTAGAATCTTGGAATTGCCTGCTTGTGGTGCTGGCGTTCTCCCAAATGCTCTGTGGCCTCAGCTCTGAGTAAAGTCTGTCTGGGGCCTCACTTTACTTTGGCAAGTTCAGTTCTGCAGAAGACATGTGAGGAAGTCCCTATCAACCTGGACAGTGATGGCCGCCATTCTAGCTTCACCACCTTGGCTGGAGTCAGTCTCTTCCCTGACGCCCACACCCGGCTATTACCTTTTGGGGACAGAGAGACTCAGGGAGGAGACCCTGGCTTGGTGTGGCTGATCCTGAGGCCTGGGTCCTCAGAGGACTTCAGTACTGGCGCAGTCCCCAGGCCATGTTGGAGGTACTCCCTGGGACCTTGGGCAGGATAGAGGGACAGTCGCCCAGAGCCTCCCCTTCCCAACAAGTCTCTGGACGGGCAGGGGCTCACTTGTGGGGAAATTACCAATTTAAATAGGAAATGCAAGCAATTTGGATGGAACCCCAGGATGGCAGTTTGAGAGCTCATTCGCTGCCCCGTGGGGGTTTGATTACAACCAACTTGGCTGATAACATGCAGAGAGGGCCAGAGAAATGGTTTCCAAGGAAACTCAGATCTGTCTAAGCCCCTCTGGCTCCAGTGGGAGCCAGGACTGGCTGGGAAATCAGAGGTTGTGCTTGGTCCTGTAGGCGCTCCATTCTTTGTGAGCCCCCACACCGCCCACTCAGCTCCTACCCCTGTGCCTCCAAACTTGGCCTGCATTTCCGTTTCTGCCCATGCACGTTTTTTCTTCTTGGTCTGTTTGTTTCTTCAGTCTCCTTATTCATCTCTGTCTAGGCCTTCTCAGACTTAAACACTTGGGAAAGTTGGTCAACAGTGGTTAAATTTTTTAAAAACTAATTGTCACTATTCATTCATGCAACAGCTACACCATTCCAGAAAACTGATGAGTTTATTTCTTTTGACTTACATCTTCAAAGCAACCTTATGAACTATGTATTCATCAACCCTCCTGTCTGTTTTCAGCTGAAACTACATTTCCCAGCATTCTTTGCTACCAAGTCAAGTCATATGATGGTTCTGGCCAATGGACTATGGGCAGCAGGAATAGCCTCTCCTTGTGTGTCTGGCCCCTGAAGAATGTCAGATGCAGTCTTTTATATACACACTTACTCTTTTTCCTCATGGGATGTTGAAACAGAAACTCTAGTGGAACACTCAGTCACTGGACTGAATTCTATATAACCCTAGGTAACTGTCCCCTAGCTTCTGTTTACGTTCATTGGACTGTAATTTTATTTGTTGAACCACTCAGATTTGGACAGTTGTTTATTACGCTGTTTCCTAGCCTGCAAAAAAGCATTTGTATCATTGTTTATCTAGGGATGAAATAACTCAGAACACTAAATAATCCCCCCCGCCCCCCCCCCCCCCCCGTGTGTGTGTGTGTGTGTGTGTGTGTGTGTGTGTGTGTGTGTGTAGAAAGGCCAGAGGCTGACTTTGAATCCTTCTCAGTTGCTTTCCACCATAGTTTTTGAGAAAGAGTCTCTCTCTGAACCTGGAACTAATTATTTTGGCTAGGCTGGCCAGCCAGTGAGCACCAGGGATCTGCCTGTCTCCAGGGTTGGGGTGACAGATGCGGACTGAACCCAGGTCCTCGTGTTTGTGAAGTAGTAGGCCCTTGTGGACTGAGTCATCTCTCCAGCCTGATACGACGTCACCTCTAAGACCACATAGCAAACGAGCACTAAGAAAGATTTGATTTTTGAGACAGGATCTCATGCAACCTGGGTGGGCCTCGGACTTGCTATGTAGCCCAGACTGGCCTTGAACTCCTGATCCTCTTGCCTCAGTTTCCCCGAATACCATCATGCTCAACCAATACACATGTAGAGCTGAGCTCATGTCCCACGCTAGAAGGTTAGCAGAGCAACTGAACTGGTATGGGCAGAGTGCTGGCCTCCATATATCTCTTGAGGAGCCCCAGATAGAGCTAGAGCAAGTCGGGGAACGAGGAAAGGTGGGGCTGTGGAGGGCAGGTGTGTGGAGAGGCATCTTTAGCACTGCGGGGAGGTGAGCAGCAAGGAAGGGGTGTCAATCGTGTTTAACGAGACCCAGCCAGGTGGAGGAGGAAGAGGGCTGGGAAGAGACCATTAAATTTAATGACTTCGGTGACAGCTCCAGCTGAGTGATGGGGCAGATGCAAGACTGTGTGGTTTGGAGAACAAGTCAGTGGCTGTGTTGGTGAATGAAAAGAGAGCTCAGGCTAGGCAGAGGGAGAGGGGACAGACAGACACACAGTGCTCCCCACAAAAGGAACAGGAGAATCATGACCTACATGATGCTCCTTTCTGCTTGAGTCTCATCTATGTTTTTAGAGCTGATCCGATAGCTGGCCAGAAACCATGGAGGAGAGAGGGTGGGAAGATCCATCACACTGTCTAACACTCACCGGGCTGGGAATCATCTCCTGATTGGGCAAGGAGTGGCAGCTGGTGGGTTGTGGCTGGAGAGACTGAAATCCTTTGGGGCTTTGAGACTGAAATCCTTCAGGGCTTTGTGAGTTCATCCTTTGATTGGGGTAAGACATCCACTCAGATAAGCCTAGATGATGAATCAGTGTGGACAGGATAGGCAGCCGCAACTGTATACCTGCCACAGCTTCCTAAAACCCAGGAGCAGAGTTCCTTAAATGCCCAAATGGCCACCTTTTTCTTCCGTGTTAGGAAAGAGCAACACAGTTTAACTTTGGGCCAAGTTCCAAGGATCCCTTGGAGCTGGGTGTGGCTATTTCCTTAGTTTCTTTTTTTCAAGTTTTTTTTTTCTTTTAGAATATGTGTTTTTTATTCTTTAACAATAACATACAGACATACACAGTGTATCTTGATCATATCTAACCTGAATCATTGCCTTCCACTTCCTCTAGATTTTTTCTAGTACTTCTCTCTCCCACCTTCAAGTCCTTTTCTTCTTTATTTATTCATTTTACTTATTTTTTTTCAAAATGATGTTTTAATTGATTCTTTGGGAATTTCACATCATAGACCCCAGTCACACTCAGTGTATAGCCCTTCTATGTCCCCCCTCCTTGAGACCTTCCCCCCAACAAAATAAAACAACAACAGCAACAAAAAAAACAAGTTCGGTTTGTGTTGTCCATATTCTCACTGGAGCACGGTTAAACTCCCAGTGGCCAGCCCCTTAAAGCAAACTGAGTCCTTCTCCACCTGCACCCCTGCCAGAAGCCATCAGTTGTGGGGAGCTACACTTCAGCATCCTTATCACAATTTTTAAGAGTTCTCTTTGATGGCTTCCTCTTTAGGCTGTTATTGGGGGGCACGGAGGGGTTGTTACTGAAGCCTCCCACGTCCCTCTTTCTCAACTGTTCATCCAAAGTCATCGATATCACTGCTAAAGTAGCTTACTTGCTCTTTACAGTCAGCAGGAGAACAGATCACAAGCTTCCACATGGTTTCTGATGACAGCACAGGCCATGAACATGACCCCCGGCGACTACAGAAGGATCACAGACCCAAACAAGGCCCTTGGAGGCAGCCTGGACCACAGACATCAACATGGCCTCTAGTGGCAATGCAGCCTAGTCAGACCAGGATGGCCCCTGGTGGCAGTATGTGGTGGTATATGGCCCCATGGCTTTGGCCCCATGGCTTCAGGCTGCGGCAAAGACCACAGACATCCACCTGACATTAGGTGGTAAAACGGGTCAAGGACATCAACTAGGTTCCCCAGCCTCATCAAGACCACTGACTCATACATGGCCCTCAGTGGTGTCATGGACCGTGGTGGTTCTTCAAGGAGGTCCAATCTAGAAAGTGAACTGCTCCTCATCTCGGGTCTCCATCTTTGCCCAGAGCCAGGGTGATCTCACAACCGGGCAGCATGTTTGGGGGCTAGTCTGCATCTGCATAAGCTCCAGGCGTACTATCCTGCTGACCCCACCGGGCATCAGCTTGTTCCGCTGTCAGCTTCAGCTCTCTCACAGACCCCTCACTTTGGTCGTGGCTCCACAGCGCATGCTTGCACGACTTTGCTCTTCTGCCTCTCCCACCTCCATCACACATTCAAAGCGGGCCTGTGTCCTTGAGAGGCGGGGTGGGTGGGTGGGCAGCCTGGCCAGCTTCTGCACCAGCCTGTGCCCTCTCCAGGCCTTGTTTTATTTATTTATTTTTTGTAACTCACTGAGTCCAGTTAGGGCTGCCTGCCTGTACATGAGTGTGGGATCATCCTCCAGAGCATTAGCGGTCTACCACTGTCCGCACCCGTGAATTTCCCCTGCCCTGAAGGCCATCAATTGCCGGTAGCTCCTCAGCTAGGGGTAGAGCCTTAGGACCTCCTCTTCCACGCACGCTGGAATGCCTACTGCCTTGCTGTCATGCAGGCAATCACAGGTTCTCTGAGTTCCGGAATGCAATGGCCATGTCATGCCCAGGAGACAGCATCACACAGCACTCCTCCCCATCCCCCAGCCCTTATATTCTTTCACCTCCTTCTGCGACATTCCCTGAGCCTTGAGAGTGTTTCTTTCCTTAGTTCTTGTTGAAAGGAAGAATGTGACTTCCAGAAAACCCAGAAATGGTTCACGTGAAATACTACTGATTTCCCCCCTTTCCATGGGCTAGAGCTGGAAGTACAGATGATAACCAGCTGTGGTAGATGGAGCCCAGTAAGACCTGATGGGATAGCTGAGTGTTAGGCAGGAGAGGGACCCTTGAGACTACAGAAAAGGGCCTCTTCTGTTCTGGACCTGGCTGTTCCTCTGGATTGCTATATGGGTGAGAAAGGAATATTTCTTAAATTTCTTAAATAAATCTTAAAATGCTCTTGTATTTCAGGGTCTTGTAAAGGCAGGTTGGTCTGCTCCTTAATTCATATTCCTCTTTGTTCCTACTGGTGTCTCTGTCCATGGTGCTTTTTATCATTTAGACACGGCCCCATCCTGTCTCTCTCATTTATCCCCTTCTTGCCTCCCCCCCCCCCCCAATCTCGATCCTGTGTCCACCCTACACTCAGGACTCTTCCCTCACCACCCTTGTCTTCCGTGGAGTCTTTTAGCCTTACAGGGATCTGTCCTCCATACCATGGGTTTTTGTGTGTGTGTGTGTGTGTGTGTGTGTGTGTGTGTGTGTGTGTGTGTGTCCCCAGACTACGTGCTTTCCTGGATCAATTCCCTCTTTGTACTCCGTTCACACCTCACCTGATGACACCAGATCTGTCTCCAAACCCAGAAGCTATTTTTCTGTGTTCCATGGATCATCCCAGGAATCCTGCTCTGCACAGCTGCAGGGGGCCTCGTGCCCCGTGTGACCTCAGTTCATGTCAAGTTGGGGCTCTGCATAGTAAAACTCCAAGTCGCACTGGCCTAGACAGTACTGCAAAGACAGGAACAGTGAGGCTAGGTTGACCTGGGTGGCTTGAGCCACTCACTGGGTCAGTGATGTCATCAAGGTCAAGGTTCTTATTTGTCGTTATAGCCTTCCTTCAGAATCATCTTACCCTGAGCTCCTTGAGTTGGAGAATGGCTGTGAGGAGCAATTAAGATATTATCATTATCAGAGTTGTTGTTGTCCTTCTCCTCCTCCTCCTTGTCTTTCTCCTCTTCCTCTTCCTCCTCCTCCTCCTCCTCCTCCTCCTCCTCCTCCTCCTCCTCCTCTCTTCTTGTCAGGAAACAGCTTTCTTCTCTCCCACAGCTGGTGGGCCTAGGGGCAGTAGGTACTCTCCTTTGGACCAAATGGGTCAATTCATGGCCTCTACGCCAAAGAAATCTCAAGGGTGAGTTGACATATGAAAAGGCATATATATCCTCACTGGCTTAGACTGCTCCAAAGCTGTCATCAGCATGGGGTGGGCCACCACAATTGGGTTGTATGGGTCAGGGCCCACCCTGGATCCGGAGCCAGTCCTTCAGAATGTATTTCTATGACAGATGGCAGAAGGGTTGACTGGATGTTGGGCAATCAATTATCATGTCAACTCCAATATAACAGTCTAACTCATCATGTCTGCTCATTTCACTCAACCCACACTTCCTCCTGTATTTTCTATTTCAGCTAATGGTCCCACCATTAACTCTACCACTTAAACCAGGAAGCAGAGTCATCTTCGACTCTCTCTCTGTTGCCCCCACTCAGTGATTACTCAATCACCAAGCCTCAATAATTTGATCATTTGTGAACCCCTCTCATATCTGCTATCACCACTCTAATGGCTTTTAAATTGGTTCCCTTTCTCCGGTTCCAATGCCCTCCAAACTACCCTCCCTGCTGCTTCCAGAATGAGCTTTCTAAAATGCAAATCTGAGCTCTTCTTGCTACCCCTTTGGGCCCCTCACTGGCTTTATATCATTTCTAGGAGAAAACCCAGGTTCTCCCCAGGCAGTCGGGGGCTAGGAAGGATTAAGGAAGGAAGCACCTTATGTAGCTAGAGTTTTCCTGCCTGGCCCACAGTCAGGACAAATCTCTGTCACCCGCAGTCCCACAGCCGCTCAGACCCAACAAAGTAAACACAGAGACTTATATTGCTTACAAACTGTATGGCCATGCCAGGCTTCTTGCTAACTGTTCTTATAGCTTAAATTAATTCATTTCTATAAATCTATACCTTGCCACATGGCTCGTGGCTTACCAGCATCTTCACATGCTGCTTGTCATGGTGGCGGCTGGCAGTGTCTCCCTCACTCAGCCTTCCACTTCCCAGAATTCTCCTCTCTCCTTGTCCTGCCTATACTTCCTGCCTGGTCACTGGCTAATCAGTGTTTTATTTATACAGAACGATATCCACAGCACTTGCCCTTTTCTTTTCTTTTCTTTTCTTTTTTCTTTTTTTCAAAAAGGAAGGTTTTAACCTTAACATAGTAAAATTACATATAATTTGGGAATTTGGGCGCAGTTTCTCTTACTACTTCCTGCTGGAGGGGGGCGCTGTATCTTTTGGGGACACAAAGAAAATTTTAGGATTATGGAGTAGTCCATGAGGCTGTATTGTCTGAGTCAGTTGCCTTCAAACCATTCTGGATGTTGGATCATCTGGGCCATGGTGTCATTGGAGACCTTTCAGAGGGTCTTGGCTGGTCAAACCTGATGTATCTTAACCTGGAACAAATCCATAGCCTCTGGCTTTCTGTGGAAACAAAAGCAGAGCCTCCTTTCCAAAGCAACATATCCTTACATCCAAATTTGAAGTCAAGGTACCTTTAAAATATACATTTTGGCATAACTCAACAGCTTTTGCAATCAAATGTTTTCCTTCAGTTACGAATATCAAAGAGAACATAATCCAGATTCTCTGTGTGGTAGCCATCTTTAAGTGGCTTATTTTTTATATTACCTTGAACCTACTGCTTTAAACTGCAGCATTCTAAGACTGAAACAGCGCTGTGGCTGCTGGCTCCACCCACTTCAGCTTCCCAACATGGCGGTGGTATGTTTACCACCAGCTCTGGGAGCCATCTTGGGTCTATGCTTTTATCCAAGCAGTGAGTAGCTCAGAAACCTCTTTTTGCTTTGTACTAGCAAAGGCTAAATCCACCATGCAGTTTAATGTGCCACTTGCAGAGGCCTCATTGACGCCATACTGCAGGTCGAGTGCAAATGCCAGGAACCTGCCAGTAGCTCAAACCCGCGTGTTGCGACGTCTAGCTGCCGTATGAGATGTGAAGCAGGAACCTGGTTTTGGCTCTGTTTAGAAATGCTTATTAAATATTCTCAGGTTTAAGGTGGAAACTCAAGCCGTTGGGCACCATTTGTGGCTGGAGAGTTTTCTCCAGGTCCTGCCAAGCCCCAGCACTCCGACAGCCCACTTATAAAATAAACACACAGATGCTTATATTATTTAAAAACTGTTTGGCCATGCCAGGCTTCTAGCTATCTAGTTCTTACATCTTAAATTAATCCATTTTTATAAATCTATACCACCATGTGGCTCGTGGCTTACCGGCGTCTTCACATGCTGCTTGTCATGGCGGCGGCTGGCAGTGTCTCTTTCCGCCTTCCTGTCAGACCAACAGATTTGACATACAGACCATCCCACAGCAACTTTATGCTGGCTACAGCTAATGCTGGTTCTTAGCAGTATCTATATAGGATGCCCAATGCTGAGCATGTGTATGAAAGGGCTGTCAAGAGGGTGACAGGTTGAGGCTGTGAGCCAAGGGAGTCAATCCAAGGTGCCTGAAGTTTATAAGGCTCAGGAGTATTCTGGATGGGTGACTGGTCTGGTTTTAGTTGTGGTCTGGTGCCTAAGAGGGTCAAGTGAGAAGTTACCTAGTTTTGGTGAGGTTTGAATCCCAACCTGCTGTTGACGTCCTTAGCCTGGACATCTTCCTTTGCAGAGGAGAACAATATGGCTTCAACATTACCTAACATCTATCTCGGGGGTGGATTCAGAATTTGATGAGTGGATGCTCAGAAAATAACCAGCACTTGGTAAATACACACAAGGGTCAGTTGTTACTGTTACTAATTAGTTGAAATCCAGTCTGACTTACTAATATTTAAGACGGGGTGGGGTGTTTATGAGTAGTTCTCTTAGTTTACAACAAGATGAATCTTATAAGAATAAAATAAAGAATATGTCCTCTCCAGTATGGATGCATGACCTCCTACTGATGGTGTCCAGTGTATTAAAATGTGGGCTGGGGAGGGGGTACTGCAGAGATGGCTGGGAGGTTAAGAACACTGACTGCTCTTCCAGAGGTCCTGAGTTCAATTCCCAGCACCCATCTGGTGGCTCACAACCATCTGTAACTCCAGTCCAGGCAGTCTGATGCCTTCTCCTGATCTCTGTGGGTTTGAGGCACAAATGTGGGGCACACACAAACATGCAGGAAAAACACTCTTACACATAAAGTAAATAAGTACATTAATTAAAAATAATTTTAAAGTATGAGATGGGATATCTCTAAGTATAATTTTTATCAGTTAAAATTAATTAATTTATTGATTTATTGTATGTCCGTGTTCTACCTGAGTGTAGGCTTGCCACGGTGTTCATGGGATAGTCAGCCTGTAGGAGTTGGTTCTCTTTTTCTACTGTGTGGGGCCCAGGGATTGAGCTCAGGCAATGAGACTTGGCAACCAATACATTCCTCTCCTGAGCTATTTCACCAGTCCTTAATGATTATTTTTTGCTGTATTGCTCAGGCTGGCTTTGAACTTCCTGGCTCAAAACATTCCTCTCACCTCCTGTTGGAGGGTCCAGTGACCTGAGTGACGGAAATTACAGGTGTGTACCATTGCATCTGGTTTATACATTTGCTTTTAATGTGTGTGTGTGTGTGTGTGTGTGTGTGTGTGTGTGTGTGTGTGTGTGTGTGTGTATCTGTATGCTACATGTGTGCAGGTGCCCAAGGAAGCCAGAAGAGGGTGTCAGATTCTCTGGACCTGGAGTTACAGGCAGTTGTGGGACTCCTTATATGGGTGTTGGGAACCGAACTTGGGTCCTCTGGAAGAACAGCAGCAAGCGCTCTTGACCACTGAGCCATTTCTTCAGCACCTACATGTTTGGATCGATTCCATGCTGAGATAATTTTTGAGATACATTGGGTTAAACGTATGTTATTAATATTGATTTTACCCCTTTTACTTTTTGATGTGTTTTTTAGCAAATGCACCATGACCGGTGTGGCTCGTGTTATGTTTCTATCAAGCAGGGCTGATGCAGACTCCCTGATCATCTCTTTGAACCTACCTCAAATTTTCTGCTTTGCTCTGTCCAGTATGTCCCAACAATCTCCAGCATCGCTCTGCATTTGCACATCTTTATAGTGACCTTTGGCCAGAGTGTATCGGTTCTCCTCTGCAGATCTGAGAGCTCTCTATTAGAACTTTCTCGGCTAACGCTGTTGCTTCCTGTGGGTGGAGTGAGTCCCCAGGGGCACGGTCTCCTGTCCCTGAAGACTTGGTTGGAACCAGTCTCTGAATGAAAAACTCAGCAGAGCCATGGGCTGAGAGGGGTGACTGGATGAGGGCAAAGCACGCTTTGAGTGTCCTTGAGGGAGCATCCTCTTTTAAACATTCACTCAACTTTCTGCAAGGCATGAGAAGGCGGGCTTGGGGGTAGGCTCTGATCCCAACCCATCATCGAACGAGCCATGAGCCATATGAGGCTGGGTTTGTCTCTCATTTCTTTGTGTCATCCTTAGCTCTGTGAAATGGAGGCAGTCCCAACCTCTGAGAGTCAAAGGCAAATTTAAAGGAGACCAATCTATGAACTCACCAGCTGAGTGCCTGGGTATGGCAGGTGCTTAGTAATCTTGCTCTCCTTCCTCTCCCCAATCCTTCTTCACACTTTTTAGAGAGAGCAGGTGTTGGCAAAAGGGTAGGAGAGAGGAAGAAGAAAGGGCTCAGGACAAAAAGGTCAAGGGCACCAAAGGAAATGTCCCAACTGCCCATTCTTTTTTTTTTTTTTTTTTTTTCTGCTTAGGGCTGGCCCTGAGGGAGGAGACAGGGTTGGGACTGCTTGGAGCGCTGAGTTAATGAAGAACAGAGCCCACTCCGGAGCTGTCACCATTGATTTCTCGTTTCAGGCAGCTTGCAAGCTGCCCCAGGAATCAATGTCGGAAGGTGAAAACAAATTTCTAAAATTAGCCTGGAATACATCGCAAGAAAAACCTTCTACGAGTCAAATAGTAATGAAGCGAAAACCCGAGCAAGGTGTCATCGCTCGGAGAGAGGGAGGCAGGCAGCACACCCTGGCGCTACCTGCCACTGTGCGGGGCATCAGTCTCCATATGGGAGAATCTCGCCCTCTGGGAAATACACACACTGTCGCCATGAATGAAGGCGGCATTCCAGCACCCCAAGAGTCCCATGATGAAGCCATTCAGTCAGTCTTAACATGGAGGGTGTTAAGAGTGGATTTGGAGAAGGTATGGGGGGAAAGGGTGCCTGCTGGTGGTGAATTCGGTCTTGCCAGAGGGCTCATGTGTGCTGCCAGTGCCAGGAAACTGTTTTGATTTTTGGTCAGAGGCCTCTCGACTGGGCAGTCAAAAATGATAGTTCACTCCAGCTTGGGAAGCCCAGGTATGAGCTTTACTTGTGCACGTGCATTCGTGCATGCGTGCATGTGTGCGTGTGCGTGTGGTATACGCAGGTATTTGTGTGGGTGTGTACTTGTGTGCCAGAGGTCATCGTCAGGTATAGTCCTTGATTGATCTTGATCTCATGTTTTGAAGACAGAGTCCCTCACTGAACTTGAGTGCACTGGCTGGTTGGCCAATGGACTCCAAGAATCTGCCTGTCTCCAGCATGGAGGTGATAAACACACGTCACAGGGCCCGGCTGTTCCATGGGTGAGGAGATTCAAACTCAGGTCTTTATGGCTGCGCTTGGTTACCACTTTCCAGACTGAGACATCTCCCCCGCCTCCCTGCTCACTTTTTATGAGAGAGTCTGAGGCAGACCTGACGATCTGAACTGACACTGTCCCTGCAGCCCCAGTGCCTGGAGTCTCAGCTTTCTGTCTCCCCACACTCTTGACACTGCTGACAAGCTCTGGGAAGAAAGGAAATAAGTAACCCAGGGTAACCGTTTTGTGACAGGAACCATCCTCTGGGGACCTTCCACATCCTGTGATGTTACAGCTGAGAGGCCTCCGGAAGGGAAGGTGAAGAGGGAGCACGTTTGTTCTGGCTTCTGTGACTTGAAGATACCATAAAGGAGTTGAAGGGGGCATGCAAGAGGTGTCTCAGCAGCTGAGAGCCAGGACTGCTCTTGCAGAGGACTGGAGTTTGATTCCCAGTGCCCACATCAGCCAGTCACAGCTGTCTGTAATTTCAGCTCCAGGGGACATGATGCTTCAGACCTCCTTGGGTACCTGCACGCCCCATGGCATATACACATACTCACAGGCATGGATGCACCCATGAACACAATTAAAGCTAATGAATTAAAAAAAAAAAGAGTTGAGGAACCATCCTGAGGGCTGGCATCCTATGTGGCTTCTAGAGTGTTTTACTACAGCAGGCTGACTTGGAAGGTCCAGTGTCCACTTGCTGGGAGACTGGGACATCATCATAATCCATAGCTGCTGGAAAAGCTAGAGGATAAGAGTCCAGATCTGCGGGAGCTACAGACTGGGTAGGACATCCAGTAGCCTGAGTTCAGTCCCAAAAACTGATATAAAAAAGCTCAGCATGGTGGCACATGCTTGCTGTCCCAGTGCTGGAGAGCTGGGGACATGTGGTTCTAGGGGCGCTCTGGCAGCCACTTTATCTGAATTGGTGAGTTTCAGGGCAGTGAGACAGCCTGTCTCAAAACACGAGGTGGAGAGTGCCTGAGAAACTGATAGCTGAGGTTTCCCTCAGGCCCTCACATGCACACACATGTGCACACATACACACGCACCTGTGCATTTTGCACATACATGTGCACCTGTGTATGTGCACGTGCACACACACAGAAGACCTTGTACACTTCAGACACACTAAGAACATTCAAAATATTTGTTCTCAGTACCTATCACTGAGTTGGTTGTAAAATGAGTCACCTGGAACTAGATTTAAGACCTGAGTCTCTCTCTCTCTCTCTCTCTCTCTCTCTCTCTCTCTCTCTCTCTCTCTCTCTGTATGTACATGTGACTTTTTTTGAGACAGGGTCAGGCTAGCCTAGAACTCACTATGTAGCCTGAGATGACGTCAGACTCACAGAAATCCTACCTCAGTCTCCTGAGTGCTGGGATTACAGATATGAGCCGTTACACCTGGCTAAGACAAGAGCCTTGATTTGCCAAAGTATAGCAGAATTTCTTTTGCCAACTTTTTTTTTAAATTAGCTATGTTTGTGTCACTGTGACCAAAATATTCACCAAAGACAGCTGAAGGGAGGAAAGATTTGTTCTGTTTTATGTTCGGAGACTTTCTGTCCATAGTTGCATGGACCCATGCCCTTGGGCAGGACATCATGGTGGCATGTATGTGCAGCAGAGGAAAGCTGCTCATCTCATGGTGGACCAGAAAGCAGACAATGAGACTAGAATCAGGAATATCACATGGTGACCTACACCCAGGCCCCAACTGTTAAAGACTCCACAGCCTCCCCAAAATAATACCAGCAACTGGGGACCAAACATTCAAATGTAAGCCTTGGGGGACATTTCCAATTCAAACCACAGCTTTCAAACTCTAACCCTGTATGTTTGATGATGCCATTAACTTTCTAAAATATTCAGAAACTATACACAGTGATACACCCTCCTCTTCCGCTAGGTCATCTTTGGTACTACCCAGAAAAATACACACTTTGGTATATGCTTTTCCATATAATTTTTCAATTTTTCTTTTCTCTTTTTTTGGAGGGGGAACCCAATGATTTATTAGAGTTGATTCTAAGAGCATAGTAGGTAAGGGTTTGTTTTCAGGAGCACAGGTATGTTACTAATTGCTATACCACTGAAGAAAATGTCTCTCCCTCCCGAATCAATTGGTATCTACTTACAAAACTTTAGGGAGGGATGGGGGCCCATGAGACCCACCTTGTCTTAGTCAGTGTTCTATTTTTGTGGAGAGACACCATGACAAGGCAACTCTTATAAAAGAAAGCATTTCATTGGGGCTGGATTAGAGTTTCAGAGGTTTCGTCCATTATCGTCATGGTAGGGAGCATGGTTCGTGCAGATAGATATGGTGCTGGAGAAGTTGAGAGTTCTACATCAGGATCCACAGACAGCAGGAAGAGGGAGATACTGGGCCTGGCTTGGGCCCTTGAAACCTAAAAGCCCACCCCCAGTGACACACTTCTTCCAACAAGACCACACCTATTCTAACAAGGCACACCTCTTAATCTTTTCACATAGTATTACTCCCTGCTGACCAAACATTCAAATATATAATAAGCCTTTGATGACCATTCTTATTCAAACCTCCACACCTTCCACAACAATCTTTTTTCTTAAAAAAAAGCCTCAAGTTTTACCTATGTAGCTTTAATAGCTTTTGAGTTAAAAAAAAAAACAGCAACACATTTTCCCACATCATCAAACATATTCCTCTGCCATTATGATTTCCGCTGGATATGTAGTTGTCAACCCCACAGGCGGACTGTAGGTCGCTTCTGGTGTTAACACTGTTATACACAATGCTGTGACGGGCATCTCGGGTGATGTTTCCAGCGTCAGGCCTGTGTCATCATGTGGACCCACGCTACAGTCTTGTTCAAACCAGCCGAGCGGCGGCCCTGTCTCACTGCTGTCCCGCCAGCCCCACCTGGTCCTTGAGCAGTCGTTCCTTTGCAGCCAAGTTCAGACTCTGACGTTTGTCCTTGCTTCATTTTTATCTTATGAGATTCAGCCCATCGGTCCAGGCTGTCTAGAGCCATCTGGATCCTGTCGATGTGTTTGCAATCTGGCTATTTATTTACTTATTTATTTTTTGGCCTTTCCCCCCTCCCCACTCCTTCTCTTCAAATCAACTGCAAATTTGGTAAACAGGCCTTTTATGTTTTCAATTAAGTCATTAATAAAAAAAAATTCTGTACAGGTGAACGTTGAGGCCAGAGCTCTGTGGTGGGCCACTAGAGACCTTCCAGATTTGTCAACACTTCAGGGTTCAGCAGGCTACAGATTCACCTAATTGAGGCAGAATTCAGCTTGCTTTCCCCTATAAGTTTATAATAAACTTCATAAAGCAAAGTCAGACCAGATGGTTCCAGCATCCAGGCTCAGTCGAGGGGAACTGTCCTCCGAAGCAGAAGCTCGGGTTATGGATGGAGGGCTGGGCTCCCATTGTTTCTGTTTTAACTGGGGCGCTTGGCCACCTGGTCTCCCCACTGCTATCTCAGTGACCCAGACCAAGGGCTCCCCAGGGTTACTGTCCCCCCATCAGTCATTGACAACCCAGGGGAAATGACTGCCCAAACCAGCTGAGTCCAAGTAGGAGTGATGTCTGATCTGAAAGGAACCCAGCTTTGGAGCTTGCACCCCTTAAGGCTGCACCCCCATGAGCGCTGAGTGACAGAGATATGGACACAGGAAGCCATGCATCCAGGGCTTTGCTGCTAGGGAGCAGCCTGGTGCTGATGGGGGCTCAGAGCCCGGCAAGAAGCATGGACTCCACAAGGTCAAGGCAAATCCTTCTCGTCTCTCAGACTCAGCATCTTCATCTGCTCAGTGGGGATGAAGATGATTCTCCACCCGTGAGGGGTGGAGTGTGGAATTCATGAGATGCAGCAGAGGCAACATCTAGAGTGCAAGGAGACAGGTTGCCTATACATGTGCTTTGTTTCACCTCATAACGTCAAAACAGTCTTCAAAAATGAACAGATTTCACTTACTACTATGGCTCCTGATTTCTCTAGAACCGGAGGATGTGGCAACGTTGGGGACACTTTGCCAGCTTCTTGCCCGTAACAATGACATAGTGAACTGTACTCCTTACATTTGCCAAGGTCAGAACCACTCACACAGCACATTCCTGGGCTCCTGCACACACCTGGTTCAGATGGTTGGCCTTAAAATGCTGAGTGCTGGGGGTGCTGGCATTCACTGCCCTGGTGCGCTGTTGGCATGTGCAGCCTCAGGGGCTGAACTGCTCAGCCTGGGTGTGACCTCCGTTAGGATCTCAAGTTCCCCCTTTTTAAAAAAATGGTGTAACAATGGATGGTTACAGAAATTGTCTGTTGTGGTCCCTGATTGGTGCCCTGTGGAGTTGTGTAGCCTGAGGACCTCCCATGGTGGTTGACTCAGCTGGGAGACCAGGCTTGGAGGCTGGTGGGTGCTGAGGGAATTGTAAAGGGCGAAGAAACAGTAACTACAGGGGTGGGGTGGGGAGGCGGCTCCAGCCAGTGAAGTGCCTACTGTGCAAACGTGAGGACCGGTCTCAGTTACTTTTAGTTACTTTCCTATTGCCATGACAAAACACCATGACCCGGGAAGAAAACATTTAATTGGGTTGGGGCCTTGCTTGCAGTTCAGAGGGCGAGTCCGTGATCCATCATGGCAGGGAGCATGGCAGCAGGCAGGCAGGGGGCTGGAGCAGTAGCTGAGAGCTTACATCTGATCCAAAAGCAGGAGGCAGAGAAAAGAGAATGAATTGGGAACAGCACGGGGTTTTGAAACCTTAAACCCTACCCCCAGTGATACACCTTCTCCAACAAGGCCACACCTCCTAATCCTTCCCAAACAGTTCCACCAAGTATAGACCAAGAATTCAAATAAATGAACCCATGGGGGCCATTCTCATTCAAACCACCACAGGACCAAAGTTCAGATCTTTAGCACCCAAATAAAAATCAGCTATGGCAGCATGCACCTGTAATCCTGATGTTGGGGAGGAGGAGATGGATCCCTTAGCTTCTAGCTATTTGTGTGAATGCCAGATTCAGTGTGAGACCCTGTCTTGAGAAAATAATGTGGAGGGAGATAGAGACAGATACTAACATTGACCTGTGTACAGACATACACCTGCCTGTATATTCATGTATGTATGCTAAAACTTCTCCCCCACAGAAACAGCAAGTCTGTCAACCATTTTCCAGCGCCCACACCCAGGTACCATTGTTCTGGAAACTATTGAGGTCAAAAGGGCGTGTCAGCACCTGCTAGAGACAATGGAGAAGATGTCACCACTAGAGGGGAAGCTTGCCTGGTGTGAATGTGACCCCACCTGCCCGTGTCTACTTCATACCAAAGATCCCCATGAGCTGATTCATCAATCATGGCTTTCTCTCTTCTCCCTTCTCTGAGTTACCAGAACCGATGGGCCTCAGAGGATTAGAGGCAAGTACAGCCTTGCAGGGCAATGGTAGCAAGAACGCAACTCCATGCGAGAAAAGCCCCAGCGTCCTAGAGCTACTTCAGCCCTCTGCAGCCCTTTATGGCAGTGGGGATGGAGGCCGTTGGTGCTGTGCGCCTGTCCAGTGCTTTGAAAGCACAGGGATAGTAAGCCAGCTGGCTTCTGTCTGTGGCTTTGGCTCAGAGCTCAGGCCTGTTGTACACATTTGTAACTAACTTGGCTGCGTGTTCTGAGCTGATTTCAAAGTTGCCTTCCACTAACCTGTTCTGCTCCATCCTGGAGATCTCCCTTCTCTGGAATCGGAGGTGGGAGGCTCTCCTGAACTCCGCTGTTG